>NC_080541.1:118631450-118933771 GCF_028640845.1 Ahaetulla prasina
GTGGCAACCATCCTCTTAGGTTTTAAACAAGATAGTTTGATGGAGGTGGAGAAGTATTTTTCATATCAAGAGTCAAAAGCAAAAATTCAGTAAAATTCAGCCAGTTTTATCCGGCTTGGGTGAACCGGTAGCGGTGGCTGCGGGAGGCTCCACCCACCCACACGGACATCATGATGTCGCTTTTTTGCTACAATTTTAAGCTGTGCGCATGCACAGAAGGCTTTGCTCATGCATAGATGGTGGCATGTGTAAGTGAAGAAAGCGCATGTGCGGGGCGCACATATTGGCAAACCAGTAGGGAAGGTAAGTGGATTTCATCCCTGGTCAAAAGGTATCAAAGAAAGCTGCACCTGGCCATTTGATCAAAAAGAAAGCAAACAGACCTCCAGTCTTGATATCCTCCAGAGCTTCAGTAGCAGGATAGGAGTGGTAGACTGTAAAGTGAATATTTCTCCAAAGATAACTATAGATAACTGTCATGTTTCTTCTTTTTTTCTGCTTATGTTCTAATATTATTTTATATGTTATAAATTATTAATAAATAATATGATATTATATTCAAAATTGCCAGGCCTTTATTGTAGGACTTATAGTGTAATCCTTAATCAGAACTGCATCCCCTCCTGTTTCACTGGGACTTGATTGTTTTAGCAAAACAATCCAAAATTTTTGGGTCCTTTCCCCATTGTAAAAATTATTAATCCTGTTAATCTTCTTTATCATGATATGGTAAAATAAGGGTGGGTACAAAAAACGCTGTATCTTCTCCATATTCAACTAAGGCACAAAATTTAAATAAGAGCACATATTCTTCCTTTAAAGGAGTAGGTATTCGTCTCTCTGTCTATCATGCACACACTTCTCTTGCTTAAAATGTGTCTCAGAATTATTTATCAATTAAAAGAACTAAGTGGAACAATTCTTCAGTTATGTAAACCTTCGTGGATGAGTTGCAAAATCACATATCCCTGTCCTTTTCCTTCAAAGTGCTTTTTTTCTTCACTTAATTCACGCATTAGAAAACACAACTTTCTTTTCTTTTAGTGCAAGCCACTCTTACAAGTCAGTTTTTTGTAACCCTGTCATTAAAATGCGAAGTAGCCTACAGTAATTTGAATATTTCATTCCACCGGCTGCTAGCCCGCTCTGCCTTACAGATGGTGCTTTCTCCATCCTTCTGGACTAGGTTCAATTATAAATGAAAGTGGGGAGCTTAGATTTGTCTTTTTGTCTCTGCTTAGTTGGAATAACACAATAAAGCTTGATGGGTAGAAACTCCTCAACCCCCCCTCTCCTGTTGCCAGGATCTTTTTCCACTTAACTCTCTCCTGCCAGGGAAAGATACATTTATCTGTGCAGCAATAATTTTGCAGACATATGTTCTTGAAAGACAACTCCAAATGCTGAGAGCTGTTTGATGTTTATTACCATATTTTTTGCGCTATAAGACACACTTTTCCCCCCCAAAAAAGTGGGTGGAAATGTCTGTGCGTCTTATGGAGCGAATATTACATCACAGACCGGGCCACGGCGAGGGGGAGGGGGAGTTGTTGCAGTGGCAGGAGCAGGCAGCAGTGGCGAACAGCCTGTTGCTGCTGCCACCATTCACTGCCACCGTTTGCTGCGAGCAAACGGCAATGGGTGGTGAGCAGTGGTGATAGGCAGCAGCAAGTGGCAGTGATAGGCGGTGGCAATAGACGGTGGCAGCAACAGAATAGACCCGGGTCCCAGGAGAAAAAATCCATTGTGGGGACAGTCTCACTTATGGGAAATTTCTTCTGTAGTTTCAAGAGCTTTTGGCAGAAATGATATAGCAGTGATGGCTAAACTTTTTGCCATTGCGTGCCAGGAGAGGAGGGGGGGGTCATACGCATGTGTGCCCACACACCCATAATTCTATGCACCCTGCCCCCGCGCAAGCGTGCGCACAGCCCCCCTCCTGGCACGTGTGGCCCGGTAAGCCTGCTTCTTTCTTTCACCTGGCTCCAGAGTCTCTCTATGAATCTGGGGAAGGCGAAAACAGCATTCCCTACTCCCCCCCCCCCCAAGAGGCCCTCCGGAGGCCAAAAACGGCCCATTTACCAACTTCTGGTTGGACAGGAAGTGACATTTTTTGCTGTCCCCAGCCTCCTGAGACTCCTAGAGAGGCTCTAAAGGCTGGGGATAGCAAAAAAGTCACTTTCTGTCAGACCAGAAGTTGGTAAATGCTCTGTTTCTGGCCTCCAGAGGACCTGGGTGAGGTGAGGAAGGCCATTTTCACCCTCCCCAGATTCATAGAGAGGCTCTGGAGCCAAGTGAGAGAGAAAAACGGGCCTTCTCCACCACCACCCAGGCCCTCCAGAGGTAGGAAACAGCCTGTTTCCCTACTTCTGGTGGGCCCAGAAGTCCCAAAAATCAGGTGGCTGGTGTGCACATGCACACCGGAGCTAAGCTTGCGTGCCCACTGATATGGCTTCGCATGCTACCTGTGGCACGTGTCCCTACAGTATCACCATCACAGCGATATAGGGTTTCCTGCCTGAGCCAGGGGTTGGACTAGAAGACCTCCAAGGTCCCTTTCAGCTCTGTTAGTCTATATAGCAGCATATTACAAAACGTAGCCAAAGATAAGTCTTAAAAGGTTTAGACAAAGACATGCAAGATTTTTTGTGGCCAAAACAAAACATTTTTTTGTTTTCTTGTTTTCCTCCCAAAAGCTAGGTATGGAATGACCCAACCACAGGTAGTCCTCAACTTATAACAGTTCATTTATTGACCTTCAAAATTACAACGACACTAAAAATGTGATGTATTACCATTTTTCAGACTTATGACCATTTCAACATCCCCATGGTCACGTGGTTTACATTCAGATGCTTGACAACTGGTTCATATTTATGACGTTTGCAGTGTCTCAGGGTCGTGTGATCACCTTTTGCAACCTTCTAAACAGCAAAGTCAAACTGACAGGGAAGTCAGACTCACTTAACAATTGTGATACTAATTTAACAATTGCAGTGATTTATTAAAAAAATGTGGCAGGAAAAGTCATAAAATGGGGGAGAATTCACTTAATAAATTTTCACTTAGCAACTGTGGTCGTAAATCAAGGACTACCTTGATTTGGCATTGTTTTTTACATAATAGGGTTGACAGGCCTAACACTTGATGAACCAGGAAAAAAATCCTATTTGAATCTGAAGTTTTAAAAAATGGTGGGGAGGATCCATTTGTTTGCTCTCATTTGGATCTGTTTTCAGTTTTTCATTCGTTATTGTAGCCAAAGTGACAGTAAAAGCAAACATGGGTCAGCATATTAAATTTCAAATTCAACAGCTTGTGATCCCAAACCATTTTATTTAATCACCCGTAATTTCAGAAATCAGAATCCCTGAAAGTTACCTAGGTTGTGGTCTGTCCAGGACAGTAGATCTCCTTCACAGGCACATCTCCATCGTTCCACCCAATGCAGAATATCAGTCTGTGTTTGGTTAAAAGAATGGGCTGAGGTCTGAATTGTGGCAACTATGGTTTCCATTAAAGCTTTAAAGTTCCAACCAAACAGATTTAGTATATATAATCAAATTCTCACTCAGAACAAGACAGAGGAAACAACTTCCATCTCCAAAACAACTGTTCTACTGTTGTTACTGTATCAGCTACAAACTTACACCAGCATGTGTATGTGGGTATTATAATAAGCACTAAAACAGTAAAATGTGGATAAAATCATTATACAATGTAGTAACTGTGTCCCAAGCCCCAACATTAAACCATTCCTGGAAATCCTAAAATAAAGAGAAATTTGTGTATTTATACCTATCGTATCCAGACAGTTCTCTGTAATGCTTCAAGCCAAAGCAGATGAAGTCATGAATGACTGTTTGGTTACCGCCATTCATCAATGCAACATAAAAGCAGTACCAGTTGTCCCAAAAACCAACATTATTCAAGTTCCATGGCTTGAGAAAAAGCTGAAAACAGCCAACACTCTGTTTTATTCCTTTCCACTAGAATAATCTGGATTTCTTTGTTGCCTCTTCCCTTACTTTCAGTTGATCCTTTAGCCCAGGGCTGTCAAAGTGAAGGCCCACGGGCCAAATCTGGCCCATGGGGTGCTTAGATCTGGCCTGCGGGACAGCCATGGAAATGGCGAATGACTGGCCTGCGGTGCCTCTGCCAGTGAAAATGGAGCTTGGGAGGGTCATGCTCAGGGGCCAGCAAAACAAACTAAAAGCAAAACAAAAGGACAAATGTTTTGCATTTGAGCATCCAAGAAGGGACAGGAAAGGGAAAAAGGGAAAGGGAAAAGGGAAAGAGGAAAGACAAATTAAAAGATGAGAATACAGCAAGGAAGGAAAAAGAAGGAAAGAGAGGAAGGAAGAAGATATACTATATACTCTTTTCTTCGGTCAGCGGAGTATAAACACTTCACTCAGCAGCACCATAATTGAGTACAAACCTCCCTTCCAGTTCTCATGGGACTGCTACACACCAGCTCATTTCCTCATCCCAAATGCCCAAGTCCCCCTCCCTGTTTCTATGGCAGCCGAGAGCAAGCACGCTGCAGAAATCCATGCTGGAAAATCTACAGCTAAGAGCATGTAAAAGTAAGTAGATAAATAGGTACCACTTTGGTGGGAAGGTATCAGCATTCTATGTGCTTCGGTGTATAGATATCCTGGCCACATGAACACAGAAAGGTCCTTTGGACAACGGTGGCTCCCTCAACTAAGAAACGGAGATGAGCACCATCAGAATCGGAAACAATTGGACCTTTATCTTTATATATATTTAGACTTTTGTCAAGAATTAAGGAAAAATTTAGTTTTGGTATTGGGCTTTCAATATAGTTACAAAAATTTAGGATTGATGAGATTATATGACAGTGGAATATTTATGATGGCAAATGTCAGGTATCCCTTCTTTCATTCATTTCATCTCAGAAAACCTCCAGAATCCCTTCCAACACTCTGATTCTATAATTCATCCACTATCTTGCTTGTTCATTCTATACTGCTGTATTTTGGATATGCTATTATTAATGTCTCATGGGACTGGAAGGTTTTAAATTTAGTTACCATGTCAGCCATAGACTTAGTAGGAATCATCTGAACAAATCATTCTTAGCTTCAATTCCCACATCTGTAAATTGAGAATGAGAATAATTTCATTGGATCTTTTTTTTAATGGGAAACTATACAAAAGTAACACTCTGGCATGTAAACTGAAAGTACTATCTGCACTGTATTATCACTGAACCAACATGATCTAGCTTGGATTGTGCCTAGATGGACAATCATACGATGATGCAGTTTTCACCATCTTGGTCTTCTTAGAGGCAAACTGAATTATGATTATTATATATTATAAAATATAATAATTAAATAGCACAATTATAACTCATTCTGAAGTTTTATCATGAGTGCTCAATGAAGAAGGTGGTAATATGTCAGTGTTACTAGTGTCCAAGCTTCTACTCCATGTGCTGGAAAAGCACTTTCCAATAATCCATTCAAAAGGAAGCAGCCAATTTTTTAATCCTGCCAGCCACTGCAAACAAGATTCTTTCTCCATGCTGAAGGGAAATGGATAGAAATGAGGATGAAATTCATGATCAGCGGCTCTACAGCATTGTGCACATATTCCACTCTTTTCCATGCATTTTAGCAAGTGCAAATCAATATTAAGATTAAAAAGAAAACAATGAGCAAAACAAATCCAACCCTGAGAAAAGTTTTCAGGGTTCCTGTACCACTTAATGTCTATTTTCAAATGAGAGGCAGAAGGTTAACAGTTTTGTTGACTTGACTGAGTTAGTTTAACCCTAAACAATTTTGGAGCTTCTTTGGCTCAATTTTCAGGATATCTGACTGGGTCAGAGCAAGCCTCACTTTAACCCAATTAAGTGAGTCATAAAAACAAGGCCTCTTAAATGAGGAAAGTAGTGTATTGATTATTGCAGAAATTATGTATATTTAAAATATAACACAACACAAATTGCATGTACATTACTGCAATTCACTTCCTACTGAGAGGCAAACACACTTTCACCTGGGGGAAGGACAAGACTCTTGTGTACTTTTAATCTTATTTTATGTTTATAAGGACCAGATGGTTTGCTAAGGTTGTTTTTTATCTGGTTCCCAGCAGGAGTTACAGCTCCTTTTTTAGGTGCCCGCCTGCTTCACTCAACATATGGTTGTCATCATAAACACAAGGAGTAAAAAACTATTACTCCTTATAATAGCCATGACAGCCATGAACTGTCCCATATTCTGGTCAGCATCAGGTCTTCTTAGATATCAACTTTTCCAGTCCTCTTTCCATTTCAGAATGCAGACTAGAGGTTAAATAAAAGTTGGCCCTCAGTTGAAAAGAAAGTATGGTAATATATGATACGCATTCTACCCTCCCCCCACCCCCAAAAAACGAGATACACAATAGAATGCTTAGACTTCTTTAGGTCTGGTCATTTAAACAGCAGCAAAGCAAATACTAAAGAGACTGTGCAGGTACATTCAGGTCCGACTCCAAGGGCAGGTTTGTTGTTAAACCTTTTTTCCCCCTTTTTCTCAGAGGCCCAGTCCAAACAATAAATTTGCAGGGATGTGTTTTAGAGGCCTTATTCTAAATAAAGTTGACACTTGAGGCTGCATTTTTGGAATCCACTGGCTACTGACCAGCATTGAACTTATTCTGCATTAGTGCACTAATTATTTTTAAAAGCAAAGTCAGGTTTACTTAATCCACAAAATAATTACAACCTCTTTGGGGAAAAGGGTATTTTTCTTTAATTTGTTTAAGACTTTTAATTTCTGAAAAAATAATTAGAAATGTTCCAGCTTTTGCTTTCTTCATAGTATTTTGATGCATTTTCCAGTTACTACTGTTAGATACCCTAA
This sequence comes from Ahaetulla prasina, assembly GCF_028640845.1. Lineage (NCBI taxonomy): Eukaryota > Metazoa > Chordata > Lepidosauria > Squamata > Colubridae > Ahaetulla > Ahaetulla prasina. Next base: position 118,638,335 of record NC_080541.1, read on the forward strand.
TTTGATATGGTCCCGTAATGAGCTTCTACACATTTTTTGTTTTTAAGAGTGATTAGGGCTATCACCAATTTTCCCGAATGATGAATTGGAATCCCCCAGGGGAATTGTGATTGGTTCCACTATGCCTGAATGCCAATAGCAAGATTGAATGTGTTCAGAATCAGGCCTGGGGCTCTTCTTCAACAGCCTTTGCACAGCAACAGCTACTACAGTAGCCTAAACACACTCCTGAGCACCATCCAAGGTAACCCAAGCAGATTGAAGTGCTTTTGCCTAGTGCCACCTTTTCCCTCTTCCAAAAGTGGCTCTGCCATCATGCTCAGGTGGGCTATTTTCCTACTGTGAATCATTATCCTCCTGCAAAAAGTAGAACACAGGACTTGGTCAGCAGACTCAATATTGGAACAAAACTAGAAGCTTCAGTAAAAAAAACAAGAACTCTGCTTGCAAGAAATGGAAGTTGAGATAGAGTACTCTGATCTTCATCGAAGTCTCATTTTTAAATGACCTTTATGATAGGTCCTGGAAGAGAGCAGACCCAAGGGTTTAAGGACACCTTCTCACTCCAGCAGTGGAGCAAGTGAGAAGGCAGCAAGTGACTGGTTGGCCAGTTAATGGGAGCTGCATCCTTTTGGGACAGGGATGCTAATTTGCTCTAAGAGGAACTAGCCCACTGATACCTGAAAATGCTAGCAACAGAAATGGGTTTAGCAAGCTGATCTTTTTCTGGCTTCACATGACAGGGGATAGCCTACCTGGTAGAGGTAGAACTAGGCTGAGAGGTTTGTTGGCAACTTTATTCCTTTCTCACCAAACTAACAGTGGGCAAAGCTGCTACTATTCAGGCAATCAGCTTTCTTAGGTTAGGCATCTCAGCATAAAAGATGGAACTCATCTTTCTCTACAAGATTCTAGGTGGGGCTATGTTACTTCATGATTCAGTTGTGCCTGTAGTTAATAGCGGAGTGGAAAAGTCCAAAGCTATCACCACCATGTATAACCCGTTTATTCATCCCCTGTTGTGCTAACCCCACACTTCACTCCTCCAGTCTTATCAGGGTTGGGAGCTGTAGGAGGAACCTGCAGTGGAAGCCTCCCCAATTACTTGACTACTGAGTCAAGTAGTCAAGCAGCAGATACCAAACCAAGTGGACAAAGTTTGCAAAAAAGAAAAAAGAAAGTAGAAGAGGCCCTGCGCTTGACCTGCCTGAAACAAGAATGTAGCTAACACCAGGACCCAGTGTGTCACCTCCACTTGGAAAAGGGGGGAAATGACACTTAATTGCAAGAACCTTGATTCTGGGAGGATCACATTGAGCAGATTGGAGGAGCAGCAGAAGGTGTTGCTCCAAGCACAAAGTCTATTAAAGGACAGTCCTACCCCTAGCCATGTGTTCTAACGTTGATTCAGTTCTGTATGGTTTTTGCTTTGCTCCTGCTCTGCCTGGACAGCTGACAGAGGGACCCCATCTAACAGCAGGAATCCTACTAGAGATATGATCTGATATGATCTTTTATTATATGACCTTTTATTCACTGGGGTATGCCAGTTCATTTCTTATGGTTAGAATGGCATGGCAGACAAAAGTTTGAGAATTCTTGGCCTTTCCTATCTGTAAAAAAATTGGAGAACATTAGATGGTAACAGAGGGTTAGAGTTCTTTGTTCCCATCAAGATTTTGGCATTGCAGTTCTGATTGTCCTAGCACAAACAGCAAAATGATCTTTGGCACAGGTTGATGCTGTGAATGGAGACTGTCCAAGAAAATCGATTGTTCTTGAATTGTTTCAATTGGACTTGCACAAGACTGTTTCCCACTGAATTACTCTCTTGAGTTTTCTCTTATTAAACCAAATGCTTTTCTAGAGAATTAACTTTTGAATCCTAAATTTTTAACACAGATGTTAAAAATTTTGCAACAGAGATAATAAAGCTTCAAATGTTGTCTCCTACTATGGTCCATCCCAATTCCAAACCAGATTGGGGGATTTGCTATGTTATTTCATCTAAATAAAATCTGCAGGTCATTAAATTTGTGTGATTTGGGTTAGATTGGGGTTTTATGAGTGTTATAAGCTCTTTTTTGTCTACGCTTGCAACATCATTGATAAATGACACCAGTAAGTTAGTTATTATGATCATAAAACACGGAAAAGTAGCAGATATTTACAGAGAACATATACAATCTCCTTACTATTGAATATGTTTAAGCACAAAATGTCATTACCCCTAGAGTTTTCTGGACACAACACTCTTTTAGTACACACAACCACAGTTTTCTACACAATGTGCCAATGCTGTCACATAGCCTTTTAATATTTATATAGGGATTGTTTTTGCATGAGTTGTATTCCATCTTTCTACTAAAAAGTAACCCTCAAAGCATTTGGACTGGATCCAGATTTAGTCCGGCTTAGAACGGACTTTAAAAATTCAAGAAGATTTAAGTTAATAATGACTAACTTGTCCCACTCATTTTAGTGAACCTGCTTATGTGTGACCTGATCTAGTTCACACAACATATTAAGTCATAATGTGTTTTATATAGCTTTGACTTACGGATCTATTCAATGTGATTTCTAAGTCATAGTTTAGTTTGTTGTGTGAACTATACATTATCTAGAAAATAGTAACTAAAGAGACCAGAACGTAACATGCCATACAAGCCAAGCAATGTCGGATCAGCAAACTGTTTTCTTTTAAAATTGTTTACAGACTGAGAATTATTTTTCTTTATCATCTAGAATAACAATGCTGCAGAAACTTTTAAAATTAAAGTACAGAATAAAAGCAAGGCTGCCTTGCCTGCATTCTCTACTTTAATACAGGGAATAGTCCTGAGACTCCATTTTAGATTTCGCTAAAAAATATCAAAATAGTTCATTGCTTTTTCTGAGACTGTCCTCCTTTAGAAAAGACCATCTGAAATGATTGCCACATATGCAAATATGTCTGTCTAAATGCTTATAAAAACTCCTCTATTTTAAAAAGGGGGATCAGAATGTAACAACCATGAACAGTAATTATAGTATACCAATCTGATTTAAATGAATAGAAAATAAATAGAATCATGCATCACAAGGATAACTCCTATCCTTACTTAAAAAATTGGGATTCTTAGTATGCATCTTACTTAAATATGTTTCTTTAGCTAATGAAAAAGACAAGGCTTTGGTTGATTCTTGTTTCTACTTCTACCTTCTTAAGTCATAAGAATTTAAAGTTTGATCAGGTGTGGTGAACTAAATCAACAAATGATGTTCAGCTAAAATACACTTTTAAATAAGGTGCTCTTGGATGGCAGAAGGGTCCACTGAGGTTGTTTAAGCATCTATCACCTGAGAATGGATGTGTTGTCCTATAAAATACGGGCACGTTAATTTGGATGCCCATGAGCTCTCGTATAAAGTGATTACAGCAGTTCCACCTTGCTAATTCCCTTCTAGTTTACACAGGGAACTGATTCCCTCCATAAGTGGATGACAATCTGGTGCATGTTCTGTGGCCTGAGTTTTGTTTGTATTCAGAATTCCAGTTGTTGGATTTTATTCTCCCTTCCCTTGACTAGCAAGTCAAAAGGACAATGCTGTCAGAACAAACTTACCATCTTAAACCAGGCAGTCTAAGGTCAGGACAGGGAGAATTAAAGCAGAGTTTCCCAACCTTTCTGGCTTTGTGGCCTGGCAGGGGAAGAAGAGAGATGGTTCTGTGTGTGCAGCAAGTGCACACACATATCTCCATTTGTGCAAGCACTCACACTCACCGCTCATGCAAATAGAGCACATGTGTTCACCCACTGCTCATGCAAGTGGAGATATTGACGCACGCTCACCCACCAGTTTTGTGTCCCGATTCCAAACAGCTCAAGGCCCAGTAGTGGGCCCCTTCCTGGGGGTTGGAAACCCCTGACAACATGCACAGCATTCACATTAGAAGGCTGTGGAGTATTTGTTTTATTTCTTTAGAAGAATTTGACAGGATGATAAGATCCTGACAATTTTAGCCTCCTGGTTCCTGAGAGTTTGGAAGCCGGGTCAACAGCTTATATAGAACCATTATGGATCAATATGGGATCATTTGCTTTCCAAGGATTGTTTCCTTTTTCCATATATTGAGAGTCAGCATGGGAAACTCCTTTCTCCTTGTCTACTTTTACATGTTCTCCCTGAATAGTTTTCCTTTCCTACCTAGCTGTTGCTTTTTTTAGAGGGCTGCAGATGAAGAATTTGAAACAAATTCTTGAAATCAACTCTACACAGATAGCTGAGTGCTGTCCATCTTTTATAGAAGTAGCATTTTTTCCCAAGTGAAGTTGCAAGGCACAAAAATGCGGAATGGGTTGAAATTGTAAAAAATCATTGCTTTGGCTAAGCAATAGAAGAAACATCCTAAAAATAAGAACTGTTTGACAATGGAACAAACTGCTTTAAAAAGTAGTGACTTCTTCTTGGCTGGGGGCTGGATGCCCATCTGTGAGAGATGCTATAATTGTGTTTTGCACGGCATAGTCTATATCAAACAGGAACTTGGATTCAATTATTTCCAAGATCCCTTCCAACTCGAACATGCTATGATTGTATGATGCTGGAAAAGAAAAAAATACAGTACTTGCAATGACCATTTTTTTAAAAATGCTATCAGAGCAAGCACCTGCTTGGTTTTGGCTGTTATATCAGGTAACTCAGCTCATTTGTGTTGCTTCTGTGATGGTGATTGTGAGCCTAAAAGAAAATCTCACATCTTCTTTCTTGATAATGGATGCTGCTCACTAACTAAAATGCTCAGTTATGGGCTCGGTCCACCAAGCTGTGTGATACTAACAAGAGGAAATGTTTCTACAATAGCCTCTATAGCTTCTGTTGTGATACAGAGAAAGAATTGCCCTGAGCAAGCTTGTGGACAGTAGTCAATAAAAATGCAAGAGTTTGCTGGCCAGAAAGCAGCATATTTATGTAACTGGGAAAAGGCCTCAAGTGAAGTAGGTGTAGGTCTTATGAGAGATTGCAGCCTCCTGTGCCTCTTTTTTCCATTCCTCCATTGTGTTACCACCCACTCCATCCACTGAGAGACATTTTGAAATCTGCTGGGACTGAGCAGTGTCAAGCAATGGAGAAACAGGTTGCTGCCTAGAACCACTCAAGCTCCATGTAGTTGAATGTATTTTCACTCCATTAGGATTAATAGTAGAAGAAACCAGTTGTTGTTGTTGTTGTTGTTGTTAATGATTATAGCATAATGAGCCAGTTGTTCCGACTGGGTTTGGTATTTTTGCGTACCTATTGCAAGGGTGTCAAACTTGATTTCATTGAGGACTGCTTCAGGGTTGTGGTTGATCTCGGTGGGCTGGGTGGGTGTGGCTGGAGTGGGCATGGCCAGGGTGAGCATGGCCAGTTCAACGTCTCTTGTGTCGGGAGCACCTGTGGTGGCCTGGGTTGGGCTGGGGAGACCCATTGTCTCCAGCAGAGGAAGGCAAGACCAGGGTGAGTGCCAAACCCTTGTCCACCAGAGGAGCCTCGCGTCCCTCTCAGGCCTTGCGGAGGACCCCCAGATGGTGGCTCAGGCTACCCAGTCCGTCCCTCGAGCTCCCAGGAAACCGGAACCCCACAGCCCAGCCCAGCCCAGCCCAGCTTCCCCAAGGGGGCACCTGGCTGTATTTACCTCCTCCTCAGGGCAACTGCTGTTGTGCTCGCTCTCCTTGGCCAGGTTGTCATGGTGGGTGTGGGAGGGCAAAGTGTGTCGGTCAGAGGGAGGCCCACTCCCTCTCCTTGCTAGGTGACCCAGCTTTGTAACCAAAAGACCTTTAGCTATAGGATAGGAAACCACCAGAGAGGAGGGGAAGGGGATGGCGAAAGGGCAGCAAGGCTGCCAGTGGCCAAGTATTAATGCAGAACTTCCCTCAGACCCTCCCTTCCTCTTATAATCTCCCTCTTTTCTTCTTTCCTTCCTTCCTTCCTTCCTTCCTTCCTTCCTTCCTTCCTTCTCCTTCTTCTCCCGTTCTTTCCTTTCCTCTTTCTTACTTTTCCTTTTCATCCTTCTCCCTCCCACCCTTACTCCTCCTATCCCTAGCCCCCTTCCTTCCTTCCTTCCTTCCTTCCTCCTCCTCCCTCCTCCCTCCCTCCTTCCTTCCCTTCCTTCCTTCCTTCCTTCCTTCTCCTCTATTCTTCTTTTTCCTTCTCTCTTCATTTTCCTTTCCTTCTTTTTCTTTGCCTTTCCTCTTTCCCTTTCTCCTTTCCTCTCCCTTCTTGGCCACCTTGGATTTGTCAATGCCAATGGTGTATTATTATTATTATTATTATTATTATTATTATTATTATTATTATTATTATTATTATTATTATTATTATTATTATTAAAATATTATTATTATTAAAATTATTGTTATTATTTACAAAATCCAGAAGATATCTCTGCATTTGATGCAAGACCAGAGTGAGGCTTCTTATGTTTGTCAGCATTAGGAATTAAAATGACAGTGTGAGCTGTGTTGATACACTCAGAAATGTGCAGGCTGGATGAAGAAGAGGAGCAGTTTTGTGTTTCCACTTCCTTGACCTCCACATGTTCCCTGGATAGTTTAAATCAGGGGTGTCAAAGTCAAGGCCCATGACGTGGTCAGATCCAGCCCGTGCAGCCATCCAGGAAACAGTAAGGAACCGGCCCAGCCCAGCCCATCTCGGCAGGCAGGCATGCGTGCAGGAGGCAGTGGGTGCATGCACACACAGGCCCAGCCCACACCATCCCGACAGGCACATGTGTACACAGGAGGCAGGTGCATGTGCACATGCCAGGATGGGGTGGCCGGGCCTGTGCACATGTGCACCCACCACCTCTTGTGCACATGGCGAGGTGGGATGGGCCGGGCCAAAGCGACATGGGCCGGCCCCTTACTGTTTCCCGGATGACTGTGATTACCAGACTTTCAGCTGTGTGGGCAGGGGGGAGGTGTCCAGCAGCAGGGGCTCCGTAGCTGGCCTCCAAGAAGCAGGCATGGCAGTGGTGCCAGCAGCACTGGCAGCAGGCAGAATTGGGGGGAAGCCATGTGATGTGGACCACCGGATCCGCCTGCTTCATCCCATGTGGCTGGGAAAGGGCAGGTGACTGCCCAGTGCATCCAGCAGGCCAGATCGCATGCCTCTCCCCTGTGCCTCTACCTCTGGCTACTGCTGCAGCACCATTATGGGCCACCGCCCATAGGTCACCAGCAGCTCGCACAGGTCCATTAGGCCGCTGCCATCGCTGCCCAGAGCACCAGGCCCACCTAGCGTGAAAGAGGCAAAATGGCCAGCTAGAAAGGCCAAGTAGAGGTGGTAGAGCACACCCAGGCTCAGCAGGCAAAAAACGGCCACTTTGAACGGGAAAAGCTAGATCCCCATCGGTGCCATGACCACACAGGCCCAGCCACGATCATGTGTCTACCCCCCATCACTGCTGGACCTGGGTGGCCATGATGCCGACGGGGATCTAGCTTTCCCCACTCACTGCCTTTCTACCTGGCTGCTTCACTTCCTTCCGGCTGGTAGGGTTTGCTGAGCTGCAGCAGCCTGCGGCAGGGCTGAGATGCATTGGGTGCATGAAGGGTACGTGCTCCACATGCAGGCCAAGGGCAAGACCTGCAAGGGGGCCAAGAAGATGACTGGTGGCAACCTGCTCTGCAGCCAAAAGCCAAAACAGACAGTGGGATGGGAAAACTGCACAAACTAGTCCAGGAGTCAAAACTGATTCAAAGGTGTACAAAGCATGTGCTGACCTGGAACACAACAGAGCATGACTGCCTGTCTTAATGGTAGGAAGACATTCAGCTTGCTTCTGCACATAAACTCCCTGTTTGGTGTTGTGACCTAGGCTTACTGAGTCATTACAAGACACAATTAGTCCCAAACAAACCTATTTTATTGAAACAGCTGAGAATTACATTCATTCCCAGCTGAGTCCCAATTAGTTGCAAAACAAATCCTTCCAAAGAAGTCCTTCGTGATAATCACCAACCTTTAGCTTCTTTGATGCCCTGCCAAACTTGGCAAAGCCCCATAAAGTTCAGAAACAAACAATAGACGCCGACTGGAAACAGAGTTAGCAACGTTGCTTTCCTACAAAAAACCCCAAGTGCCTTTGTTTCTCTTTTAAGCCTTATGGGAGGGGCCAATCATCTCCTGGCCTTACTCCTGAGGTGTCCCTTTTGCTTTAGCTGCTCTTGCCTTCTGGCACCTCTGTGCATGTGTGCACTAGGAACAGACTCCTCCTGTTCCTCTGCCTCTCTGCTGTCTGATTCTGGGGGCTCTGTAGTCTGTGCATCACTCCCAGATGGCCCTGGCCCATCTCTGCCTCTGACGCAGAGCCCTCATCCGAGCCTTTCCCAGACTCCAGGATTGGCCCATGTTCCTCCCAGCCTCCTCACTGTCCGACTCTGCGGCCAGCTACGCAGGTTGCTGGCGGACCACAACACTTGGTTGCATGAAGGGATCTGTTGCTCGCTTGCAAAGTTGGGGATAAAACCACTGCAATAAATTCGGATTAATTGGCAACTGTGTCCCCTAAACTGGCCCTTTCTCCATTTCTGTACTTGTCCATTGCTCTCCATCCCTGGGATTCCAGAAATCATGTGATCACAATGCTAGAGCTATAAGGAGATAATTTCCCTTTTTCCTCTGCCTTCCTTCTTTTGGAAGATCTCTATGATCTGAATGCCCATGCGTGCTGGAGCAAGGGAAGTGGCTCCCGTCCCCAGGTGTTTTCCTTCATGCTTTGTAGACACAAGTGGAGTAATTAGGATGCTGTGCGAAGGTGAAGCCAAAACATTGGGACAGAGTAAGCAAATTCAGCAGTCCGGATTACGTGCCTCCCCCCTCTACTTCCATCTTGTGCTGATGCCACTGTCCTGTGTGCTGCTGGGATGGCAAGCCCAGTGGAGCGAGCTTCGGAGCTGCAGAGTGCGCCAGCTGAGGGGTGGAAAACATCGCCTCCCCCCCCCCCGGCATGCAAAGGGCTGTGAGCAAGTGGTTTTTGGCACCAGCAGCTCCACCGTTTGTGTTGCCTTGTGGCAGCAGCACCCACACCCTGCCCCCTGCATTGCCTCACCTCACCTCTTGTAGAATGAGCCTCTCACACACCACACCACCTCTGGAGACCCCTGGATTTCCTCCCCAACACCGTCCGGCCCATGTGAGTGATGTCAAGGTGGCGATGCTCCTCTGGCCACACCTAGTCAGCTATGACCACCTGGCCATGCCTTTCTCTCCAGGCCCCCAAGGACAACCACAGTGCCAATGTGGCCTGCAATCCAATCAATTTTGACACCCCTGGTCTAAATAGAATCATATAGATACACACCAGCTTTTCCACTTGATCTGAGACTTGGCAAAAGGGAAATCTTGTGTTCCTATAGAGCTTATATTAGATTTATCAATTTATCAAGAGCAAAGAGAGTGGACATAATTCTTTTTTCACTGTTGAAGTCCATTGGATGCCTAAATATAAATATTTTAAATAAGCAAATGCCTGCATTTTAAAGCCATAGGCAGGGGCTAAATATACATAGGGCATTATTAGTCATTAGCTTTCCCAGAAGAACAAGAATATTCACACTAATTTTCTTACACAACAGGGAAACTGCCTGTATTTGTTGTTGGAAAACAATCCTGACAGTAAGTTTTAGTTCCCACACAGTCCTGTAGGTTCTTGGGCCAATTGTCTTTTCCCATGAGATATTCCTGTTCCATCTGGAAGACCACTGGGAAAGTCAGATGATTCTCTTAGAGCTGCCTTAGTAGCATCTCTTCCTCTGGGAGGGGGTGGTGTTTTTCTCAGCCCATTTTAAGCACAGAGGAGGCAGGGGGAAAAAACCCTTTTGAAAATCATGGACTAATCACTCCCATCTGCTCCCGTGCTGCTTCTTGAGCTGCCTGCCAGGATCATCTCCTCGGAAACTAAATAGCACATTATTTTCAATAACTTGCAATCATTTAGTTGAAAAACTGCTACCTGTTTAAATATCTCCTTGGGAAAAAATAAAATAAAAAGAGAATTAATCCATATAGCGGGTTGAAAATAGAACCCTCAGCATAGATTGCAATTAGAGCTCCGATATATTTACTTTGGGTGCAAAATGATTTCATTTGACTAAAAGAGAGGGGAGGAATAGCAAAATTGTTTCTCAAATCTCTCTTTCTCTTTTCGTCCTCTTTTTTTCTTTTCAAGTTCTAGGAACTAGAAATGGGGAAGGGGGAACCTGTCAAGGAAAAGAGTTACCTGGTTTTGAACAGTCCTGAAATTTGTCATTGAGAATTCCAAAATCCAAGTAATAAATTTTTAAAAAGTTTATTTCCTTTGCTTTTGAGTATTCTCATTCAATATTTTCATGGTAAAAAATTTGCTGTCCAAATTTGGATCTCATGAAAATTGTTTCCAAAGGCTGATATATTTAGGTTTAAAGATTAATTTCCAGAATTTTACAACTGCAATAAATGCTTGGCATATACATGAATAATGGCAATTATAAATGAATTTACCTAGAGAATGATGGGTGGAGCAGGTTACAACACAAGAGAAAAAAACCTGTTATTCTCAGAAAAAATAAAACCTCTGTAAGAGAATTTTCATAACCCACTGGTTTACAACCCCACAATTCATTGGTGCTGAGACATAACCGTTGAATTAATAAATAATAGAAAAATAATAGAACTCAACAACTAGTCTAGGTTGAGAGCAGAAATGCAATCTCAGATATTGATAATATCAACAAGAAGCCCAAATTGCATGTGAGGATGATGAAATGACAACAGAATAATGAATCATGCATAAGATCTGATTTACTGCACTTTGACCATAGATGCTTAACTAATATATTACTTTAATTCCATGCCTTTCTTCTCACATTTTAGAGGTGAATTATTTGAGGGCGGGTGGAATTTTCCTTTCAAGTAGATAAAATATCAACTAATTAAAACTCAAAACTCTTATTCATTTGTGTCAAAGTCTAGTATAGCAGCTGTGCCATTGTTTACTAACAAAATGTCACTAAATGGTCAGAATCTATATGGAATAAAGATCAATATGAAATGATGCATTATTTCCTTTTTATGCAATTTATTTATTTTATTTGTATGACTACCCATTTCAGCAGCTGAGGAGGATGTCAGAATCAATGGTTGTAAGCACAACCAAAAGACAGGACACTTCACAAACTAGGGGCCCCAGGTCTAGGTACATTAATTATCATTATATAAAGGTAAAGGTTTCCCTTGTTAATTGTGTCTGACTCTAGGAAATAGCGCCATCTTTATTTCTTAGACAAAAGGAGCCAGCATTGTCCAAAGAGATTTTTGTGGTGATGTGACCAGTACAACTATACTCAGAAGCGCACAGAATGCTGTTCTCTTCCCACCAAAGTGATACCTATTTATCTACTCATATTTCCATGCTTTTGAACTGCTAGGTGGGCGGCAGCTAACAGTTATAACAATAAATCACTGGAATAGCTTGCCTTCAGTTGTGAGTACTCCAACACTGGAGATTTTTAAGAAGAGAAGAGCCTTTTGTCTGGAATGGTATAGGGTCTCCTGCTTGAGCAGGGGGTTGGACTAGAAGACCTCCAAGGTGGCCTTCAAACTAGATTATTCTGTATTCTATACATTATTTACATTAATATTGGTCTTTATGTTTTTAATTCTGTTAGTAAAGTACTGTAGTTTTTAACTATTCCATTAGTGACCTTAGAGAGAGGGAAACAGCATTGTTACTATTATCACTGGAGGAGGATCCATTGCCTTCTCCTATTTTCTCTTAGCATTATAGTGGCAAAACATTTCAGGTAAAGAAGTCCACCAAATTCATTAAGTATGGAAAATCAGTCTATAAAATGATGTGATCCCTAATTAACTGTCACCTTTTCTGGAACACTTATGTGTGTACAAAGTGCTTTGCACTTCTGCTCCATTACTTTGATGTGTGTGTGCTCCATTACTCTGTCCCAGCAGCCTTTTTTGACCTCTGTTCACTTCTTCTGGTCTGTCTTGGGACAGGTGGACATTATCTCCTGCTAGCTCATTCTCCTGGCTTAAAACACAGTGCTAAGAGCCAGCTGGCAGGCAGAATGCTAATGCATTTAGCTCCATCCATTCTGGAGACTTGCCCATGATTTCTATCAGGGATTCTAGTTCACTGGGTCAGGACTGAATTTTCTCCCAAATATGTCAGCAAGTAGAAATTCATCTAGTTTCTTTGCCTGGAATTTCACCCTTCATAATTGACTTCTGTAATGATCTTGCAAGATTTAACATTCAATATAGATAATAAAAGATGGATCTTGGAATAGATGGGTTATGATACCAACTAATTAGTAGATTTTCATAGCATTAAGAAGTTCCAGCTAGCTTTGGGGGGAGGGGTTTAGAGGAGGAAAGAATGGAACTGCAAAACAAAAAGAGCTTATGATGAATATAAAACATAGAAAGCTTTTACTGATAGTAACCATTTCCATTAGCAGATGGAATCCCATGAATTGGTATATTCAGAATTCTGAGGTTTTAGATGCCAGTTTTAAATAAAAAACCACCTCAACTGCATTGGAAAATTGACCATTTCCAAATCTGGAAAAAAATATTATTTTCTTGCCGTAGTATTGACCTGTCCCAGCAATGTAATGAGGTCTGCAACAATATCCAAATTCTTCCACAGCAGTAGCACAGAAATCAAATATAAGTAGCAATAGCAATAGCTATAGCACTTAGGTTTATATACCACTTCATAGTGCTTTTACAGCCCTCTCTAAGCAGTTTTACAGAGTCAGAATATTGCCCCCAACAATCTGGGTCCTCGTTTTACCCACCTCAGAAGGATGGAAGACTGAGTCAACCTGCTGGTATGGTAAAAAATTTCCCTCTGTTCCTTATGTCATTGTCAGAGGAACCATAGGAAACTGAAGTAGAGCAGGAGGAGAAAAGAAATTAAATTATAGTGAAATTTTGATTTAACAGACTCTTTGGAGGAAAAGATGTTGGTTAATTCCAAATGTCTGTTAAATCCAAATTTACATAATTGATGTCATTTGCATAATCACATAATTGACATTTCTATGTAACTTGCATCCCTTTATGTTATTTGTAAAAATGTCAATTACGTAACTATGCAAATGAGGCAAATTGTCCTAAGTGTTATAAATTATGTGAGTTATCTGGACAGATTTTGGAAATAATATAGTTGTCTGCCTCTTGAAGGATGAAGCCCAAAAGCAACTTTTGATCCATTGCCTCTGAAATCCATTAAATATGAGTCCATGAAATCATCATCATAAAAATTGCATCATATTAAGACCAAAACAGTGAGTCCATCACCATTCTTATTTCCAAGCCAGGAAATAACCATGTTCTTGAAATCAGTAGCGTGCAGCACAATACATGAAGGAATTTGGGTTCATGCATACTGTACCTCCCAGTGCATATTCAACATCTGCATGATTATGTTCATAATTGAATGTTGTACCTTTATCCATTCATACGCATCTCATTCATATTGTTTTTAAAATATGGGTTAGTGGGATCTTTGAAATAGGTTATCAAAGGATATCTGGGATAACTAGATCTAGGTTGCAAAAGCTTAGATGACCACTCATCTAGATTTTTGCTGATAATATCTGATAGCCCTTGATATAACTCTTGATAATCAGTTTCAGAATCTCTGTTCTCCTATACTCAGTTCTTTATATGTAATTCAAATGTAGCTATGCCCTACAAATTGCAAAATGGCCTCTGTAAATGAGCCTTCAGGAAATGATCCCATGTGATAGTTCCTAGTTAATGGTCAGACTGAATCAACCAGTTTGGACCTGGTTCATACTCATCAAGGAAAACTGCTTCTTTTTGTGACTTACAGTATCTCCGAAGAGGAGAGATGCCTATTTTGTAAATGAGAACAAGGTGTGTCCTTTTTTCTGTTTAGTTTTTTCAAACTATTATTACACTTATTTGTTCTTTGATGGGTGCCACTCCTTTGTGAAGAAAGAGTACCCTCTAGTGGATATTTAAATAGCTAACATATTTTAGAACAGGAAATTTAAAAACTCTTTCTTATTTTTTAATTTGTATGCTTAACTGCCTCTCCCCAATGCACTTCCAAAATATTGGCTAACGAATTGAGGTTGGTATGTGCATGTGTTTGTACAGTCAAAACTAAAGGAGAGTAAAATGTTTTAAGCAGTATTGCTAGTAATATGAAAATGAATAAAAAGATGCAATTGCTTTAAATCTCTATTTATTGTGCCCTACCAGACTGATTCTTGCTGATACCATATACATGTTAACAATATGGGGGCAGAGATGGAAGTGGCTACAAGTGTTTGGACAGAAGAAAACAGCTATTCATTTCTCACTTTCTCACTTTCACAAATCACTGCCTTGAGCCTATCTCAGATAGTAATTGACAAGAATAAATCCCATGTGGCTTGGCATTCTGGAAGATGGTCATCACAATGCATCAGGCCACTGTGCTTTGGGCATTGGGGGATGGGCAGATGGAATGTTAGCCTTTTCAGGCTAGGGTGCCAAGTTCTTTGTGAAAAGAATGACCTCATCTTGGCACACTTGCTTTTTGTAATGTCTCATTTATACTAAATTAATCCCTAGCATTTTTTTTAGATTAAACTAGGATAGTATAGGTGGAATTTTCAGAAAGAGAATCAATACTCCCCATGCATTCTCACTGTAAGAAACAGACGTGCATCAAGTGCATTGCCAAACTCTTTAAAACCAATCTGTCATATTGTCCTTGGAGTCAATCTGGACATTCATCAGATGCAATCAGAGCCTTTGGTCTCAGAGTTGAAGGCTTCTTTGAGCAGAATTTACTTATCTTCTCTTTTTAATGCAGTGACACAAGATGTAATTTACTTATGCATTTACAATATTTTCTTCTGAATGCTTAATGCCTTTAACTAAAAAGTAGGTGATAAAAACCAATGGAAAGGAATCATGTTTTTACATTTCTTATATTTAGACTAAGAAGTTATTACTGTACATACATTCTGATTATGAAGAGGAATCAGTTCATGTGCAGTGAGTTAAAAGTATACTTTTAATAGGATCATGCTATTTTTCTAAATGAACTCTGTGTACTAGCTGCAAATCCAGCTATTGCAACTGAAACATTCTCCAAATTATTAGTTCAGCAATTCTGGGCTTTGCTAAATTGCCTCTTGTTTCTATAAAATGTATGCTATGTGTATGAAACTATATATTAACACAAGCTAGATTATCATAATACTGTTCCATCTGAATGCGTACCTAATAACATGTCATAATAGCATTTTCTCTGTGCAAAAGTGGGAAGATTCCAGCTCCTGTCTCCACTGTCATTCCTAGTGCAATATGCCCGATCTTCCCCAAATCTCCCAGGCTGGCATTCTGTATCTGGAGAGACTATCTGTGATGCAGGCCTGGGATCATGGATCAGACTGATTTTAGAATGAGAGACAGAGAGGGGAGGAGAAGAGATGGAGAAAATTGTTAAACTAACAATTGTGTCAGACATAGATTTTCAGACTAACCAACTTGTTTTCTCTGTTCTTGGAGAGGGATTCTCTTTGAATGATTCAGTTTAAGTCATTACTCAATGAATGCAACAATAATACATTCATCTGTACAGCAAACATGTATAGGTGAGAACTTAATTATGTCTATTAAGTGTTTATTTTACATGGATGGAAGATATATTGATTAGAATTCATATTGAGAAGTTAGTTTGCCCCCATCTGAAATATTCTTCAGGAATAAATTACTCCAGACTTGAACATATATAATTATGGCTTAAGACCTATAGTTGATATTGGCAATTTCGTCTATTTTTAAGACAACTTCAACATTTTCCCCTTCTTTTGTATTATAAAGTGTAAATGCTTTTTTATTTGTTTATTTGATTTCTATAGCTGCCCATCTCAGCAAGTATCTCTTGTCGATCATTCACATGTGTTAAATTAACATTTCTATTATATTACATCAATAACATGCTAAATTCATCTGTTAGTCTTGCATTAGTTAGTCTTGGTTTTCTGTTTTCTCATCTCTTTTTTCCAAAGGCTTCTAATGGCAATGATTGTCTCTTTCCCTTTATGGCTGGGGAGAGGATTATATATAATTATAGTAGATATCTATCTTTGACAATGTAAAATAGCATTTTGGATTTAAATAAAAAAACTCATTTTTTCTAAAGAGTTCATAAAAATAACAGTGTTTTAGCTAGCTTGTAAAGTGATTGACTCGATTATATTTTATTTTTATTTTTTTAAATAATTTTTATTAAAAAGTTCATCTTTAAAAACAACACAAAAAACAATCACACACATATATAAAAAACAAAACACGTCAAAACATAACATATTGAACATTACATTCCATCTATGGTAATTTTACAGCATTCCATATCAACATATGTATTTTGCTTATGTAGTTCTCCATATCATTCCTATTTACTTCTCAATAGTATTATAATGCATTACTCTAATACATATATTATAATATTCATTGTTCTTATTTATTTATTTATTGATTGATTGATTGACCGGAATATCTACGGGACCGCCTTCTGTTACCATATGCCTCCCACCAACCGGTGCGCTCCCATAGAGAGGGTCTCCTCAGGGTGCCGTCAGCCAAACAATGTTGGCTGGCGACCCCCAGGGGGAGAGCCTTCTCTGTGGGGGCACCTACCCTCTGGAACGAGCTTCCTCCTGGACTCAGTCAACTTCCTGAGCTCCGGACCTTTCGCCGCGAGCTGAAGACGTATTTATTCTTCTGAGCAGAACTGGCATAAAACGGGTTTTTTAAATTGGATTTTAAATGGGGTTTCATATTATGTATTTTATAATTTAAATTATTGGCCATATTGAATAAGTTTTTTAATTGGTTTTATTGTATTGTATTGTATTTTATCTGGCTGTTAACCGCCCTGAGTCCTTCGGGAGAAGGGCGGTATAAAAATTAAATTATTATTATTATTATTATTATTATTATTATTATTATTATTATTATTATTATTATTATTATTATTATTATTATTATTAAAATTTGTATACCGCCCTTCTCCCGAAGGACTCCAGGCAGTTCACAGCCAGTAAAAACAAAATACATATAATACAAATTAAAAACAATATATAAAAAACTGATTCGATTAATGGCCTAAAATTTTTTAAATACAATTAAAACCCCGTTTAAAACCCCTAATATCAAAACCCTAGTTTAAAACTATATTCAAGCTAGTCCTGCACGTTGAAACAACAGTGTCTTCAGCTCGTGGCAGAAGGTCCGGAGGTCGGGGAGTTGACGAAGCCCCGGAGGCAGCTCGTTCCAGAGGGCAGGAGCCCCCACATAGAAGGCCCTCCCCCTAGAGGTCGCCAGCCGACATTGTTTGGCTGACGGTATCTGGAGGAGGCACATTTATATTTGTTTATATTTACATTTCTTTATTTAATGTTCAGTTACTTTAAGTTTCATCAGTATTAAGTTAAACATTTCCTGTTCTGGTTTCTATTTTCGAGCCAACTGTACATTTTATTGCATGTTTCATAATAGTTCAAATCCTCCCTCTCTTTTAACTCCATAGTCATTTTATCCATCTCTGCACATTCTAGAATTTTCCTAATTACTGTTTCGTCTGAGGGTACATTTTTTTGTTTCTCAATTTTTTGCGAATGTGATTCTTGCTGTAGTAAGTATATGCAGTATTTATTTATTTATTTATTTATTTATTTATTTATTTATTTATTTATTTATTTATTTAATCACATTTTTATACCGCCCTATCTCCCAAGGGACTCAGGGCGGTTTACAACCTATTAAAAACACAAATACACAAATATAAATACAAGATAAAACACTAATTAAAAAACTTATTGAATAAGGCCGAATTTAAAATTATAATTAAAATACTAAAACCCCATTAAAAATTAAATTAAAATTAAAATCCTAGCCCAGTCCTGCGCAAATAAATAGATGTGTCTTAAGCTCGCAGCGAAAGTTTCGAAGGTCGAGAAGTTGACGGAGTCCCGGGGGAAGTTTGTTCCAGAGGGTGGGAGCCCCCACAGAGAAGGCCCTTCCCCTGGGTGTCACCAGTCGGCACTGCCGGGCGGACGGCACCCCAAGGAGTCCCTCCCTGTGAGAGCACATGGGTCGTATAATGTATTGAAGGTTTTTGTTCATTTTCGGATCCAGTATTCCTAATAAAAACAATTCAGGTTTCAAATCTATTTTTTGCTTTTTAATTTCTTCCAGCCATATTTGAATTTTACACCAATACTTCCTTGTGATGGGGCACATCCAGCACATGTGGTAGAATGTCCCGGATTTATGGTTGCATATCTAACAATTAGGTAATAAATTTGGATACATCTTGGCCTATTTCACTGGTGGCAAATGCCATCTATAAAACATTTTATAGAGGTTTTCTTTGTAGGCAACTGCTGTTGTGAGCTTGTAGTTCCTTTCCCATAGTTTCTTTCACTGTTCTAATTCTATGCTGTGGCCAAAATTCCTTCCCCAACTAATCATTGTTTCTTTTACAACTTCCTCCTCCATTTTATATCTTAACAGAAATTTGTATAATTTTGTAATCATTTTTCCTTTTGTTCCTTGTAAAATTTTATCCAACTCCAATTGTTTTTCATATATGCCGAATTGTTCTTTATCCTTTTTTAGTCTTGTTTTGATTTGTAGGTAGGTATATTTATTCCCTGTATTTTCAACTTTTGCACTGATTTTAATTTTCCTTTCTCATCTAAAATTTCTGAGTATATTACCATTTTGCTGAGGTCTATTGTATTTGGTGTGTCATTGCCTCCATTATCGACAACCAATTTGGGATTTTCATATAGTGGTTTTTTTTTATCTTTACCCAGACATTGTATAGAGAATTCCTTATTATATGCCTCTGAAAATATGAATGTGTTTGATTTTTACCTTCCCATAGAAACCCGTGTCAACGAAGTTGGAGATTGTGTCCTTCTAATGCTAATATTCTTTGTTTTTGAGTTGAATCCAATCTCTTAACCCTGTC
The DNA here is from genome assembly GCF_028640845.1 of Ahaetulla prasina. Lineage (NCBI taxonomy): Eukaryota > Metazoa > Chordata > Lepidosauria > Squamata > Colubridae > Ahaetulla > Ahaetulla prasina. The sequence goes on from NC_080541.1 coordinate 118,657,371, forward strand.
AGGACTGCTGCCTGTCATCCTCCTCTGTGATCTTCCGACTATATAAGTTTTGATAGTATCTTCCTGCTATATTTTCTTTTTCTTCCTTCTGATGGTATGCTATCCCTTTTTCATCTTCTAATTTCTTTTCTTTTTCTTTTTTTTAATTTGTAGGCCAACCATCTCCCCTGTTTGTTAGCATTTTCAAAGTAGTTTTGTTCAGTTGCTCTAATTTTTTGCGTTATTTCTTCTTGTGTAATTAGGTTAAGTCTATGTGTAATTATCTCTTTTTCGTCTCTAATTTCCTGGTTGTGGGGTTCTTTCTGCATTTTATCTTCTAATTTTCCCAATTTCTCTTGCAATTCTACTGTATATATTGTTTTGTTTTATTTCTATTTCTTCATATAGTATATGCCATTGTAAGACCCCAGACGTAAGCTTTAATTGTGTCCCACAGGTTTTGAATAGTTGTTTGTTCATTCCAATTTTCCTGGAGGAAAAAGCATAATTCTTTTTCTATGTGTTAAACATATTTTTTTTCTTTCGTTATCCTTTGATTCATGGTCCATCTCTTTTTCCTTTTTTCCTCCCCCTTCCATTTGACTGTTATCAGGATATGATCTGCCCAGGTATTCAGTTTTATTTCTATTTTCTCTACGGTTTTTCCTGTTTCTGAATCCATCCAGACCATGTCTATCTGGGACCATGAGTTATGTGTATTGGAAAAATATGTATATTGATTTTTTTTGTGGTTAATTTCTCTCCAAATATCTTTCAAATTTAACTCTTTGGTCATTTCAAAGAATGTCTTTGGTAATGTTCTTCTTTCATATTTTTTTTTACTTCCTGATTTATAGTCTTTTGGGGGATCAACCACCGCGCTGAAATCTCCTAATTATGTATATATTATCTATTTTCAATTCTACAAATTGTTTATGTAATTTGCTGTAATATTCTTTTTGTTGTGTGTTTGGTGCATATATGACTGCAATTAATGTTCTTTTTTGTTTTATTAATACCTCAATCGATAACGTTCTTCTCTCTTTGTCCGCATATATTTGTTTGGGTTTTAACCAATCTTTTATATAGACTCTTTTCCTTACTTCAGTTAGGGCCAAAAATATTTCACCTAATTTAGGGGCTTCCAAAAGATTACCTTCTCCTTTTTTCATATGGACCTCCTGTAAGCATATAATGTCTGTGTTTTGTTTTTGGAGTTTAGCAATTACTTGTCTTTTCTTTATCGGTGAATTTAATCCGTTTATGTTGACCAAAAGTAATGTCACTTCTTCCTCCATTCCACTACTTATTTGTCGCCCTTACTTCCCTCCTTTGTCTCGTTTCCCTTTGCTTTCTTGTTCTCATTTCTTCTCTTTCCTGGGTCTCAATATCACTTCTCTCTCTCGTATCTTGTTCCAGCCCCTTTTCTGTGGTTCTTCTTGACTTTGGGTTTCGACTCGATTGTATTTTAAATCACTATTCTTAGTTCAGGTTTGCCAAGAATCTGTTAAAGTGAAAATAAATTTCTGGTTTACAGCTTCTCTGATCCCCCATTAGAGTAAGAGATGGAAGTAATGAATGCTCACACTTTAACCTTCAATACTAGTGTAATCATAATGTTGTGAACTAGCTCAGTAACATTTCAGCTCCATGGGTAAAAAGATTGAAAAAGCTCCTGGGCTACCTTCCTGTTTTCCTTTTTGGGAATGGATCCAGATTAGAAAATAAAAGAGGAAATAGTTGTTAAATGGAAGTGCAAAAATGTATTTTATGTTGTTTGGCTTTGGTTATGATGGCAGTGGGATAAAAAAAGAGGCTTCTGAAGCAGAGATGATTTGACAAGAAAGACAACCTTTTTACTTAATTGCAGAGATTGCTTTTCTAGACTTAAGATTGGAATACAACTTAATTTTCTGATTTTATTTTTAAAAAAGAAATCAGAATTGAAGGATTGCTTTTAGTACACCTTATAAAAAGGGCATGTTGAATGCTGTTTCTATAACTTATTTTCAAACTCACTTCAACTTTGAAAGCAGCTAGCTATTCAAAATGAGGACATGTGGCATATTGCTTATGCAAAGCGAATCTAAAACCTCTTTTGGTACATAGAATTTGTTTCGTAATTCTTGGATTCCTGGCTGCTCTGATCTCATTAAAAACTATCTCTCTGTATTTGACCATGGTGTTTCTATTTAATTTCTGCATCTTCCATTATACATTTTGTTTTCTTTGCTGCTGAGTTCTAATATACTTCTTGTTTTATAAATCATGATACACACAGTGGCATATGTTAGATTATAGTGAATGGCATAAAGAATCAAAATAGGATATGAGCAGGACTCTAGATTTCAGAATCTATGTTTAGTCATAACTTTGCTAATATCTAGTTAACTGGACCAATATGTAGTATGTTAATCATACAGCTGCAATGTGGTCACTCTTGCAACTTTGTAATTACTTTTATTGCTATTATGTCAATTTATGCATCACGTATCAGAGTTTTGGCTTTTTATGAGGGATTTTTAAGTGCAAATGAGGAAAAAAAAAACCAGAAGTGCTACAAAGATTTGCAGCTTATTTATATTCATTTTGGGGTAATTGGAAGTATGTAAGTGATTCATTCCAAATAAATCTCTTCTATGCTTACTATCAAAAGAAACTGATCTGTTTAAGGGACTAGGGAATTCAGTTCTTTGAAGTGAACTTATAATTGTAAAAATGTTACATTAGAATATCTGAATTGTTGGTATCAACCGCATCCACAGCTTATGAAATAACAGCTTGTGGGGACATCATCAAACAAGTGGCAAACTTACATAGTGGTGTCTCAATGTCTGATATAAGTATGTCAGTTGTCACAAATGTTTCATCACTTGGCCACACACACACACACACACACATACACACACACTCCTGTTGGATGCCCATGATTGGTACGAGAACTGTTGAAACATAAATCTGACTCTGACTCAGAACATTTGATTCTGAGAACTAAGATTGTACTAACTGGCCAGTTGGCTTAGTCTTTGACTCTTTCTCTCTTGAATGCACGGTATTAGTCTTTGGGCAATCCTGCTTACAGTTTTGTTTTTTTACACACTAGCATATTATGTTGAATCATGGTTTCTTTTAACTGTAGTTTATTGAACAAGCCATAGTAACTGGCTCATACCGGGGTGAGATCCAGTCGGTTCTATTCGGTTTGGACAAATCAGTAGCGGCACCCATGCGGATGTCATGACATCGCTTTTTTGTGACTTTTTAAGCCTCTGAGCATGCACAGAAGGCTTTGCGCATGCGCAGACAACAGTGCACGCATATTGGCAAACCAGTAGGGAAGGTAAGTAAATTTCACCCCTAGCTCATACTTTATTATAAACCATACACTGTTGGTTAGAAGCTACAACATTTGGATTCACTAAACATGGTGAGCTAAAAACAAACAAAATACATTTCTGGTCGCTATAATAATAGCCCCAGTCTTGTTTGCTTTTTGCTCTGTCTTCTTGTGCAGACTTAAGGCTTTCCCGTTCCTTGCTCCCAACAACCCTTCAATTTTAGATGAACTATTGACTTCACCGTAGCCTTGACCTACTTATTTGCTCCTGATGGACCATAGCAAAGCAGGACCACAGTTATTTTAAAGACGCTTTGCTCAGAAGACAGTGTTGGCTCTTGAACTGACTTTTGCCTGTGTAAAACACTTCTATGAGAAAAACAAACCAACAGACAGGTCAGAGACCCTTTTTAATCTAAGGATATGTTCATAGGATAAGCTTCCTACTGGTTTGCTGCATGCTTAATTGTTCTTGTCTTTTTTTTCCCCACCAGTTTCTAGCTCGGCTTCATTTCTCTGAGTAGGGAAAACCAGAACGTTAATAGTTCTGCACAAAAAGATGTCTCTAGAGGGAGAAGTGTATCACAGTTCTGCAGTAATCTGTTTGCTAGTCCTGCCCTCATTCCAACCACTCCTGTCAAGCCATCCTTTTAAAGTGTAATTGCAAAGTGAGCCTCTGGTTTTTATTGCATTCTAATGTGCAGCTATCTCCAGTTAAAATAATAATAATAACAACTACTGGCAAGAGCATCCTGGAGTGCAACACATGAGATAAGGTTCAAACTTTGCCTTGGAGTCAGGTTTAATTTCTTTTTACATGGAAAAAGAATCTGACCACTAAAAATCACATCAGAATTGATTAGGTTCTGTTGACTAAGAAAAGAACACTATTAATACTTTGGTACTGTGCCACTCTTGACTTCATATACTTCACATAAAGTCCAAGATGATTTTTCAGAATAAGTTTTATTTTATTAATCTTTCTTTTTTACAATTTTCCATCTGCCCATTCTACAACCTTAGCATGGTCAGATGACACTAAGAAAACATACTTTTCTCATTATGGAGAATGCATTCTTTAAATCCATATGAAGCCGTGAGCCATTCGGAATTGGGCTGCAGAAGTGGTAGACGAGTGCGCACACCCACTTGGGCAAGCAGCAGGAGAGCACATGAGCACACGCTTCATTTGTGTGAGCAGTGGGAACATGTGCCTGCCACGCATGGAAATGGAGCTGCGCGCATGTGTGCATGCTTATCAGCCGCTTGTGCAGAACCATCCTTTCTGCCCCCTGCCGGTCTGCAAAGCCGGAAAGATTGGGGAACTCTGATATAAAGGAAGGAATTTAAAATTAATTTCAAGTTATCTATTTTGTAGTAAAGCACATGAATAGATAGGTATTTAGACTGTATTTTTTTATTTTTCTATAAAAATAAAAAGTTGATGATTATGATAATAATAATTTATTAAATTTGCATATTGCTCAACTCTGTGACTTTGGGTGGCTCACAACAGTCAAACAATGAAATGACAATAAAATGAATAAAAAATAAAAAATAAAGGTAAGAGATGGCAAGCGAAGAAGAGTCTTATTTTGTTCATCCCTGAAGGCCTTGGTGAAAAGCCAAGTCTTCATGGGTATTCTAACAGCATGGTGGGGCCAGAGGGCAGGTGCTACTACAGAGAAGGTATGCTTCCAGGATCTCCATAGATGGCAATATTTAAACGAAGGAATCTTCTATTATCTTCTAACCCTGCAGGATCAAATCAGTCAGGCAGGCAGATGTTATAGGAGACAGAAAGTCAGTAAATTAGCCCTGTATTATGGGCTTTCTGTAATGTCCACCTTTTTAATGTCTGTACACCAGTCACCAATTTTCTAATATTAACTCTCCTCTTTTAATTTCTGTTCCATTTCATTGTTCCTAGTTGGTATGAGTTTTGAGTCTATGCCCTTGTATATTTCAACAGAGTGAGGAAGGCTTTAATTATTTATTTATTCCCATTAGTGTTTTCTTTTAAAAAAAAAACTAGTGATACTTTACAGTACTTTTTTTTAATGGAAAAATGAGAGGATTAGTTATTAAAGCCCCACCTTCTACTTGTTCTTGTGGGGAAAAAACTGACAGGTTAATTTAAAAAGGCTATTCATCTGTAATCAAATGGAAGTAATGAAACAGAATGAATTTTTCAAAGAGAAAGTAAAGGTACAAATTGAATACAGCATAAGAACACTGAAATCACACTTTCACCTGTCAATATTGTGCAGTTTATCCCAAACTTGCAATTGCTATTTATCAAAGAATATCTTCACAGAACAAGAAAATATTATATAGGAAACATTGGAATGCAATGGACTAACAATGAACAGAATAACAGAGTTGAAAGGTACCTTGGAAGTCTTAGAATAGAATAGAATAGAATTTTTTATTGGCCAAGTGTGATTGGACACACAAGGAATTTGTCTTGGTGCATATGCTCTCAGTGTACATAAAAGAAAAGATACGTTCACCCCTTGCTCAAGCAGGAGACCTCTACCATTTCAGACAAATGGTTGTCCAGTCTCCTCTTAAAAATCTCCAGTGATGGAGTACCCATAATTTCTAGAGGCAAGCCTTTCCACTGATTGTTCTGACTGTCAGGAAATTTCTCCTTAGTTATAGGTTGGTTCTCTCCTTGATTAGTTTCCATCCATTGCTTCTTGCCCTGCCTTCAGATGCTTTGGAAAATAGGTCCACTCTTTCTTCTTTATGGCAGCCCCTCCAATATTGGAAGACTGATATCATGTCACCCCAGTTCTTTGCATTAGACTAGATATATATAATTGTTGCAACTGTTCTTCATGTTTTCGCCTCCAGTCCCCAAATCATCTTTGTTGCTTTTCTCTGCATTCTTTCTAGAGTGAGTCTTAACAACTTTTTTATACTGTGGCAATCAAACCAGGAGGCAATATTCCACGTGTGGTCTTACCAAGGCATTATAAAGCAGTACTAACACTTCACATGATCTTGATTCTATCCCTGTGTTAATGGAGCTTAGGAGTGCATTGACTTTTTTGGTGGCTGCAACACACTGTTGGTTCATATTGAATTGGTTGTCCACTAGGACTCCTAGATCCCTCTTGCAGTTACCACTATCAAGCCAGGTATTACCTATTATATTGCCTGAACATTTCGTTTTTCTTGCCTAAATGTAAAACCTTACTTTTCTCAACACTGAATTTCATTATTGTAGGGGTGTGGGGGATGAAAGATGATTATTTCACAAAAAAGATTGTGGAACCATTATGATTTTAGATCACTTCACTTTATCAGCCTGCACTTGTTACATTTTTAGAGTTGCTTAAAATCATCGACCTATTTGTTGGGATTCAAGTTCCAGTAACTTTTTCAGACATAAAGTTGTGTTTGGAAATCATGAGTGGGAGTATCCCCATCCCCTTTGTTAGAGCTCTAGACAATTATTGTCTTTGGAAAATAAATGGTTATAGTTGTGGTTACTCCTTTGAATTATCCTGATGCCTCCCCATCAGGATAATGCCTGTTCTTATAACCAAGAAAGATAAGCAGGATCGGTATAATTTGACACTTTTACCATCTTCATGGGTGTTGTATCCTGTGAGCAATGCAAATGCATTGGAACTATTGCCTGCAAAGGACCTTCCTCGAGTTGGCTAAAATAGAAGAATAAAACTGGGAATTTGCTACCAGATTTTGCTCTCTTCAAAAAAAGAACTGTACTAATACTATTGAGAGTCATAGTGATCAACAGCCGTTAGGCTTGATGGTAGTTTGACTGCTTCTAAAGGCCATCTGCTCAGAAATCGGTAAGCTTTCTTGTGCAATTGGTTGTCTATTGTGAGAACAGACTGCTGAACTAGATGGGCCACAAGTGCACTGCTTATGCTCTTACAATTGTGGCGGTAGCATCTATCTTATTTGATCCAAGCTAACAAGGACCAGGCCTTGTTAGTGCTTGGATGGGAGACCTCCAGGAATATCAGGGCTATAATTGGCACTGGGAAGTCATTCTAGAAGAAGGCAATGCAATGTAAACCACTTCCATAGGAAGCCACCAGAAATTGAAGTTGTTTGAAAGATTTCGTTTTTAAAGTGATTATTATAAAAAATATGTATAGTAATATTTTAAAGCTGTTTTATTTACTTGATTTCTATAGCCACCCAGTTCATCAGGAGATTTAAAACCTTTAAAACAATACAAAATAAATAAACATTCCATTCTGTCCCTTGGTCTATAAAAGTTTAATCTTTGATTGCAGTCTTAACTTCAATGCATTGAACATACATTGAGAAGTTCATGAATATTAAGACAGTTGTTGGCATGACACACAGCTTTCATTAGCAGACACTGTGAGAAAGAAAATTATATGATAAAGCAATGCAAATATATTTCCAACTGGGGGACTGACCTAGACTTTCTGGAGTTCTTTTTATGTACAGGTAGTCCTTGATTTACAATCTCAGTTGGGACCGGTCCTTCTGTTGCTAAGCAAGGCAATTGTTAAGTGACTTGTGCCTGGCCTTATGACCTTTTTGCCATGGTCTTTAAGTGAAATATTAATGTTGTTAAATGAAGCATGTGGTCATTAGGTGAATCTGGTTTCTCCCCAGTGATTTTGCTTGTTGGGAGCCAGCTGGGAAGGTTGCAAATGGCAATCACGAGATCTCAGAATGCTAAAACCATCCTCATCCAGTTGCACCCATTCCTGGACCATGCACCCATTCCTGGACCTGCTCATCATCATCAATGCCCTTGTAACCTCTCACTTAGATTAATGTAACACACTCTACATAGGGCTGCCCTTGAAAAATATTTGGAAACTTCAGCTGGTGCAAAATGTGGCTACACAAGTAATAAATGACGCTGTCTACACAGCACATGTAACACTACTGCTCCATGAGCTGCACTGGTTGCCAGTATGTTTCTGGGTGCAATTCAAGGTTGTCATTGTCACATTTAAAGCTCTACGTGGCTTGGGTTAGGGTTAGCTAAGGAACTGTCTATTCCCAAGAGTTTCTACCCATCCAACTCAATCCAGTAGATTGGGAATGCTGCAGGGTCTTATTAGCCAGAGTGTCAGCTGCCAGGAACTAGAAGAAGCTGTAGCCCGTGCCTTATGGAGTATTCTCCCCTTGGAGATTAAAATGGCCCCAATCCCGTTGGTCTCTTGCAAAGCTTTAAAAACTTTAGGTACCCAGGTACTCAGAATTTGTTAAGGATCCCATTACTTGGCTTTACTATTAATGATAATCACAGCTGCTGTTTATACTTATTTTGTTGATTTTTTTAAAAATTAATTTATAATTTTAGAATCAAGAATCACTTGGCTGAGTTTGGAGGCTCTAGAAATTAAATAAATAAATAAAATCAATCAATCAATCCATGCCAGTTGCCAAGAACCCAAATTTTGATCATATGATTATGGGGACATTGCAACAGTTGTAAGTGTGAGGCCTGGTCAGGCCACTTTTTTCAGCACTGTTGTAACTTTGAATGGTCACTAAATGAATGGTTTTAAGTTGAGGAGCACCTGTATACAAGTATCTTGCTTTATTTGTAAAACACTCCTGAAAAAACAGTGTGTCTGCAAACACAGAGCTGGAGGTGAGACCTAGGAAAGTGCTGTCGTTGCTTTGTGACTTAATCAGTGCCTTTTCCTTCACAGTGTTGAGCATTCGAGGAGCGCAGGAGGAGGAACCCACAGACCCACAGCTAATGCGGCTGGACAACATGCTCTTAGCAGAAGGGGTAGCTGGCCCTGAGAAAGGAGGGGGCTCAGCAGCGGCAGCGGCAGCGGCAGCAGCCTCAGGAGGTGCTGGCTCAGACAATTCCGTAGAACATTCTGACTACAGAGCAAAACTCTCACAGATTCGGCAGATCTACCACACAGAGCTGGAGAAGTATGAACAGGTACCAGTGACATTTCTTCCTCTGTTACACAGGCCAAGCGATAGTGTCTTAGTTTGGCCTTATCTATAGCACAATCCTCTGTTCTCTCTTGGATCGGGGATGGAAGGTGCATTTTTTAACCGGCAAGTGGACTCGGCAAATGTTTTCCTTGCTTCTGCTGCTTCAAGTGAAGACTGAATACGTACTATTTTACTGCATGTAGAAAAATAGCATACAAGTAAAGTCATATAGGCTGAACCCATCTGCTGAGGTGCTAATTATTTTTTAAAAAATATATTTTATTAAACTTTTTTTACATTTGTGGTGTTTTTCTTATAACAATACTCCGTGCAATGATTACAAACATTAAATTGTATGTATTTGTGCGATGCTAATTATTTAATATATAAGACAATTTGTTCAGGTGAAACATTCCAATAGGCAAGCCTCCACCCCCTCCTGCATTTCAAATGATGATGCAGTTCAGAAAAAGCGGTACTGTTTGGAAACTGCTGAACATTTAAATTGGACATGAAGTATGTGTGGTTAAGATAATGTGTTTCAGCTGTGAAGTCAGAGTTGCTATGATCCTATCTTAGGTCAGCTGCTTCTTGAAAAGAAAAAGGAATAAAAGAAAAAATTGGTTTAAATTTAAATAACACATTACTGTATGCTTTGAAAAATACAATGAACAAATTATTCTTTAGGAACAAATTTTTAAAATACCTGTACTTTTTTTAAAAAGTTCATTTTCAATTGAATATAAAAATAATTAAGATGGGTTTTTTTTTAAAAAAAGCAATGCAGTACTGCATTTAACTAGTTATAGCATTTGACAGACAATCATATAAAGGTATTTTATTAAACAAACTCAAGGATCTGGGGGTTGTAACTCTGCTATATGAATCCTTAACAATCCGATACTATAGTTATTTTTCTATTATCCCGAATGTTGTTCTCTATTATCAGTTCTGACCTTCAGATACGGGCGAGCTTCCCACCCACCCTTCCTTTTCCTTCTGTTCTAACAGAAATTTTTTCCCCAAACAGAATCAGAACCTTTCCTTCTTATTGACAACTTCTGTAGTAAAATACATGAGAAATTTACACTCTGTTGTTGAAAGTTTGATTTAAAGTACCAAAATATGTTTCTCTAATAAAAAGTTTTTAAAAATAGTACTGTATTCAACAATTCAACAATGTGAAGCCTATAAATTTTATAAATTTTCAGACACCTGAATTTTGCCCTAAATGTAGATTCTGAGTTCTTTCATGACTATATTTTGTTATTCTAAATTAGAATGACAATGTTGAGGCCTTGTTTTGTATGTTTCCACCATATATCTGGAAGAAATGTGTGTGTGTATGAGAGGGGGGGGGAGAGAGAGAGAGAGAGAGAGAATAAAATAAATTCAGGTGCACATGTCCCCATCTCTTTCTTCTGTCACAAAATTCATGAGGCCTAAACGAGGTTTCCAGGTAGTCTTTCACCTAGGCACAAACAAAACACAACTCTGTTTAGCTTAGGCTCCAGTCACACATCAGATAGATATGCAAAACTTATTTATATTTGTATGTCCCAATATTTGAAACATTATCCAGGGCTTGGGTAAACAGAGCCTAGTCTAAATGCAATCCCTAGGACTGTGGTATGCAACCAAAAGCTTCTCCTTATTTACACTGAAATTTGACAGCAAAATTTTAGCAACAAATCACTTAAAAGAGCCTATGATCTAAGATGATAAGCAATTTAAAACTTGTGGAACAATTTTATATAAACTGAACTTTACAGATGTTTTGCAATTGATCTATTTAACTTTTGTTATGCATTCAATTGCATCCTTGGCTATACAATAATTGAATGGGTCTTAAAACTGAGATTTAAGAAAAGAAATACAAGTCTAAATTATATATCAGAGTATACTGTATGCATGTTTTTTTCTCTTGAAGATCCAATGGAAGCTTATTATGGATAAATCAGAATGTGTGTTTAATATACATACAATTTGTTAAATATTTATATCTGTTTTCTTCCCTCACTCCCCTCTCACTTTACATTGCCCCATTGTACAATGTTAATAATTCTTTGAGACTATGGGGCAGAAAAGTAGAAAGCTTTGAGGGAACTAAGAAGCGTGTCATGTATCCTTAGAGCTGCAACATGCCACCTTAACCATGATTTCTTAGGTCCCAAGGGTTCTTCATGCTCTTTCTCCTGTGTCTCAGGCATGTAATGAGTTCACGACCCACGTGATGAATCTGCTGCGGGAACAGAGCAGGACTCGGCCTATCTCCCCCAAAGAGATAGAGAGGATGGTCAGCATCATCCACCGCAAGTTCAGCTCCATCCAGATGCAACTCAAACAGAGCACATGTGAAGCTGTCATGATCTTGCGCTCTCGATTTCTTGATGCACGGTGAGCTTTAGATCAGACCTATATACTTGCCTTCTTTGTCTATGACAATTAGGAATCATTTCCAAGTTAGAGAACTGACTGTCCCAATAGACAGCACGTTAGTGTCAAAACAATTAATGGGGAGGGGAGGGGGAATGAGCTAGTAAACACTTGCTTGGGCTAGACACTTTTAATTGTAAAATAATTTATTTAATTTACAACAATAACAATAATTTTGATTAGTACTTTACTAGATTAGCATCAAAATTTTCTAGTTTATTACACATCATGCTATAGCTTATATGAGCTATGAAGACTTTTAACTGCCTATAGAATAAATAGATCCTATAGAACAACAATTAATCATGCTATTTCTTCAACCTATGAGCTAAGGAGCATAATGGCTCATGTAGTTAGGATGCTGGGTTGGAGATTAGGCAGCCTGTGTTCAAGACCCTAGTGTTGCTACATGGCGCGGTTAGCTCATTCACTCCTGTTCCTTCATGGGGACATGAAAGGACCATTAGCACCCCCAGCATACCCCAGGCATTGGTAATCTCACTGGCTAATCCTTTCAGTCTGGAAGCAGCTTAAACAGTGCCTCCAACACAAACAGGTCAGGAGCATATGAGCTTTACCTGGTACTTTTTGGAGTAGAACTGCTGAGGAAATCTTTACTTTACCATTTTTCAGTTAATAAATTAGAAACAGTCCTCAATCTACAACCGATCACTTAACAACTGTTTGAAGTTATGACAGACCTCCCAAAATCTACTTATGACATGGTTCCAGAGTTCTGATGATTGCACACACCCCTGCACTTTAGGCAGTTGGCAACTGGTTTGCCTTTATGGCTGATTGCAATAGTTCATGGTCATGTAGCTGTGATTTATGACATTTTTGCCAGTTTTTGGTCTTTTGGGCCTGTTTCTGGCAAAAAAGCACCTAAGAATACATTGATTCACTTAACGACTACCACATTTAATGACTGTAGTGTTTAGTTAATAACCCCCATGCAAAAAACTTGTAAAATTGGGCCTGGCCATGTGGGTGCCACAACTTATGGCCCTCATTGCTTACGACAGAAATTCCAAGCTCTATTGCAGCCATAAAATGAGGATTATTAACTTTTACTCTATTGCTACATAGTTTCTGATATAAGAGATGAGGTAGATGAATGATAGAATTATTTCCCCAGGAATACAAGATTAAAAGTACATTAATAATTTAATTGGCCAGATCCAATGTAAAGTGCAAACAACTGCAACTTTGCTAACTGACAGTATTAGGAAAGTTTACAGAATTGTATGTATGTATGTATTTATTTATTTTGAAATTTATTTGCCACCCATCTCATGTCCAACAACTCTGGCAGCTTACAACATACAAGCATTAAAAATACATTAAAATCATCAATTATAAAATAACACAGCAGATAAAAGCATTAACACAAGATGGTAAAGGAGGCAGTGGATACATGGGGGAAGGGAGGTGGCCCAATGAACAGATTCAGCCCAAACTTAATATTTTTATTCTTTAAGAAATTGATTTCGTTTGAATTCAACCATAGTTTTTCATTAAATATTAAGTCAAACAATTTGACTGAGGAAAAATATAACAGGTTGGGTAACAACTTTACAAAACATATTTTAACTTTGTTCTATGCAAGGAGCAGAATTAGATAGCTGAAGGGTAAATTATAGTTTATCAATTGGTATCATCTTTTGCTCTCAGAAACAAAAAGTGCTTTACAAGACAAGAAGTATCAGAAAACAGCTAATGAGGTTTGTGGTATAAGTAAAAAGAAGATACGGAGTATGTTAGAGTTTCCCCAGAAAATGAAAACCAGAAAAAAAGATGACATATCTGAGCATCAGTCTGTTTGTAGGAGCCAAGAAGGAATCTCATGGCTCTGAACTTACCTTTTAAAAATAATGCTCTGGAATCACTGATACTGATTATCCTTCATGTTTTGTGACCAGGAGGAAGAGAAGAAATTTCAACAAGCAGGCTACAGAAATTCTCAATGAGTATTTCTATTCTCATCTCAGCAACCCTTATCCCAGTGAGGAAGCCAAAGAGGAACTAGCCAAGAAATGTGGCATCACAGTCTCACAGGTAAGAAACCTGGATGCTCATCTATAGGGTGGCCATCACCCATCCTTTCATCTACCTTTCCATTCATTAAGGCAGAAAGGCTACAAGAAGGTATTTGCATGAATTCCACAATGAATGCTTGGCAAAGTACTTAGGAAAAACAGTGGACAGGGACAAAATAGTTTGCTTAAAAAATGAAACTAGATGTTTTCAGAAGTTGGATTTTATTTAGAAAAAAATAGAGTTTTACAGGACTGTTTTCATTCACTTGTAAAAAAAATAATCAGTTCATGCAACAACTAAGCAAATGTATTATTTTCACGCATAGATTATATAAGATCAAAGCAGAAACTGAGAATATATTGTTTGCATCAGGGCCATTATTTTCCAACTGCATTCTGTGCAGTCCTTCGATTTCTTGGAAGCTTAGCTGGAATTCCTAATGATAGACAAACCAGAATGCAAAGTAGAGCAACTAAAATGATAAGGGGACTGCAGGAAAAATCACACAGGGAGGAGGGCGTTGACTTATTCTGTAATAAGGGGGGCAGGACAGGAAGTATTGGGTTGAAGCTTGTTAAAGAGATAGCCTACCTGGAACTTAGGAGACAGTTCCTGACGGAACAATTAACCAATGGAACAGTTTTCCTTCCAGAGTTCGGGGTGCTCCATTACTGAAGGTTTTCAAGAAGAGATTGCCTGGAATGATATAAGGTCTCTTGCCATGGGCAGGGGATTGGACTAGAAGACCTCTGAGGTCCCTTCCAGCCCTATGATTCTGTGATTCCTTGAAAGATTTGTTTGCAACTACTAAGTATTTTCACCTTCAACATATGGGAGAGGAGTGTCCTTGGATGATAATATTTCTGCATAGGAATCATTAGAGTAATCAGATGCATATGAACTGAAAATTTATCCAATAAAATTTTCCAGCAGTGTTCGAGGAATTTTAAGGCAAACTTCTCTGTTGATGGTAGAAAATCTGAAAAACAGTGTATTTCAATTACTATTAAGGCCACATGACAGTTGTGTATTGAGAGCAGGCCTGGATTTTCAAAATAGTTTCTATTATGCCAAACAATACGCAGAGTACTTTGTCTCCAGTTACTGTTCAGTGTATTACATTTATTTCTGAGCTTGTGCAGACTTTCCAAATTCTTATGCTTATTAAGTCAGTTTGATGGACTAGCTGGACGTCTGTATGATGCAGAACTCTAGCCAGTTCAGCTGTTATTCACTTTCTGATAAGAATTTCTGTTGGCCCCACCATTCCTAGTGGCTGTGAAGAATGGTTCATCGGTTTTTGGTGAAATCAATGTTATTCACAACTTTGCCAACCTTGCAATGCCTTTATTTTGATATGAAAAATGCTGAGCAGATTTACAAAGCAAAAACTATAATTATTTTACCATTATCATATAATTTGCTAATGTAGACACAAATGGGAAGCCTGTAGAACTAAATCCTGCCAAAAATGACCTGTTCTGATTTGTTAATACCTTTCAAATGACCATCAGAGGGTAAATATGTGCCTTATAATGCTGTAGGCTAAGATTTTTGGTAAGGCTAATACCAAGGATAATCAGGGTGTCATGATATATATGACACCCTGATTATCCCAAGAACTATTTTCCAGCAGTGTTTGAGGAATTTTAAGGCAAACTTCTCTGTTGATGGTAGAAAATCTGAAAAACAGTGTATTTCAATTACTATTAAGGCCACATGACAGTTGTGTATTGAGAGCAGGCCTGGATTTTCAAAATAGTTTCTATTATGCCAAACAATACGCAGAGTACTTTGTCTCCAGTTACTGTTCAGTGTATTACATTTATTTCTGAGCTTGTGCAGACTTTCCAAATTCTTATGCTTATTAAGTCAGTTTGATGGACTAGCTGGACGTCTGTATGATGCAGAACTCTAGCCAGTTCAGCTGTTATTCACTTTCTGATAAGAATTTCTGTTGGCCCCACCATTCCTAGTGGCTGTGAAGAATGGTTCATCGGTTTTTGGTGAAATCAATGTTATTCACAACTTTGCCAACCTTGCAATGCCTTTATTTTGATATGAAAAATGCTGAGCAGATTTACAAAGCAAAAACTATAATTATTTTACCATTATCATATAATTTGCTAATGTAGACACAAATGGGAAGCCTGTAGAACTAAATCCTGCCAAAAATGACCTGTTCTGATTTGTTAATACCTTTCAAATGACCATCAGAGGGTAAATATGTGCCTTATAATGCTGTAGGCTAAGATTTTTGGTAAGGCTAATACCAAGGATAATCAGGGTGTCATGATATATATGACACCCTGATTATCCCAAGAACTATTTTCCAGCATAGTTTCCTTGGAGATACAGTTATATCTTTTGGGAGAAGTCCAACAAGAGAACCTGGTTCTGATTAAATTATTGTTTTATTATGGTTTGAAGCTTACTGAAGGCGGATTTGTGAGATTATCTTTTATTACTATACTAGATATATTTATGACTATAAAAGATAATATTAAAATTAAGGTCCTATCAGCAGAATTTGGTTAGTTTGACTAGTTGTAGTCAAACTAACCAAAGTGTACAAACTAGCTAGTTGTATACTTTTATTGTAAGGAATCAAGAGATGGTGCCTCAGCAAAGAACTGAAACATTATGAAAATGGACAAGGCCTTTTCTGTAGTATTCTGCCTTCCTGGAGATTTTTTTTCCAGCACTGCTGAGTATACACAGCAGATTCATGCACTGTGCTTTAGCAAAGTGGGGAAAGTTTACTTACTAGCCTTCTACATAAAACTATATTTATTATACATATAAGCAAGCATATGTATTACAAGAGAGGAAAATGTGTGGGCTTTATGTATATTTCTAGCATTCAGATTACAGCAAGAAGTCCTAATATAAAAAGAAACTATTGTAGTAATTGTGTGGAAGCTAAATGGATAACCAGATATTATTAGAATATTAGAATTCTAATGGGTTGCATTAAATAGATTTCAAGAAAAATAAATGAATCATGCCCCATTTTACAATATTTTGTCATAGTTTTTATGTGAATCACTACAGTTGTTAAGTGAATCATGCAATTGTTAAATGAATCTGGTTTCCCCCATTGACTTTGCTTGTCAGAAGCTCCCTAGGAAGATTGCAAATGACAATCCCAGGACTGTAGGACACTACAACCATCATAAATACATGCCAGTTGCTAAGCACTCATAACTTGATCCTGTGACTGTAGAGATGCTGCAACAATCATAAGTGTAGGAACTGGTCATATGTCACTCTTTTCAGTGCCATTGTAACTCTGAATGGTCATTAAATTAATGGTTGTAAGTTGAGGACTACAGTACTCAGAAATTATCATGAGGAAGAACTTGGAAATTAAAAATATAATGGGTTAATCTTGAGCTCAACATTCACAAACTTGTTAGATCTAACAGAAGAAAAACAAAAAGATAACTGCCAAAATTATGCACATGTATAAGATTTCAAACAATTCAAAGAGAACACAAGGTACAGTAGGTAGAATTCCATGTGAAACATAAAATAATTAATAGCCTCATCCTAAGATTTTTGGTGCATAATTAAAACTGTTTAAATGAGAGATATCCCATATCAAAACCGAAATACAATGAAGGAGATGCTTCACTGCCATTTTTTAAAAAATAAAAAATATTCCAGCTCATGTGAGAGTTTAATCCTTTTGATTAAATCTTTTTTTTTTCTATTCAGGGTTTAGATTAGCCAGTTTACAGGTAGTGTCATGACTTAACTATTTGGTGATTCCTTTACAATCAAATCCTATGATTGTAAAGGAATCACCAAATAGTTAAGTCATGACACTACCTGTAAACTGGCTAATCTAAAGTGATTAGTGACTTTGTATCAAAGTGACTTTGATACAAAGTCACTGTAATCTAATTAATAGAAGAAATATCATAACATAGAGAGACTTAAATATTTCTGTACTCATGTATTAATTATATTTGAAAATAATTGAAACAAACCTTCTTTCAACTGAATTACATACTTCTTGTTTTTCTTGCTCTTCTTCTTCTTTCTCATCCTCTTTTCTATTCTTATTTTCCTGTTTTATCTTCTTCATGAAATGGTATTTCTGTGCATTCTATAGTTGGTTTTCTAGTCCAACCTCCTTCTCAAAGCAGGAAACCTTATACCATCCCATTCAAATGATTGTCCAGTCTATTTTTGAAAATCCGCAGAGATAGAATAAAATAGAATTTTATTAGCCAAGTGTGATTGGACACACAAGGAATTTGTCTTGGTGCATATGCTCTCAGTGTACATAAAAGAAAAGATACATTCATCAAGGTACAACACTTATAACACTTAATGATAGTCATAGGCTACAAATTTAACACTTAATGATACAACACTTAATGATAGTCATAGGGTACAAATAAGCAATCAGGAAACAATCAATATCAATATAAATCATAAGGATACCAGCAACAAAGTTACAATCATAAGTGGAAGGAGATGGGTGATGGGAATGATGAGAAGATTAATAGTAGTACAGATTTAGTAAATAGTTTGACAGTGTTGAGGGAATTATTTGTTTAGCAGAGTGATGGCGTTCAGGAAAAAACTGTTCTTGTGTCTAGTTGTTCTGGTGTGCAGGGATCTATAGCGTCGTTTTGAGGGTAGGAGTTGAAACAGTTTATGTCCAGGATGTGAGGGATCTGTAAATATTTTCACGGCCCTCTTCTTGATTTGTGCAGTATAATACAGGTCCTCAATGGAAGTCAGGTTGGTAGCAATTGTTTTTTCTGCAGTTCTAATTATTCTCTGAAGTCTGTGTCTGTCTTGTTGGGTTGCAGAACCAAACCAGACAGTTATAGATGTGATTAAAATACTCATGCCGAGGTTTATCCCTACCAAATTCATATGGGTTATTATATAGTATTCTGTCTTTGACATTCAGTGCCATTAAATTATATCATCTGGCATTTATACCTCTTTTAAAAGTCATGTGTATTTGTGGCATTAAGTCTAATTTTAGGAGCTTAATTTCTTTCTCTATCAGTATGTTTCCTTATAGTATTTCCCCTGAAAGAGTGAAATAATTTTGACAATGCGGCATGAATTTGATGTGGTTTGTTAATCATTTCACTTAGATTCAACTGTAATTTGAATCTAATTACAAGTTTTCTAAGTAACATTGTTCAATCCTCATCAAATTCATTGGGTTTTTTTTAGATACCAAAAGAAGGGGATCAATTGCTTTTTTTTTTTTTTTTTTGTTTA
This sequence comes from Ahaetulla prasina, assembly GCF_028640845.1. NCBI lineage: Eukaryota > Metazoa > Chordata > Lepidosauria > Squamata > Colubridae > Ahaetulla > Ahaetulla prasina. Next base: position 118,676,350 of record NC_080541.1, read on the forward strand.
CATTTATACCCCGCCCTTCTCCGAAGACTCAGGGCGGCTTACAATGTATAGGGCAATAGTCTCATTCTATTTGTATATATTTACAAAGTCAACTTATTGCCCCCCCAACAATCTGGGTCCTCATTTTACCTACCTTATAAAGGATGGAAGGCTGAGTCAACCTTGGGCCGGGCTCGAACCTGCAGTAATTGCAGGCTTTGTGTTCTTAATAACAGGCCTTACCAGGCAGAGCTAAACCGGCCCTTTCTTTATGCAGGATTAAGTTAGCAGCTCCAGGAGCTCTGATCTCACCATAGATTTATGAGTGGAGTTGACAATTCTTTTCTGATCTTTCCGGATGTTCAGATCTGGATCTCTTCTTAAACTTATCTTACATGAGCTTATTAATGGTTTTAGCAGTCAGATTATATCATTCTTTTATTATTTCATGTCAGATCCTGTTGTAATCAGGATACTATATGAACACTTGATTTGCTGTTATAGTATGAAACAGATTTCCATACACTTAACTTTTTTGTATGTGCAATCCATGATACTCCCTCTACTTGTCCAAGATGTTATATGTGAAGCCAAAATTTCCAGAAAATCTTAATGTATCCTTTTAAGGAAGCCTCATGCTCCATTATAAAACAGTCAATTTTGTTGGGGATCTCCAGCATCTTGTATTTTGGTTTCTGAGGATGATCTTTCTCACAATTGACAATAGTGTGACTGTTTTTGTACCACAATAGCACAAGCTGATGATACACAGTGGAGCCTCAACCTCTTTCAACCTCTTTAAAAAGTTATTTGAAAGAACAAAACTTACCAGTTTTCTTCAGTGTTACTGTCCTTTGCTAATTATCTCTCATGATGAGATACTATAGCAGCAGTCTCCTACTTTATGCTAGCCAAGGTATTTAGACCTCCCTGCATTTCATAACCATGAAATCATCTAACTTGACCCAACTTTATATAAAATATGTGAATAGAATTTTTTCCCATCTTTGTTTTCAGAATACAGCAAGATTGCTGACTTTGGTGGAAAACTTACATTTTTAAAGTACTGAAAAAGTTTGCTTCATAAGAGTTGTTAAAATCTTTTTCATGTCACTAATACTGATAATTTTTGGAAAGAGACCACTGACATGACACAGGACTTTAGATTAATATGGGGAAAATGCCCACTTAAATTAGGAACCAGGGTCACAGATGTTTTCTGCCTCCTTTTCCTCCAGGGTTCTCAGGCAGCTTCAGTTTGCCTGCCTTCTATTTACAGTTCAAAATCCCTCACAGCAAATGTCTGTAAGGATAGAATAGTACTTGTTGCCCACATTTTTCTGTTTCTTCCGATCTACAGGTGAATAATGTAGTAGAGGGGAGCAACATGGTAATATGTAGCCAATCTGGGATATAATGATAAACTGAGAATGTTTTATACCTTTGACAAGATTTACAAACAGCACAACAAGTTCTAAAGCAAGGACATCCACACATTGTATAAACACATGTCTGCATCCTTATTAGGAGAAAGAGAAATTCAATGAATAAAATCACATTTATTCATGCACATATGGATGAATGTACATGATAATAATCTATGTTCTAGGCTCTCTCCTTGAACTTGGGTTCTAACTACTTCTTCCAGAGAATGTGCCTGTAGATCAATGCAATATCAGTCTCAATACAGTTATATTGATTAATCCAAACACAACAAGAATAATTCATTAATTTGCATGCTTCCCCTTGTGGGGCCAATAAATAACGTAGGGTCATCCTATTTTCTACAATAAGATGGCAATATCCTCTGTCTGGCACTGCTGAGTGTGTCAGTGACAACATAAAAAGGCAATTTCTACTTCTATAGAAACATCCATGATAGCATTCTATTTATTTATTTATTTATTTATTGTTTATATTTATATACCGCCCTATCTCCCAAAGGACTCAGGGCGGTTTACAGGCATTTAAAAAACAAAAAATACAATAAATACAATTCTAAAAACAATTAAAAAACTTATTCAAAAGCCTTAATTAAAAATATAAAAATTAAAACCCAAGATAAAACCCACAAACTAAAATCTAACTCAGTCCTGCGCAGTTAAATAGATATGTTTTAAGCTCATGGAAGGTCCGAAGGTCCGAAGCTGACGAAGTCCTGGGGCAGTTCATTCCAGAGGTGGGAGCCCCACAGAGAAGGCCCTTCCTGGGCGTCGCCAGGCGACATTGCCTAGCTGACGGCACCTGAGGAGTCCCTCTCTGTGAGAGCGCACGGGTCGGTGAGAGGTATTCGGTAGCAGCAGGCGGTCCCGTAGATAACCCGGCCCTATGCCATGGGCGCTTTAAAGGTGGTCACCAAAACCTTGAAGCGCACCCGAAGGCCACAGGCAGCCAGTGCAGTCTGCGCAGGATGGGTGTTATCACGGGAGCCACGAGGGCTCCATCTATCACCAGCGCAGCCGCATTCTGGACTAACTGCAGCCTCGGATGCCCTTCAAGGAGCCCCATGTAGAGAGCATTGCAGTAATCCAGGCGAGGCGTCACGAGTGCGTGGGTGACCGTGCATAGGGCATCCCGGTCCAGAAAGGCGCAACTGGCGTACCAGGCGAACCTGGTAGAACGCTCTCCTGGAGCGGCCGTCAAATGATCTTCTAGAGACAGCCGTTCATCCAGGAGGGCGCCTAAGTTGCGAACCCTCTCCATCGGGGCCACTGACTCGCCACCGATGGTCAGCCGCGGATTTAGCTGACTGTGCGGGATGCGGCATCCACAGCCACTCTGTCTTGGCGGGATTGAGCTTGAGCCTGTTTCTCCCCATCCAGACCCGTCGGCCTCCAGACACGGGACAGCACTTGATAACCGTTGGGGTGGTCCGGTGTGAAAAGTACAGCTGGGTGTCATCCGCATACAGCTGGTACTTCACACGAAACCACTGATGATCTCACCCAGCGGCTTCATGTAGATGTTAAACAGTAGGCGAGAGGATCGACCCCTCGGCACCCACAAGTGAGGCGCCTCGGGGCGACCTCTGCCCCTGTCAACACCGACTGCGACGGTCGGAGAGATAGGAGGAGAACCACCGATAAGCGGTGCCTCCACTCCCAATCCCTCCAACCGCGCAGCAGGATACCATGGTCGATGGTATCGAAAGCCGCTGAGAGGTCTAATAGGACCAGGGCAGAGGAACAACCCCTATCCTGGCCCTCCAGAGATCATCCACCAACGCGACCAAAGCCGTCTCCGTGCTGTAACCGGGCGGAAACCGGACTGGAGCAGGTCTAGATAGACAGTTTCATCCAGGTGTAAGGAAACTGATATGCCACCATACTCTCTACAACCTTAGCATGAGCGGGTTGGAGACGACGATAATTACCTAAAACAGCGGGTCAGGAAGGCTTCTTGAGGAGGGCCTCACCACCGCCTCTTTCAAGGCGGCCGGAAGACGCCCTCCACCAAAGAAGCGATCGTAATCGCCTGGAGCCAGCCTCGTGTCACCTCCCGAGTGGCCAGCACCAGCCAGGAGGGCACGGGTCCAGTAAACACGTGGTGGCATTCAGCCTACCCAACAACCTGTCCATGTCCTCGGGAGCCACAGGGTCAAACTCATCCCAAACAATATCGCCAAGACCACCCTCGAGCATCTCACCCGCGTCACCGCAATCTTGGTCCAGACCATCCCGAAGCTGAACGATTTTATCGTATAGATAACCGTTAAACTCCTCAGCACGTCCCTGCAACGGGTCATCCCGCTCCCCCTGATGTAGGAGGGAGCGAGTCACCCGGAACAGGGCGGCTGGGCGGTTATCTGCCGATGCAATGAGGGAGGAGGCGTAGCTACGCCTCGCTTCCCTCAATGCCACTAGGTAAGTCCTAGTATAGGACTTCACTAGTGTCCGATCAGCTTCTGTAGCTCATACACCTCTAGTTTCGGCAGTAGAACTCTTAAAAGTTCATCAACATTGTGACTCAACCAGGATTTTTTCTATATGCTATGTGAACAAAAGGCAATGGGGGGAAGGGCATTAATCTTGGTATAGTAAGTCAAATCAAAACTATATACCCCAGGAACCAGTTTCCTTCAAAGTTCCCAGGTAGCATCTTATATCAGTAAACATATTCATATTCAAAATCAAACATATAGACTGGTTTGTAGTGACAAAATACTTGTGATGATGAGCAGGAGGCTTATCTAGAGTTTTCAACTTTCACTGAAAATATGCCAATGAAGTTACACAGTTGATGAAGATTCTCAGTCAACCAGGCAGATTCCAGAGGAAATCATGAAATGCCATTTGTCCAAATTCATTACTATGATAGTCATATAAGATTGTTAATAGCATTGCCATATGATTTTTTAAATAATTTTTATTAAATATTTTACAGAGAATGTAAGGAAAGAGAGAGGGGGGGGAAGGAAGGAAGGAAGGAAGGAAGGAAGGAAGGAAGGAAGAGAAAGAAAGAAAGAAAGAAAGAAAGAAAGAAAGAAAGAAAGAAAGAAAGAAAGAAAGAAAGAAAGAAAAGTGTGTGTGTGTGTGTGTGTGTGTGTACATGTTTGTGTGTAAAGAGAATAAAAAAAGTTTCTGATTTCCATTGAGGTAATTATAAGTATAATTACAAAATTATCTCTTCTTTATGATTCAGTGGTTTGAATCCCTAGTACAGGTCTCCTGCATGAGCAGGGTTTGGATTAGATGACCTCCAAAGTCCCTTCCAACTGTGTTACTGTGCGAAATTTTCACATACAACATCCCTTATGATTATGAGTGTAATCTTTAGAAATATGAGTCTCTGTAATATTAACAAACATCAGTGGTTCACATAGGTTCCAAAGGGTACCACCAGAAAAGCCTCTCCGGATTGCCAGAAGGATGGTTTTGGTGGAAACAGAACTAGGGAGTAATTACTAGACTGGGGACAGTATTAGACAGAAGGTTTAATTTGAATCAGGTACATAGCTTCAATCAAGATAACTTTTCTTAATCTGTCAATGACATCTCCATTATCTGTACTAATTGTGGGGTTTGTTTGTTTTTTTACAAGTAGGCAACTTATTACTCAGCATGAAAGTGACAGTTTGAGAATGATCACACTGAATTGCAGATCCAGCTTTATATGATACAACAAAAATGTGTAGAGCAGGAGGTATTCTCTTTCTGGATTATTGTGAGCTTTCATTTAATTAATTCTTTAAATTCCTAAAATCGCTTGGATAAACACATTCTGTAATATATGAGCTCATGTTGGGAACAACAAACAATTCCACCCCTATCCTCTAGCACATGAAATTGTACTGTCATATGCTGATGACCATATCTGTGAAAATAAGGGTTTTATGCTACCTGAGGCACTCATCTTGACATGTTTCATATTTGAACTAAGAATCTCTGCAAACTAGCATTTCAGTAATTCATTCTTACAAAATATACATTAATGTCACTTTTTCTGCCTTTTTTGTCTGTAAAAAGTTAAAAGTATGAGCTGTCTTTCAAAATTTCAAGAAAAGATTGGACAGTCATTTGTCAAGAATGGTCTAGGGCAGGGGTGTCAAACTGGCGGCCCATGGGCCAGATGCATCACGCACAGGCCACACCCACCCGAGCTCCACAATAAAACATCACAATACGTCATGTGACAGCAATGTAACGTGGTGAGTTTGACACCTGTGGTATCTGCTCGAATAGGAAAGTGGATTAGAAGGCCTCTGAGGTCTCTTCCAAACCTGTGATTCTATGTTCTGCGATGCTATATGTAAAATACGTTTGATTTTGCCTTTTAAACAACTACATTTTACAGCAGGTTTAAAGTCAAAATATATCTTGCTTGCTTTTGCTCTCCTTAGCAAAATATGCAAGTTTACTTCTGAAGTTGGAGCTGTTTTATAGGAAAAATGATGCCATAGTATAGGAGATTGTTCTTGAAAGCTCTCTTGCTTCTTGAGAAGTTTCCAGATTTATGATTAAAAGAAGTTTAGTATGCCATGTAAAAGCTAAAGCTTCAGGAAAGATTCCAAACAGTTTTTGTTTATATATTGAAACTTGACATTTGGTGAGCTATGCCCATGTGTTGTAAGTTCAGAGGCAGTACAGTTTTTAACTATTAAAAAGCATCATGTAAACCACCTTTCCATTCACTTTCCCATGCCCTTTAGCCTCCCGTAACTTTGACGTCTTATTAATAGGTACCTTTTTGTTTTGTTTTTTGTCTTTTTTTCAAATTCACTCTAGGTATCAAACTGGTTTGGAAATAAACGAATCCGGTACAAGAAGAACATAGGTAAATTTCAAGAGGAAGCCAATATTTATGCTGCCAAAACGGCTGTCACTGCTACAAATGTGTCAGCCCATGGAAGCCAAGCTAACTCACCCTCAACTCCCAATTCAGCTGGTTAGTTTTTTTTTTCTTTTGGGTTGTTATTGTTCTTTTTTTCCAGTGGGGTTTTATTTTCTTTTAGTATAAATGTATGTTTCTTGTTTTTCACTTTGAGTTCCTGTTTGATTAGACAATTTTGTTCCTATCCGTTTTTTGTTTCTAAAGGCAATATAGTCTCACTACATACTTATAATGCAATGTGTTGAGGATTTTTGCCTAGGTAACATTTTGTCTCAGTTTCTGATGGTGTCAGAAAAAAATGTTGACTGTGTGTATTCTATATGTTAAAATAGTGCAGAGATGAGGTAACTCAGAATTTTTATTGGGGGGAGGCATGAAAAACAGAAGTTTCTTCTGTGGAAGCCATATTAATGAAGAAAACATAATGTGGTGCATACATACTTTGGTGGTGCTAGGGCTCAGGATGTTTTCAGTCAGTCCATCTAGATTGTATTGGAATGGACCTTACCCCTTAAATGTTGTTCGTTGAGTTTATTACCTGTGGGTCTCCTCTAAAATTGTCCTAGTTCCTTAACCTTTCCCATGTGTAATTTTCATGTTGGTTATTCAAGGAATAAATTAAATTGCATTATCTTAAATAAAGTGAAAGAAGTCAGGATAGAAGTATTAGCAATTACTTGAGTCCAACTTTGATATGTAAATAGAGGGGAAGTTTATCATTCAGAATTATTTATTTTGTAACACTTGGTTTCCTATCAGATAAGCAATAATCCGCTGGTTCTTGATACTCTAGAGACACTACTTTGCAAAGCCATTGACCTGAGGACTGACCCATACATTTTGGCTTTGAATTGTGAAATATGAAAAACTACAGCATACACACAGTTGGAAAACATAACAGTCTGCTGTGAATGATTTAAAATCTGAAGTGAACAAAACTTGAATTTTAGTATCTTTTTCCTACCAGAAACTTTGTCCATAGTATCATTTTCCCCTAAGACAGTGTGGCTAGACAATAAACCCATACCAAATGAAAATTAGTGACCTGCCATCTTCCTCCTGAATGCAAATCAATAAGTGAGCATTTAGAAGTACTACTACAGATTGAGTCCTTGTTCACACTTTATTTTTGATGAGTAGGAACAGCTTTGGGTTCACCTTCTGAGGATTCAACTATGATTCCCTTTCTCTGGAAAACTGATGCCACCTTCTGTGATATGGGAATAAAGTTAGAAATTCTGCTAACATATTTGCATTCTGCGAGTTGGTACTTCACATTTGTTTGGTAGCCTTGACTTTGCAGTTGCCTTACGTAAGAAGGGAGTTGTGCCTGGCATGGCCACTGGTGACAACTGACAAATGGTCATCTGCATTGTTTCTGGCACTTACCTGCTGTAATAAGGCAAAAATGGAAAAATCTCAAACTTCATACTTGACAAGTTACAAGAATTTTCCAGTTACTTTAAAAAACAAATGTGTTTTGCCTTATAAGTGCCTCCTGTAATTTGTGAGTTAAGGTCTGTAATTTACTGGTGTTGCATAAGAGATTAATGTTTTTATTAGTTTTATTAGTACAAATAGAATGAGACTATTGCCTTATACACTGTAAGCCGCCCTGAGTCTTCGGAGAAGGGCGGGGTATAAATGTAAACAAAAAAAAAAACAAAAAAAAGTTCTGCCTTACGAATAGCATTATTTTAAAAATGGCTTATTTTTTGCCTTGGCAAAATCATAACATTTTACAAGATCACATTTCATGACTTGATCCCAAAAAAATGCATGTTGAAGAAAGGACAAGATCACCTGCATGCTGAAGAATGGAAATATTTTTGTCTTTTGCCTAAATTCATAATTATCTAGAATACAATAAAAATTTGGAGCAGCTTTATCTATTGCTTTTCTGTACACAAATAAGATGTTTTACCTGCACTGAAACATGCAAAGTGTGAGAACCCAGATTGTTGGGGGCAATAAAAGTTGACTTTGTATATAATATACAAATGGATGAAGACTATTGCTTAACACAATGTAAGCCGCCCTGAGTCTTCGGAGAAGGGCGGGATATAAATTCAAATAAAAAAAAAATAGAGCAGGTGTCTACAGTGTAGATTCAAATGTACCTGAGTTTTTTGCTATGCAAAATGAATGACATTATATGATTTTAAGCAGAAGTTGTATATTACATTTTATCCTGCTTGTAATTATTTATAACTACTGTATGCTGACTTAATTGGAAGTTAAGAAGATCTTTATAAGTCAAGTAAAATGCATTATTAATTCAATCTGTTCTGGACCAACACCACTATTTGTTCAGGAGTTTTGATCAAAATAATTTAAACTTTGTTAAGCCATGTAGGGAAAAAAGCTTAGCAAGAGAATCAGCAGTAAAATGCTGCCAGTGTATACTTTTTGGAGGTGCTCTGCAGTGTTTCACCCTCAGGCTAGAAAGAGAATCCAGGAAAATCAGAGGATTATCAGCAGATGCAGGAGATGAATAAAAAAGTCAGTCAGAATCTTAAAAACAGTAACAACACAAAAAGGGAGAAATTAGATTTGGGATCAGTTTTTTAAACAGTATTTTATCAGATAGTTGAGGGTAATCCCAGACAAATTCTGCAGAAAATTAAGCAGAAGGTATGAAGAAAGAAATGCTCTTTAAGGATGAAATTCATTATCTACATTTTTATTTTTTGGTGATATAAAAAAATCCTGGAACATAGATATCCTTAAACAAACGGCATTCAATGAATTGCTGCTACAAATGGAATTACTGATTTGTCAGTATTAGTCTTATACATTACATAAGGAGTGAGTTTCCATTATTATTATTATGCCGTTATTTTAAGAGCTATGGAACTATGGTTGAATATGACTGGCTATTGGCTGGATAAATGCATAATATTTAGAGAAGTTATAGATTATGAAATATGCCTAAAACACAATGTGCACTAATACCTGCAAATATATTGGCAAAATAATTACAAAACTTTAAACTTATTAAATTTCTGTGGCACCTAATGGCTAATTTTACATACATTTCAGAAGTAGTGGACACCATTTATAAATAACTTAAAATGCATGTGACATATTTTATATGAATTTAATTTTTTAAGGAAGAGTTGTCTTTGTGTGTGTGTCAAGTCTACTCACATCTAACAAGGTTTCTTTTTGACAGTGGGTCTCAAATTCAGATGGTGTTTTTTGTACAAGTTTTGAGAAAGTCTTCAATTCCTAATAAAATCTCTATTTGCAAGTATTCGTACTGCCAATAAAGGCAAGGACAAATATGGACAAACGTAAAAGTAATAATTGTCCAAGAAATTAATTACACAGGAGAGTTTCTTGACAATATTTTTGTTCATTTTGTTGTGGTATGTTAGTTAAAAATACTCCTTATATTTCAGGGATCAGCCTGATAACCAGGAATTATGTAGAGCTGGGGAAGAGGCAGTTGCTTGATATCTTGGTTGCTCATTTTGCAAAGCTATTGTTGGTTTTCTTGGAGGTTATGCATCCTAAAAATTTTTTTTGAATCATAGCATTTAACAGAACAAACCAGGCATATGATCTTCCTGGCCGACTGCCTATATTCCCTTCTGCTATCCTACTTAGCCAAAGTAAAACTGTCCAGCCAGGGTCTTCTCCTTTCTATTGTTTCTTTAACTCCTCTTTTTTTCCTGTTCTTTTGATTGCGCCTGTTCGGTTTCCTCTTTCTCATTTCCATTACAGCTTCCTTTTTTCTCCAGTTTTGATGAATACCAGCATTGACTTTCTTCTTGCTGCTGTGGAACTCTTCTGTTCTTCTCCTTCCCTCCCACGGTGTAAATCAATCATTCTTTGCAAACTGCTTCTTTCACTTAATACAGGTGGACTTAAAACAGCCCCTTTTTTACCAGCTGAAAAACTAAAAACTGTTAATTTCTTAATCATTTAAATGAGATAGACAAAAACCAGGCCTCCTTATTTAACCTTTTCTGAATTGGATTTGCCTCCTTAAAATTTGTATCTTTTTTCACCACTCAACATAGTTTTTAACTTCTGTAACTTCTGTTACTTGTACACATATTGAGAGTCTGGGGATATACCAAAAGAGAAGCAAAGTAAATGCAGTGTGGAATTTATTTCAAACTAAATAATAAAGGAAGAGTAACCATCAACACATTTCATGGAATCAAACCTTGGAATGGGCTACTTAACTCCCTGGAATGGGCTATTTAACTTCCTGCTCAGTTCAGAATCCCACTGAAGACATCCCAGGTTAACTAGGCACTGTGTGAATACATCCAGTGAAGGAGAGTCCACTATCTCTCTGGGTAATTGGTTCCACCATCGAACTGCTCTTAGCGTAAAGAAGCTTTTGTAATGTTCTTTTAGACTCTGCTTTCCTGTCATTAAATCCTTATTTAAATACAAGTATGCTATTTATTAATGTATTTTATTGGTTTACTGTTAATGCAATCAGGGTATTGATTTCTAAAATTTCAAGCAGGTAGAAGAACTGCATGTAATAACCCTATGTTCTATCCAAAGTAATTCCAATTGAATTAAAGAGTGTCCTCTTAGAAACAGCCGAAGACATTTTCTGTTATTCTAATGATTTTTTTTAAAAAAACTATTCAGCCATGCCATTTGCTGAATGTTTTCTCTCCTTCCGGCCAATTTGTGCAGATACTAATTCCTTTTCCCAAAAGAGAGGGGGGGATTTCTGTAGGTTTTAAAACTCACTATTATAATTTTTTTTTATATTGCTATTTTGCTATGCAAAAGACTATAGCAAGGCTACAAACACATTCACAACTGAGACTCTTCTAGTTATTATATCTATCTAAAAATAAAAGCATTAAGGCCTGGTTCTTCCCCAGGCACTAGGGACAGTTGAGTGAGAGTCCCTTTTGGTTGTTTTGTTCTGTTTGTATTTTATTATTGTATATTGTCAGTGTTTAATATTATATAGTTTAAAGGAGGGTCTTTTTGGTTTATTGTTTTTTATGCTACTCAAAGTCACACAAATTGACTTGGGGAGCTTTATAAATCTTATGTCTCTCACACATTTATAAGCTATCCAACTCATATTGACTCTGGGAAGTATGCAAGTTAAAGAAAACTTCCAATATAATAAAAACCTAAGAAAGTAAAAACTGGGGACTAAAACACTAATACATTGATAAAATTCTTCCCAAGGGGACATACTATCTAACCCAGAAATTGAACAGCATAATAAGATTAGATGGAAATTTTGCATCAGATGTATGCTGAAAGTCAAACTGAGCCACTCAGGAAACAGATTATGATCATGTTACAGGATAGCTTCTATCAATTGTTTTATTATTGTGCTACCAACAATAGGAAGAGATTTGGCTTCAAATACTAAAATATCTTGTGCTATCTCTGTGGCTTCTCCCCTCCAAGCTCTCAGTATTCTATTAAAAGTCTGACATGGTGAAAGGAAAGCTAATGGACAAATTTGATAAAATTTATAATTACAATGGACAGTGAATTTTTTCAGACGAAATTTGTTAGACTCTGTTCAGCAGAAACATCAGACACATTTGGACTATAGCAAAAAGTGCTTTTGGGTAGATGATCAGAACATCTCTGGAAGATTTTTCAGATTTGATTTTTTATAAAAATGATCATCTTGAGGGGTCCTTGGTACTCTCAGAGTTTGGTTATTTTCTTGCAGATGTTTCATTGCCCAAACTAGGTAACATCATCAGGACTAACACTGATGCTGTTACCTAATTTGGGTAATGAAACATCTGCAAGAAAACAACCAAACTCCTGAGAGCAGCAAGGATCCCTGATTTCAACTCTGAGCTATAAATATTCTCCTTTATTGATTGTATCTTGTCTGATAACAACCTATTGCATGAAACTGCTCACAGAATTATTTTGCAGGTTATAAGATATGCAGCGTTAATAAAACAATGGAGTGCCGGAAACCATTTTTGTTCACCAAACCCAATATTCAATTACATTCTTTCCTTAAATTTTCTTTTCTTTTCTTTTTTCTTTTTCTTTTTTTCTTTTTCAGCAGGAGGGAAGAATGATCATGTTTATTTTAATCACTAAATGCATCAACATCTTTTTTTTCCTTTGCTGTATAATTATTACTACAAGTAGTCCTTGACTTACAACACTTCATTTAGTGACCATTCAAAGTTACAATGGCACTGAAAAAAGTGACATATGACCATCCCCATGGTCACATGATTTATATTCAAATGCTTGACAACTGACTCACATTTATGATAGTTGTAGTGTTGTGGGATCATGTGATCACCTTTTGCAATCTTGTGACAAGCAAAGTCAATGGGGAAGCCAGATTCACAACAACTGTGTTACTAATTTAACAACTGCAGTGATTCACTTAACTAATGTGACAAGAAAAGTCATAAAACGGGTCAAAACTCATTTAACAAATTTCTCATATACGGTAGCAACATAAATTTTGGGCTCAATTGTGGTTGTAAGTTGAGGACTACTTGTATACTCAATGTTTCCCCCTTCTATAATTTTATATTACTGGCAAAAATGCTGAGGATGGCACAAGTGCAATCTCAACAATTACTGCTATGCATTAGTACAAAATACATAATAGTCAAGTTTACCTATTCTGTATCTGTGGCAGAAGCAACACAATATATTTTCCAATTAGAGATGGAGAGAGGTGGGGGGAGAGAGAGAGAGACTGAAGAAAGAAGTTAGTCTGCTGAAGCAGCTTAAACAGATGTTGAAAAAGAGGATGGTTTATAGAGTTCCTATAAGCTCTTCGTGATGGTGCAGCATGACCTTGAAAATCTAGATCAATTATTGAGGCCATCTGTTTGGAGGGGGCAGTATACTTTTACTCCCAAAACATTCCTGTGAGAATTAAGTAATTGAAGTTGGGAAAGCTTCTTTATGCTCAGAAGATAGTGTCACATGACAAAACATTGATATCATTGCACTCTTAAAAAAATTGCAATGCAGGAATGAAGATATGAGCCAGAAGTGTGCAGCGGCAGCTAAAAAAGCCAACACAATCCTAAACTGCATTAACAGAGGGATACAATCAAGATCAAGTGAGGTACTCATGCCACTCTATAAAGCCATAGTAAGACCACACCTAGAGTACTGCATCCAGTTTTGGTCACCACACTATAAAAAGATTTTGAGACTAGAAAAAGTGTAGAGGAGAGCAACCAGGATGATTAGGGGAGTGGAGAATAAAACATATGAAGAACGGTTACATGAACTGGGCATGGCTAGTCTGGTGAAAAGAAGGACCAGGGGGGACATGATAGCTGTTTTTCAATACTTGAGGGGCTGCCACAGAGAGGAGGAGGGGGTCAAGCTGTTTTCCAAAACACCTGAAAGCCAGACAAGGAATAATGGATGGAAACTGACCAAGGAGGAACTTTCTGACAGTGAGAACATTCAACCAATGGAACAGTTTGCCTTCGGAAATTGTGGGAACTTCATTACTTGAGACTTTCAAGAAAAGATTGGACTGCCATTTGTCAGAAATGGTATAGGGTCTCCTGCTTGAGGAGGGGGTTGGACTAGATCAGGGGTCTCCAGCCTTGGCAACTTTAAGCCTGGAGGACTTCAACTCCTTTGTGGGCTGGGGAATTCTGGGAGTTGAAGTCATCCAGGCTTAAAGTTGCCAAGGTTGGAGACCCCTGGACTAGATGACCTATTAGGTCCCTTCCAACTCTGTTAATCTGTTATATTGAAAATGACTCAAGGTAATTGCCAGCAGATTTTTTGGATTATCCATTGCAAATCAATTTCTGTTTCCTGAATTATTTTGTAATAGTTTCAGGATCTATTCCAAAACCTGGCAAAGGCAACAGGAGTCTCTTAGACTTGGAAGAACTTTTCACTCTTAGTGACTATTGTTATATTCTAGAATTTCTCCTCTGAGAGGCAAAGAAGGACTTCTCATAGGCTTGCCAGAGCAGAGAAATAATTAGCGTACTCTTTTCCAAATGTGTCTTCTCACTTTGCTTTGAGAACTAGAGATTAAGCAAATGGTTTTGCAGAGCTAAAGCAGAGTAGATGTTACACAGAGCATCTGCCTGCATATTGCTATTGAGCAGTTTAGCAAAGAGCCAAGCAGCTGTGTATCTTTCAAGGGAAGCACTGAACTGCTTGGCACTGCAGTAATGTTGTGGAGCTGACCTGGGCCCTGAAGTCTCTCCCTTCAAGCCTAATGTCATGTTTAGCACTAAACCTTGCACGTTGAGCTTTCTCATACTTAACATACTGAGTTGCATGAGAGTTTCAAAAATAAACCCCTCCAGCCTGCCTCATGCACTTCAGCTAGTTTGCCACTTTTAAGGCATATTTGGGAGAGGAGATATGTGGGAAAGTTGAAAATGTTTTGTGCCTAGAATTGTCTTTTCAGACTCAACTGATGATCAAGATAATATCTGCATGTAATTAGTTTCAAGTATGACTTGACATAACTTGGAAAGGGTAAAGAGAGCATGACCTTATGATCTTATGCCCTGTTTTCTCCTCCGCCCAACAAATGACACATGCTCCTCTCTGGATGTAGATGTGTGGGATCTCTGGATAGACACTGCAGAATGCAACTATTTAGTCTGTTTTTCATGCCACATTTCACTGTCCTGCCAAGCTGGCCATAACAGCTTCATTATGGGTTGTCACCAGCACCCCTTCTGAAAATGGCAGCGTCTAAGCATGGCATGCTGTACTCATTGGCTATACATTTACATTTATGGAAGTTATTTTAGAATAATAAGATTCTGTCTTCCAGACATCATTGCAGAAAATATCAATGCTTCTTAAGCTATTAGAATGTTACCCATAACAAACTCGTCATTTCGCCCCCCACCCCACCAACTGGAACTACTCCACACATCAAGATCTGAAAGACTATCTCCTGCTGAAAACCATTAAAGAGAGGGGGGGGTTCTCTTTTAATGTAAAATTTGTAGCTCTTATACCCTCTCTATTTTTTTTTTAATTTTATGTTTGCTTGCACTCTTCTCTGTGCTACTAACCTGACCATATTGTTTTCTGTTTGGGGTTGCTTTGCATGCCATTCTTTCTTCTTGGCTGAGAGGCAAGCGGTTGCTTCTCTTCCTTTCTATGATTCAGGTGCCTCGCTCTTTCCTTTCCAGGTTCTTCCAGTTCTTTTAACATGTCAAACTCTGGAGATTTGTTCATGAGCGTGCAGTCACTCAATGGGGATTCTTACCAAGGGGCCCAGGTTGGAGCCAACGTGCAGTCACAGGTAGGGATCCATCGGATGTACTGCCAGTGAATGCATCAGGGTCAGAAGGAAGGGCTTGGATCCTATTGGCTTCCCCCATTATTGTCCTAAGAGAGGAATTAAACTCAACAACCATCAAATCTGTCAAAATGAAACAAAAGGAAAAAAACCGGGAAAAATGAGGAATTTGCCTACCTTTTGTGAATGCATTTGGCTCTGGCTTCATAGGAGGAAAATCAATATTTTGAATGAAAAGAGTGCCAGTTTGCTTAGTGGATTTTCTGGGAGAAGAGATCATATATTTATACACTGAGTTTATTATTCAGTCTTCCATATTTTTATCTTCTACCTAGCTTAATAATAAGGAAATGTTGGTACGTTGCTGAAGGACCTTAGTCCTATTTCAATATCATACCAAATCCTGCCATCGTTTCTTATAAATCTGTTTGATAAGTAAGGGGGTTCAAAAATTTAGTCAGAAACAAATGATTTACTATTGAGGCAGTAGTTAGAACAGAATAGGTAATGCCATTATAGCCTCATGAGTATTCACATTTTTTTCTGGAATCTCATTCTACCTGTACCTCATCTCATTTGGAACTCCCTATCACATCTCACTGGGGTTCTTAATAATATTGCCAACTATCCAAAAATGTCCATCTTTTGACAGTGCCATTAAAATCAGTGCAGTTTGTACTGTTAGACTGCATGTGCAAAGTGCCTACAGCAATAACAAATAAGAGGAATGGATGAGCCTGAGATGCAGAGGGACTCACGTAACATTGAAACTCACATAGGTTCACTTATACCTTCAGTTACAGGTGGCATTGAGAAATCTTGGGTTATGTGATTGATGCATAAATAACAGACTTACAGATTAGGAAAAAGTTTCTTCCCTCCGCATAATTGGTAAGGCTGCCAAAGAAATTCCAACAACTTCCTGCTCTTTTTGTATATTTTCTTCTTCATCATTTTAAAATCCAGCATAATAGACTGTGTAGTCTATACACCGTAGATGGGAATATGGGTGGAAGGCAGCTTCACTTTTTACTCTTCAAAGAGATCATAGGGAAATCTGTGAACCAATACTCATATTATAATGACCTCCAAAGAAATCTTTCTTCTCTAATATACATGTTCCTAATTCTTTCTTTGTTGTTGGTCTGTTTAGGTGGATACCCTTCGCCATGTTATCAGCCAGACAGGAGGATACAGTGACGGGCTCACAGCAAGTCAGATGTATAGTCCGCAGGGCATCAGTGTAAGAAAAATAGGCTTCCTTTTCTCTGTTTCTTCTTCTGCTCCTTCTTTTTCTTTTTGTTCTCTTGCTCCCAATTATTTCAAAGCCATAGGGCTCAAAATGCCACTTAGTAGGACTTATCTTAGCTTTACGGTCACCTAGTTTATTGCTTTTGTATCGGTCCTGCCAATGGCAGAATTCTAGCTGCAAAAAAGTGGCAAGTGGGCAGGCCTTGTACAGGCAGCTGGCGTCTACAGCTGTCAAACTGAATCAGCATTCACATGGCACCTGCGGCCACTTGTGTTCTGCTGAGAGGGGTTGCTAAACAGGTGACACCTAGTACAATGGCAGTAGGGTATATCACCACAAAGCAGGACCCAGACATCTCCAACAAGATGGCCAAAGGCTGAGGCCCAATTCAACTGAACAGGGCATCAAAAAATAGGATAGCTCTCTCTCCCACTCCAATCACTGTCAAAGAACAAAACAGATGACTACCCAATTAATAAGCAGGCTGATAATCATAACAATAATTATTGTTATAATGCAAAAACTAAAGGAAAGAAAAAGAAAGCTGGAGTGGAATGGAGACATCTTCTACTTGTTCTGAGTTGCGCTGTCTGCTTGTGACTAGCATGAAAATTCATAGCGACAAGCTGTGTCTTATGGAGTGAAATTGATCAGACAGTCACAAGGAGAACTGAATGTAGATTTGGGACAGCAATCCAACTTCATTTCTCAGATCAATCATCCACCATCTCAATAGTGATGACAGAAAACTGGGACAAGAAGGCAGCCTGGAAAAGGAGGCTGCCACACACAATGTTGGGGCTTCTTTCTACCAATTTTAAAGGTCAAAGAGGGAGCTCTACTCAAGGGGTGACCTGAAACTAGTAGAAGGGTAAAATGTGTTTTGTTTCTTTGTTTTCATGCATACCTTGGTCAATGAAAATGCCAGTTTTGGGGGGAGGCAATAGGTTTACATCTTCTCCAGAAAATTCAGGAATTCTGTTGCCTTTAATGCTCAAAGCTTTGCTGAATTAAACAAGTCTTTTGTCAATGGGACTGTACGGCATACCATCACTGAGGGTGGGCATTCTCTATGAGCTTTTATCAATTTCAAACAAAAGCATCAGGGGTAAGATAATATGTGAGACAACCCATGACAACTGCTTGCCAAGACTACATATCTTTCATTGTGTTCTTCATTTGTTTTCACCTCTACAGAATTGCAAGCAGAAAAATCCAGGTATTTAAATACTCAGGTTTAGAGGCCCACCTGTGCAGGTTTCCAAACAATTGTTCAGTCATGAGAATGTTTGGTTTTGCTTTGGTGGTGGGGCATTGCTGAAGGTAGCATTATAACATAGTTGACTCAGAGCTATTCTACACACTGAAGATTCATGGGGAAATTTTACACAAACAGGACAGTCACATAGCCCACACAGTGGCCTTATTCACATATAAAATGGGAGGAGGGAGATTTAATGAGGCCCTCTTCTCACTTGTTTCTTTGCCAAGCACTTTCATTCTAGATTGGCTTATTTTGGCAGATAAGATTAAGCCTGAAGAAAAATACCTAAAGTGAGGAAGACATTCCCTTCAACCAGGGGCTTTTATAATGTTAAAATTAGATTTTTCCCTCTCACTTTATGTGAGTGAGGCAGGCATGTAAACATGCCTGGCGTAGCCTTCAATCTGTCAAATCAGCCTATACCTCTGTCCCTGCAGGCACTTTTCTCCTAGCCTTATTCTGATACCAGAAGTTAGATGGATGGAGTAAAAGTACTTCAGGTGGCTTAGTGGGAAGAGGTTAAGGTGGGGAGGAAGAGACTTCAATTTCATTAATTAAAAAAATGAGAAGACAGCATGCTGCAGAACAGACAGCATGCCCTCAGCATTATCTTTATTTTCAGAAATGCTATGGGCCCCACATAGGCCCAGTAGGCATTTTTAGAATAGAAAAAGTGATTGCAACCCTATACTTAAAAAAAAAAAAAGGATGCTCATCTGCCCCAGCAAAATACAGACATTGTAAACTGCAATGTATCTTGAGAAACGCAGGCTAGAGGATAACCTTAATGAGCAAGTTAGAGGAGATGATGGGGAGCTCTCACCCATATGTTTTCTGATAAATGATATTTTGGAATTAGTTACATTTATTATGGCAGTCATTTTATGCTATGCAAATCACCTTTTCAAAGTTCTCAGGATTTAAAAAATGCCAAATAGGGGCATCCTTTTGAATCAGACAGAATATGGCTTCATGGGCATCTCACTTTGATCCCTGTCACCCCAACATCCTGTGATGTAGTGAATGTCCTCTAATGGTTATATATTGCAATATTTCATCACGATGGATGGATGGATGGACTACTTATTAAGAACTGGGGAAAACACAGGTTGGTAAAATGGAAGAGCAGAAAGAGCAATCATTCTCAGATTGCACTATTGTGCTATTTGAATTATTTTTCAATACCAGACTGGCTGCATCTGATTTACACAGCACATGTATCCTATGCCTCTCATATTAGCACCATGTCTGATGTCACCAGGCAGAACAGCAAAGTAATCTGAAGCAAATGCAACTGAACATGTGCAGACAATTATGTCTGCTTATATAAACGCATTGCAAAAACTAGGCTTGAAAATGCCACATGAAAGAGCCAATCATTCTAAATTAACCTCTGTGTTAGTTGAATTCATTTCCATTCCGGCTCTTTAATGCTGAAGAGTAAATGAATCAGTGATGGATCATAATAAGATACGATACTTATCTACAAATAAATCCTACCACCACCCCCATTGATTCCAAAGACACAGTGAGTGGAAGGGAGGGAGGGAAGGAGAGAGAGAGAGAAGACTAATAGACAGACAGACAGCATGACTTGAAGAAGCAGGAGTATCAACCACCCACACATTATACAAAGCACTGGGTGTCATGTACACAGAAGGATTACCCGTAAAATAACCAAATATGAAAAGAAAAATGGAATGAAAAGCATAGGTAGATGTATATTGTATTATACATGGTCCTAAACAAGTAGAAAAAGAAATCTTTATTTCTATGTACAGTACCAAAAATAGTAAAACTGACCGATGAAACATTTAAAACAGATTTAAAAAATACTTATACAGGTAAATAATAGAATAGCAAATTGAGTGTCTGCCATCCATTTGAATACAGGTAGTCCTCAGATTCAGTGACAGTCAGAAATTATGACAGCTTACCCCGTCTTAGAAGAGACATTATCTTCTATCTGTGAATGAGAAAAGGGGAATGCTCCAGTAGTCGGTTCCACTTACCTTTGCTACTGGTTTGGAATTGTGAGCGCGTGTGCGCTCTCTCTTTGTTCACGTGTGCTGCTTCTGCACATGCACAGAACCTTCACATGTGCAGAGCATCCGTGATAATGTGCAGGTAGGTGGAGCCTCCCGCCGCCGCCACTACCGGTTCTCCCGAATTGGGGCGAACCGGTAGAAACCCACCACTGGAAGGCTCCTTTAAGAAGCTGATTTTTTTGTTAAAGTAAATATATTGTAATATTTTAACTATGGCCTTATTAATTGGAAACACTATTTCAATAAATTATTTTACTATTCTAGTCAACTATTAGATTTAATGTTGGAAAACTTGTTACAGTGTCATGTTTGATGAGCAAACCTTTGGGGCAATTCTCACTTTGTTCTACAATGACAGTAAGCTGTTGGCTCTTTAAATTCCTTAGTCTCACCTTCAATTTTGTTGTTGATAGTTTTAGTTTGCTAGTCTCATTTTAGCCACATAATCCAGACAGTTTTTTCATTTCATATTTTGCAGCAAATACCTTAATCAGATTCCTTTGTGTCCCCAGAACTGGATCTGGAATTTGGATCAAACTAAACATTACTTGAAAAAATAGATGATATCAAGTGTATTTGATTTTCTCAAACAGAAGGTCAGGAATCTGCAGGCATGAATGGCTACTTATCTGAATTGGACTTGCAAGATACAAAGACTTGGTGTTCTACTTTTGCCTAATATACTAGACTGGCTTACTTTAACAGAAAAGTTCTTCTTGTTTCCTAATAAGTTGCACAAATGTAGCAGGCAGGTGTAGATTTGGAATATATTCTTACGCAAATTGGGCAGAGGCCAGATAGATTGCCTAAAACATCTGATTAAGAAATCCTATATAACTTATTGGAATTGGACTTTTTGTGCATAAATGATCCAATGGTGGAAGAGATTTAATGCCTGGCTTCACAAAAAGTAATTAACAGAAATTTAGAACATTTTATTATTTTTTAACTTTCATTCAACTGCTTTTTTTTTAATTCTACTAGACAATAGATATGTACAAGCTAGAATCAAAGATTGAGGACTAGAATTTATATTGTTTATATATAGTAATTTGTGTGCTTGCAGAATGTCACATGCTGGGATCACTAATCAGTAAATAGGTGTTCACAGGAACATGCCTATATATTTCTAAGGGGAAGGGGTGGTTCTGGTTTTTCTGTTCTTGGTCATTACAGTTTTAATAAGTAGTATGTTTTCTAATATACTGTTCAGACCTAAGAAATATTAGGATATTCAACTGAAGACATGGAGTAGCGTTTATGAAAATGGGGCTTTATTCATTCCATGGTCTACCCTGAGAAAAGATGAATTGCTTTAAGGGTTTTCTGTTTGCTTCTTTCTTTCTTTCTTTCTTTCTTTCTTTTGTAAAACTGGATAAAATTTGCAGATGAGCTAGAACTAGGATTGATAGGTTCTGGTCTTCTAACTGTGACTGAAATTGGTGCAGAGGGATTTGAGCACATTCTTTTAAAAATAGCTCTTGATGTATATGCTGTCTTTCTCTCTCTCTCCCCTATGTGTAATTTGATGATAGGAATTGATGCACAGTTGTAGTAATCCTTTCTGTACAAAATTTAGAGTGGGAGAGGCATGGAAGAGAAAGCATGTTACTAGGAATGAAGATTTCTTTCATCTTGGTATGACATAGATTTATGTATGAACTTGATATGACATAGATTCATGTATGAAATTTATGTATGAATTTATGTATGAACCATGGTAGCTCAGTGGTTAGAATGCAGTATTGCAGGCTACCTCTGTCTACTGCAAGTTCAGTCCTGACCAGCTCAAAGTTGACTCAGCTTTCCATCCCTTCCAAGGTTGGTAAAATGGGGATCCAGATTGTTGGAGGCAATATGCTGATATTGTAAACCACTCAGAGAGTGCTGTATATAAGTCTACTTGCTATTATCCATGTTCCACAGCATGTGGCAGTCTCCATGTGAATTCTAGATTTGTCCTCCATAAGTTTTATATTGTAAGGAAAGAGCTTCTGGAGAGGATCCAGCAATGCTTGAAGTTATTCAGAATTAATCCCTGAACAACACCTCTAGGAAATCAATAATAAAACTGCCCTTGAAAGAACAACATTATGTCAGTTCTGAAACTGCATGGGAAATGAGGACAAAAACAATAGCATGTGAGGTCCAGCAAACAATGTAATAATTAAATGGCTGTTAAATGGAGCTGCTGTACTTTCTCATTGAGTGGTAGGGCTGGTGCCTGGTGGGAAAATGCCAAAGTTTTCTCCCCAAAGTGAAAATTGAATATATATACTGAGTTCACTTATTCCCTAAAGCTTCTATGCCCTTCAAAGGCACTGGGGGCAACTGAACATCTCTCCAGCAATGTGGAAAGGCATGTTCTTGATTCTCAGAGCATCTCTTCAGAAACCCTGGGATGGGGGTAAAGCCTTAAATAATAAGAATGTCTATGTTGTACAAAGATTATATCTATCCCTCCTGTTTAATTGGGCAACTGCAATAAAGACCTTTCTAAAAATAATTTCAGTACACAATAGAAGACTCTTCCCTCCCCCCCATCTCTTTTCTTCTCCACATTTTCTGATTCTTATAATGACCCTGCAAACACTAAATGTCATTTGAGTGCATTAAGCAGCAAACTCTTCAGTGACATAGCAATTACAGTTCTGAAATAGATTTGGTGTGTCATTGAAGATAAGGGTTTTGAAAGTTTCTGTTGTGATTATAGCTTGTAACTCCCACAAATAACAGGCTTCAAAATAAGAGGCTGCCAACAGAGCCATTGTGGTGTTCCCTCAGTGATGGCACGTAAATTGCTATTAATGTCCTGAGTGTACTTGAATATGCCAGTCTCCGGGCGGCAGCGTTGGCTCAGTGTCTCTCTTTATGCAGCTTGTCATTGTTGGGCTGATAATCTTCAGTAATTGCTTCTGCCTCTTGCAATGGTCAGAATGTGGAAGAGCATGAGCTGGCTGCATCTTCCAGGAGATGGTAAACAATGAGCTGCCTGCCTTCCTATAAATAATGTGGGAGCAGAGCAAGCTGGGCGGATGTGCAGTTCCAGCAATATGGTTTACTGGTATCTGTCTCTGTGTGGGGAATGAGAGTGATCCTTCTTAGGCTTGGAAAATCTGTAAGCCACAATATCCAGAAACACCAGCCATCCAGGAAAATGGGTTAGTCAAACTTTAGTCAACCTTTTGGAAGTAATTGCCTCAATATTGTATTTCAAAGGTGCACTCCTGAAAACTGAGAGCAGAGCAGGGCTTTGTAGTTCTGGAAACCACTTAGACATGACAGATATTACAAATGGGGAAAACAAAACTTCAAACCGGGTTTTATATCTGTTTTTTATCAAATGCATAGAGCAATGTGAGGAAAATTCCATCAGAGGTGGGAGCACAAAAGAGATCATACATTAGCTGTTCATTGGCAGGGACTCTTGTCCTTTTCATACAGAATGTGAACGAGCATTTCAGTGTATAGAACTTGATCATTCTCAGCAAAGGTTAGTATCTGTCCCTTCTTAATGTACTTCAGTTAGTCAAAATACTGATAATCCTTGAGATTTATTTGTTAAGACAGCTTCGCAGTGGTATATGTCCTTTCATTTATTTATTTGTTTTTGCCCATGCTAATTTTCAGCCATATGAGAGCAGGCTGAGCTGATCAGATGATCCTTGAAAATAGGTGTTTTAGTTAGCATGGAGTTGGTGCAGGAGGCATTTGATCACAATTTCTTATATTTTCAGGGATTGCAATTAAGCATCAAAAATTATTTGTACTGTATACAGCACATTTCAGCTTTCAAGAACAGACTTTAAAAGGTGCTGCTGTGGAACTCTTGGAATGAAAGCTTTAAACAGGCAATATTTCTTTCCTTTTCTTCTCCTTTGGGATTTAGCACTCAAGCATTCAATAGTTAATGATTTGCAATTTATTAGGTGAACACTTAGTTGAAAAATATTGGTATGAGATAATAGAAGTACTCTACAGTATGTGTAATGTGCAATTTATAATGATTTAAGATTAAATTAAATATTAGTCATGCCTTTAAAAAAGAATGAACTTGGTGTATTTTGGAGAAAAGCAGCTCTAATATAGAATTTTACTTGCTGACATTTCTGTTAAGTTTAAAATTATTCCTTTCTTGCTGTTTTTCACATTCTGAAAAGATATTTACTACAAAGAACAACTTTGAGATTAAATTGAGATTGAACCCTTTTCAGTAATCTAGGATTATGTCTTGAATCAAAATGAGATCTGCTCTAGATTATTTCTCCAAATAATATCAGCAAGGTTAACTATGATTGTTTAATCTGTAATTTATATCACATGTTATTTGGCCTTCAGCTCTAAGCTTGGTATAATAAGGACAACTATATTTAAACACGTGGCATCCTTATTTATGTATCAAGGGAGAGTGATAGTGTTATAGAGCAGGGGTCTCCAACCTTGGTTATAGAGAGTTCAAAAGGTGCATTGCAGACTTGTTCATCAGCTAGCTCTGAAAAGGAAATGAATTGGATTAAGAGGAAAAGGGCTGAAGGGGTGATGCATGAGAAGGTTGTGGGGAGATATTACTGGCCCACGTGAGCACATCCCTTTTCAATAAAATTGAATCTATAGCAAGAACAAGCGGTTTGTGGCTGGCTCATCACCCAGTTTTTGCAGATCCCAGTTTGGCAAACCATCATGCATCAGAAATGTAATTTGTAGTATAGGTAGTCCCCATTTTAAAATGAGTTTCATTCCCAAGGTTCTATGCTCCTTAAGTCAAATTTGTATGTAAGCCAGAACAGCATTATTGATAATATGGTATAGTGTAATGACCTTGAGCCATTGTGTATTTAACTTGAATCACTGTAAAATTAACTCAAATTTTGCTGCAGTAGCCTCTGTTCCTCACCATGGTCATCCTTAAACAGAGCCGATCTTAACCTGGGGACTTGCTGTATTTTTTAAAAATGCATTAAGTTTATGATCAGGTGAACATACTTAATATACTATTTAAAGTTCCTCCAAACTCCTTCCTCCACAAATCCCCTAAATTACTCCCTCTAAAACATGCAACTTGTACCTTCCTAAGATCTCAGTGCAGTGGTGGGATTCAGCCAGTTCGCACCACTTCGGGGGAACCGGTTGTTAACTTTCTGTGTAGTTTGGCAAACTGGTTGCTGGAAGAAATCATTAGGGCAGAGAACCGGTTGTTAAATTACTTGAATCCCACCACTGTCTCAGTGTATCATTATTACAGCTCCTGCAGCTCTTGGTGATTCAACAAAAAATAGGAAAGAAGAGTGAGACTGCTGGACACCAAAAAATCGCTGTTTCAACTCTATGCTATTCTTCACTTTAAATATGAACAAAGCACTATATGAATAATTAACTGGGACTAGCATCAATGTTATTTTAAGTTCTACATTTCCATATAAAGCATATAAACCCAACATTGCACTCAGCAAGTACAGTAAAAATATGCATAACTGACTTTGAAATCTAAACTGCAAGACCTGAAAAACATAAATCTAATCTGTACAGTCTTTTTTCTTAATGTAATTATGTCTTTGAATTAATGAAATGCTGCAGAGCTGCTTATTTATTATATCTTACCACATAATGTGATAAGGAATGCATGTTGATCACTCAGTGCACCTGAAGTACTGTTTCTGGAAAGCTCATTTTTATATTGCTAGATTGGGACTCTGGAAACTGCACTTGTGTTTATATATAATGAACCAACTAACCATCAGTTAATTAATAATAAACTCTTAAAATTATGTAACTATTTAAGGATAGAGATACAAAATACTTTAGTTACAAAAAATATTTTGGAGTAGGAGCTGAATTGATTACTGTAGTCATTAGCAGACTTTGAATACTGCCTGAAATATAAGTTTATTTTGGAGTATTTCATCTCTGTATGTTATAGAGGCATAATGTTGGGTGTGGCCATTTAGGCCATTGAATGCAACCCCATATCATATTCAGCTTCAGATTAGAGCAGGGGTCTCCAACCTTGGTCCCTTTAAGACTTGTGGACTTCAACTCCCAGAGTCCCAGAGCAAAGCTGGCTGAGGGACTCTGGGAGTTGAAGTCCACAAGTCTTAAAGGGACCAAGGTTGGAGACCCCTGGATTAGAGCATCCCAGACAGATAACTGTCTAGCTTTCACTTAAATATTTCCTGAAAAAGGAAATCCCCCATCTCTCTGGCTAAGTGATTCCACTAACTATAGGTAGTCCTAGACTTATATAACTATAATTCACCCTGGAATTTTAGTCATAAATCATTGTGGTCATCCAAGCTCTCCTCATTGCAGTTCTTAAGGGACCATGCTGGTTATTAAGCAACTGCACAGGGTTGCCTCAGTGGGTGTGAGAGGCTGTGGGAGGCCAGCAGCCTCCAGCACATAGAAACTCTCCCCACCATGCCTGGGTCCACTTACCTTTCTGTCACTCACTGCATCCTACACATCAGCCACATTCTCATGATGGTTCAGAAGTCTGCTTCCATGATGCAATTTGGAGAAGGGGGCCTTCCAAACTATCATGAAAATGTTGGTATTGCTAGGGTTTTCTCCTCCAGAGATAAAAGTGCTAGCAAAGCTGGCATTCTGAAAGGCCTTTCAGGGCCTTTAGTGTTTTCACTTCCAGAGAAAAGGAGGCTAGCAAAATAGGTGGATTCTGGAGGAGAAAACGCTAAATACTCTGAGTGTCAGCCTTTCAGAGCTCCTCCAGAAAGGACAAACGCTAAATAAAGAAGTGGATATCCTCCATCCCTTCATTTTATAAATTTTCCTGCTGGCTGCCTGGATACCAGCAGAAAACACCTAATTGCAGGGCACTTGGCAACCAGCCAAGCACCTGAAATGCTACCAAGTGTCCAGGACAAAGGCAGCACAACATTTTACATTTCTACAACTAGAAATGCTTTATGGGCCGTAAAGCACCCATTCTGTGACTGTCATTACTCCAGTCATTAAACAACCAGTTGTAGGTCAAGGACTACCTGTAGCTGCTCAACTTAAAATGTAATTACTGTATTATTTTAATCATCAACACCGATGCTATAGATTTTATTGCATATTCACACAGAATTGGAATTTTACAAGCAGAATTAAATCCTGCACATGGATTAACCATATGAAATACCTGGCATTATATCAGAACTCAACTAAAGTTTGTTACTAATGTAAGAGATGATGTTTACCTTACTTTGACAACAAAGGTTTTAGGTTTCTCAAAACCTAAATACAAAAATAGCTGATTAGGTATTTAGATTAAAAAACTGAATTCAATAAATTCAGAAGATTTTTAATAGGATTCAGTAGCTAAATATATTAATAGGAAAAGAAGTTCAAGATAAATTTGAGTTCCTATAAAAGATTTGCTAGACATTACACCCAGGGTACCTTGCTGATGAAATTTCAGAATGTGTATCTTTCATCTTAAAGAAATCTTGAAAATGAATAACATGCACAGGAATGAAAGTAGCTACATGTGCTTCAGAATGAAAGATTTCAGGAAATTCAGGCCAGAGAGCCAGATCTGAATACCAGAGAAAAGATTAGTAGTGTGTAAGGCACAGAAAACAAGGAAACAAGGTTGTTCAAATGAGTATAAGTTTATTTCATTCTATCAGCCTACAAGGATCTGAACTACAAATGGTCAAAGCAAATTGAGGGTAGATAAAAGTCAACGGAATTCAAGGATGGCTGGACGTGAGATCTCTTGTGGGCATTAAAAGATTCCAAATAGATGATGCACTTGAGCCCCCTCTCAAGCTCAGGCTGGTCAACTCCTACAATTTGTAAAATAGTAAGCATCTTTATAATAATGCGGTGTCATAGAATCACAGCGCTGGAAGAAACCTTGTAGGTCTTTTAGTCCAACCCGCTGACAAAGGCAGGACTCTTTATACCATTCTAGACAAATTGTTGTCCAATCTTTTCTTGAAAACCTCCAGTGATGGAGCACAATTCCAGGAGTCAACCTTTTCCATTGATTAATTGTTCTAACTGTCAGGAAATTCCTCCTTATTTCCAGGTTGGATCTCCCTCTGACAAGCTTCCATCCATTGCGGCTTGTCCTTTCCTCAGGTGCTTTGGAGAACAAATTGACTCCCTCTCTCAAAGTATTGAAAGAGAGCTGTCATGTCACCCCAAGCCTTGTCTTCATTAGGCTAAACAAACCTAGTTCACTTAGCTGTTTATTGTAGGGTTTAGACTCCAGATCCCTTATAATGATGATACCAACAGTGGCCCTGATACCATCGGAGGCCACTACTAATGATGATGAACGACGGCCGCCATTTTGGAAGGGCGCGGATTGGCGCGCGCTAGACATGGCCTGGCTTGGCCGAGGGTTGCTGCAGCCGGTCGTCAGGACATCGGCGACTGAGTGTGGGCCGCTGATTTTTTGGCAGCTCTGCTTAGCAGCACGGATACCAACAACCCAACGATTCACCATCATTGACCGCATTTGCCATCTTTGCGGATGCCTGGACGGTTTGCCGCACTTTTTGAGCGGCAGTGTTATCGCCGGTTTGGATACGAACAGCTCTGGCAGGTGGAACTTTGACCTTATTCGATGGGTGACATTATGGGCAGAATTCATCAGCCCAACTTTTATTTCATCTAACTGTTGCCCTACCGGCCTTTTGGCCGTTGTCTGTGACTGTTCCGGTCTCACCCATCGTCCGCAATACCATCTACTGACCGGGAACTTTTCCTCTCCCGCTGTTATTTAGATCTTTATGCATGAAATATCGGCTGCGAACTTCTTCAACTGCGAGGTTCCCCGCCTCCCAGGAATGGCCATCTGGGTTATCGAGGGCCGGCCTTAACGAGGGGTCTTGGGACCCGGAGAGGTGGCATGCGAGGAAGAAGAATTTATGGGGTTTTGTACATAGGTTTTTTAATAAGGGTTTTTTAAAGGGGGGGAGGAAAGTGGCGGGAGGGGGGAGATCCCGTCGGGAGGGTTGGTTCAGTCTCAGTCCCAGTTCACGGCGTTTTCATCTGGTCCGAGGGAGGGTGAGGGGTTCGTTCAGGGTGGAAGTTGGTTCCATCTGTACGGTAAGTGGGAGGGGCAGATATGGCGGAAGCAAGGGGCCGTATCGTTCGTTGGGAGCACGTGTTCGCTGTTTAAAAGCGATCGTGTGCTCCGGCCCCCTAGTCTTTCCCCGTTCCCCGGAAGGTCAGGATCCTCAGAGCCCGGGCCTCCGGTTGATGTTGTGCAATGCCCGGTCCGTGGTTAACAAGGCCCCCCTGATTTGCGATCTTATCCAGGGGGAATCCACGGACTTTATGGGCATTACGGAGACCTGGCTGGGTGCAGAAGGGGGGGTGCCCCTAGTTGAACTGTGCCCGCCAGGTTTCCGAGCATTCCATCAGCCAAGGGCCCAGGGTAGGGGTGGAGGGGTGGCGGTTGTAATGAGAGAGGGTCTAGAGCCGAGAGAGACCACTGTTCCTCAGATAGCCGGCTGTGAATCCCTTCTTGTGAAGTGGGGCCATAAGAATCAGATGGGTTTGTTGATCGCGTACCTGGCTCCTTGCTACGTGACTACAGCCCTGCCTGAGCTACTGGAGGTGCTTGCCGGGGTGGCTGTTGAGATCCCCAGACTTTTGGTCATGGGCGATTTCAATCTGCCATCGGCTGGCTTGTCATCAACAGTGGTTCAGGAGTTCCAGGCTTCCATGACGGCCTTGGACCTGATTCAAGTAACTGATGGCCCTACTCACACGGGGGGATCTGCGCTGGATCTGATTTATATCTCTGGACAGTGGTTTAATGATCTGGTAGTAAGAGATTTAGTGACAATACCGGTGTCATGGTCAGATCATTTTCTCCTCCGCCTAGACTTTCAGACCGCTACTCACCACTGCAGGGAGACGGAGGCAATGCGTTGGTTCCGTCCCAGGCGCCTGATGGACCCTGAGAGGTTCCAGGCGGAGCTTGGGCGTTCCCTGAGGATCTTACCCATGGCACGACTGAAGAACTAGTCGCGGCCTGGGAACAGGCAGCGGCTGGGGCTTTGGCCCGTCTCGTGCCTTTGCGCCCTCTGACCCGGCGCAGACCTCGATTAGCTCCTTGGTTCCCTGAGGAGCTGAGAGAGATGAAACGCCGGAGAAGACGCCTAGAGAGCACCTGGAGGTCCAGCCGCTCCGAAGCTGATCGGACACTAGTTAGGTCTTTTTCAAAGACCTACCTAGTGGCACTGAGGGTGGCGAGGCGTTCCTACGCCTCCTCCCTCATTGCGTCGGCAGATAACCGCCCGGTCGTCCTGCTTTGGGTGACCCGGTCCCTTCCTCACCAGGGGACGGGATGACCTACAGGACGTGCCGAGGAGTTTAGTGGTTATCTATACGATAAAATCGCTCAACCGGGATAGCTTGGACCAAGATTGCGATGATCCAGATGAGATGACTGAGGCTCGTCTTGTTGATGTGGTTTGGGATGAGTTTGATTCTGTGGCTCCCGAGGACATGGACAGGTTGCTGGGGAGGCTGCATGCCACTACATGTTTACTGGACCCGTGCCCCTCCTGGCTGGTGCTGGCCACTCAGGAGGTGACACGAGGCTGGCTCCCGGGTATTATAAATGCTTCTTTGATGGAGGGGGTCTTTCCCGCTGCCTTGAAAGAGGCGGTCGTGAGACCCTCCTCAAGAAGCCTTCCCTGGACCCAGCTATTTTGGGTAATTATCGTCCAGTCTCCAACCTTCGCTTTGTTGCGAAGGTTGTAGAGAGTGTGGTGGCACGGCAGTTCCCTCAGTACCTGGAGGAAGCTGTCTATCTAGACCCGTTCCAGTCCGGCTTCCGGCCCGGTTATAGCACGGAGACAGCTTTGGTCGCGTTGGTGGATGACCTCTGGAGGGCCAGGGATAGGGGTTGTTCCTCTGCCCTGGTCCTGTTGGATCTCTCATCGGCTTTTGATACCATCGACCATGGTATCCTGCTGCGCCGGTTGGAGGGGTTGGGAGTGGGAGGCACCGTTTATCGGTGGTTCTCCTCCTACCTCTCCGACCGGTCGCAGTCGGTGTTGACAGGGGGGCAGAGATCGGCGCGAGGCGCCTCACTTGTGGGGTGCCGCGGGGGTCGATTCTCTCGCCTCTCCTGTTCAACATCTACATGAAGCCGTTGGGCGAGGTCATCAGTGGCTTTGGGGTGAGTTATCATCTGTACGCTGATGATACTCAGCTGTACTTTTCCACCCCAGGCCACCCCAGCGAAGCTGTCGAAGTGCTGTCCCGTTGTTTGGAGGCCGTACGGGTCTGGATGGGGAGAAACAGACTCAGACTCAATCCATCCAAGACGGAGTGGCTGTGGATGCCGGCATCCCGGTACAGTCAGCTGCAACTGCGGCTGACTGTTGGGGGCGAGTCACTGGCCCCAACGGAAAGAGTGCGCAACTTGGGCGTTCTCCTGGATGAACGGCTGTCGTTTGAAGATCACTTGACGGCCGCCTCCAGGAGAGCTTTTTACCAGGTTCGCCTGGTCCGCCAGTTGCGCCCCTTTCTTGACCGGGATGCCTTATGCACGGTCACTCATGCTCTCGTCACTTCTCGACTGGATTATTGCAATGCTCTCTACATGGGGCTACCTTTGAAGTGTACCCGGAGACTGCAGTTAGTCCAGAATGCAGCTGCGCGGGTGATTGAGGAGCACCGCGTTGCTCCCGGTAACACCTCTCCTGCGCAGTCTGCACTGGCTACCTGTGGTCTTCGGGTGCGCTTCAAGGTTTTGGTTACCACCTTCAAAGCGCTCCATGGCTTAGGGCCCGGTACTTACGGGACCGCCTGCTGTTCCACATGCCTCCCACCGACCCGTGCGCTCTCACAGAGGGTCTTCTCAGGGTGCCGTCCGCCAAGCAATGCCGGCTGGCGGCCCCCAGGGGAAGGGCCTTCTCTGTTGGAGCTCCCACTCTCTTGAACGACCTTCCCCCCGGTTTGCGCCCAATATCTGACCTTCGGACCTTTCGTCGAATTAAAACTTATTTATTCATCCAAGCGGGACTGGACTGATTTTTTAGATTTTTTAAATTTCTAAATTTTAAATTTTAAATTTTTAAATTTTCTGTAATTTTATATGGGGTATTTTAGGTTGGTCAATTTGACGGTTTTAATTCGGCCACTATTGAATAGGTATTTTAAATTGATTTTTAACTTTGTATACTTACTGCTTTTTATCTTGGCTGTACACCGCCCTGAGTCCTTCGGGAGAAGGGCGGTATAAAAGTTTAATTAATAAATAAATAAAATAAATTAATAATAAATAATTTTAGTTGCTCTCACTGTACTCTTTCTAGGGCCTCTGCATCTTTTTTTGTATCATAGTGACCAGAACTGGATGCAGTATTCCAAGTGTGACCTCACCAGTGCAGTATAAAGCAATATTATCATTTCTCATGATCTTGATTCTATCCTTCTGTTGATTTTTTTGGCAGCTACTACACATTGCTGGCTCAGATTTAAAGCTGTATTAAGCATGGACACTTAGATCCCTCTCAGAGTTGCTACTGATGACCAAGTACTGCCTATTCTATACCTACGCATTTGGTTTTTCATGCCTAAGTGCAGGACCTTTTCTAACCACTTTCATCTTGGGCCCAATGCTCAAGTCTATCAAGATCCTTCTGAATCTTGAGTCTGTATTCCAAAATTTTAGCAATTCTCCCCAGCTTGGTGTCATCTGAAGAATACTCCTTCTATCCCTATATCCAGGTCATTTATGTCAGTAGAATCTAACCTGGAGGTGTTATGTATAATATAGTTTTTACCCAGACTAACCTTGATTCTGTTTTTCAACTGGATAATAGATATTCGAATGGAAGTTAAATACTTTGACAATAACAAAGTTCTTAATTATATTCCATGTGATATTTTGAACTGTATTCTCGTTAAATGTGGAACAGATGATAATACACAGCTTCATTATTGTCTACAAAAAGATTCTGAGAATGTTCAGTTGGGGTTCCTTGTCAAAGCCGAGGGAGATTTCAAATAGGGTTTTCTCCTGAGCCTTGCAGTTTTCTGCATTTTCACAAATGATGTTAGCTAAGATGTGGAAGGAATTTTTACAGATTTACAGATGACATAAAACTTATAAAAAACATGGCTCCTAATAACTTCATGTAATCTGCTTGGCAATAGGACAGAAAGAAGTATTTTGCCTTTGGTTCCTTTCAAGATTTTTTGGGGGGAGGGGGTCTGACTTCCCCCTTTTTATACATCTGCTAATTTGCAATACTTCTCTTTATTTCATTTCCTTTTCTAATATAATAACTTTAGGGTGCCACAAAAATGTTTTAATGAAGTGTTCATTATTCTCAGTTGAACTTCTATCAGCACAAGTATTTAGTCATTCCTTTGGTATACAAATGCAATAGGATCCAATGCGTCCAAAATCTTGTTTTTTGTTGAAAAAGCTGAATTCTAAAAATGGAACTTTTGATTAAGACATTCAGACATATTAATAATATTTGGATGTATTAACGCTTCCATTGTAGATAACTATATTGGTATTTTCAAGTAATATTTATCTCTAACATTCTCCCATACTAATAATAATACATTTCTTACATAGTGTCTTTGAAAATAACTTTGCATCTTATTTTTGCCATACCATAAAAAGCATGCCATCCCAACTGTAAATCATGTCCTTCCAAAGTTAATAGTCTTGTAATTCTTAATTCAATCCATTCTTTCATCCATGTCAATGCCACTGCCTGATAGTATAGTTCCCAATTAGGTAGTCCAAATCCTCCTTGAAGTCTTGCATCTTGTAACATCCTTACGTTAATTCTCGCTTTTTTCCCTTGCCATATGAATTTCATTACTATTTTATTTAATTGTTCAAAATATTTCTTTTCTACTTTTATTGGTATTGTTTGAAATAAAAATAAGAGTCTTGGTAACATGTTCATCTTAAATATCGCAATCCTTCCCATTAGTGATAGTTGTAGATTTTTCTGTTTCTTCAAGTCTTTCTCAATTTGATTTTTCAGTTTATAATAATTATCCTCTTTAATTGTTATGCATCTTGAAGTTAATTGGATTCCTAAGTATTTTACTTTCTTCACAATCTGAATGTCTAGTTTCTCCATTAAGTCTCTCTTCTGTTTTTCTGTAATACTTTTCATCATTTTTTTTGTCTTTTCTTTATTTATTTTCAGTCCTGCCATATCTCCATATTCTGTTCTTAGATAAAGATATACTAATAGATAAGGGGGAATTGAAAAAGAAACAAGAAATAGAAGAACAAGGGATTGAAATGGATTGGTATACGCAATTACAAATACAAACAAGATATGAAAAAGATGCTAAACTATATGGTTTTTACATGGAAATGACAGAGCTGGATGAGATATAGGAACAGATGAAAAAATGATTTAAAAATATATAATTATTTATTGAGTATTAAGCTAGAAAAAGAACAGGTAAAAGAAACAATGATAGCATGGACTAAGAATTTTGGATATACAATTGAGTTAGACAAATGGCAGCAAATATGGGAAAGAAATTATAAATTAACCATGTCCACAGCATATAAAGAAAATCAATACAAAATGTTCTATAGATGGCACATGGCACCTGAAAAATTGCCAAAAATGTTTAAAGATAAATCAGCTAAATGCTGGAAATGCCATTAGATACCAGGATTGTATTATCATATGTGGGGTACGTGTCCAGAAGTGAGGAATTATTGGATTAAAATTAGAACAAGGCTAGAGGAAATGATACAACAACGTATTGATTTAAAAGCTGAACTGTTCCTATTGGGTATCTTACCAGAGAAATATAGTAAAGAGAATACTTATTTGATTATACATATTGTAACTGCAGTGAGAATTGTAGTTGCGCAAAATTGGAAAGCAGAGAAAATCCCTTTAGAGGGAGAAGTAATTAAGAAAATATTGGAATGTGCAGAAATGAATAGATTAACATTGATAATTAAAGAAAAGGAAGAATCGGAGTATTTTAAAGTAGGGGGGGCAATTATATCAATGGTTATATATATATATATATATATATATATATATATATATATATATATATATATATATATAGATATATAGATATAAAAATTTAGATAATTGTTGAATGAATATAAATATAAGGAATTTGGGAAGAATGATGTAAAAATCTAAATGAAAATATAAAGGTATGATAGAAATATAATATGAAAATGATGGAGGAGTAGAAGACACAAAATATGTACTCAGATGAAACACTGAATGATTAAGGATGTATTGTTTGTATGTTTGTTTGTTTAAAAAAAATAAAAAAAATATTTAAAAAAAGACATTCAGACAGGTTTTCATTATTTAGAAAAAATATAACCTCTGATTCTTTGTTCTGTCTTTAAATTTTGCATACCAAATTGACATATTGATAACAAGTATTAATTGTGAGTAATTGTGTGCTTTTTTCTCAAGATTTAATGGCCATATCTGGTGTTTGTGATGCTGAAAATGCCATTAGTCCAAATCAAGAAGTTAGCATTATAAATATTGCCAGTGGGTGAACAATAAGCACACATCCCATAGAAAACTACACAAGAGTATAATGAATGTTTGAATATGTTTACTAATTTTTTTAACAAGAATTGAGAAAAAATATTAAGTATTTTGGGATTTATATTCATTTTAAATATTGTATGCTAACCCAATGGTAAAGCTCACCTATCAATATATTCAAAAAACATTTTTGTATAATGCATTCATATTTAACATTTCCAAGTCATTGGAAGTAATAATGAAGTGGTTTTCCCTCAGAGAGACCCATGATTCTGACTGAGACATGACAATACTGTCTTAATACCTGAAGGCTATCAATAAGGCAATCCTAGATCTAATGTATGTAGTATGTTGTAAAAAAGAGCAGAAACTGCTTGATGATAAGATCATTTCCATGCCTGGTGGAGTTTTTTAAGAGTTAGAGGATTCTGTAGTTCTGAATTTGTTGGAACTAATTAGCGACATTACCATTTTTGGATCCTGAAGAATCTATAAATTTAAATCACAGCTCTGCTGGAATCTTTTATGATATCCTACAGTGTGAAGTGGTGGGGATTATAGCTGAAACCAAGACTGCTAGCTCTTATCTTAATTTTATATTAATCATAAGAAAGGATAGTCTGGTGAATTTTTTTTACAAAAGAACAAAATACTTGAGTAACTGTGAACCAGAGTTATATAAACTTTGAATTAAGCAGCTGTGGTGAAAATAACATTAATGCAACAATAATACACTTGTGTAAGTTTCATTATAACCCAATAATAATGATTCTAATGTGCTTCAGTCTATCATTTTGTAATCTGTACTGCACACCTCTGCTGCTTTATGTATACATAAGAGTGACTGAGAGTCATAGTTTCTAAATGTCTTATATTGCTTGCTAATTCCATGTCTGATATATGAAAGAACAGCCTGTAATACGGTACCAAAGGCTGATGCTGTGGTAACAATAGACTGACACCTTTTAGATTTCTGTCACCCGAAAATGAATGTGGCAGACCAGCATTGACCTGGTGGTCCTGAGCAGCAGCCCCAAATAAGGAGTGGAAGAAGAGGTCCTCCCTCCTGTTGCTGCTGCTATGAAACCTTGTAGTGTGGAACACTTCGTTGTGATTGCCACTGATAGATTTCTTTCTCTCTCTTAGGCTAATGGAGGTTGGCAAGATGCTACAACTCCTTCGTCGGTGACTTCCCCCACAGAAGGCCCTGGCAGCGTTCACTCTGATACCTCCAACTGATCTCCCAGCAATCCAGTATCCCCGGCTGCTCCCACCCTGTACCAGGCAGAGGTGGGGGCAGAGAGGGGAGAGTTTTTTTCTCCTGTTGATGCCAGCAGGCTGGATTCAAAGCTGACTGGCCCACCCAACAGGAGTCTCCCTCTCTTCTCTCTTTGGGGATGCTTTTTTCAGCCAGTCTGGACACTTCTTTATACTCTCTTCCCTTTCTTTTCTGGGTAGAAGCCACCTTTCCTTTCACCATCACCATTGCCTGTCCTCTCACAGCAAAATAATCAGAAGGAAAAAAAAAACATCTGAAAGCATTTGTACTTATTATGTTGTTGCTGTTGTTGTTGTTGTTGTTGTTGTTTTTATCCCAGTGTCAATCCCTCCAGCCTACCAGGTATCTGATTGCCTCCTCCCATTTCTCTGGTGTTCTCACTACCTCTATTTAGGAGCCATCTAAGCTCTTCCCTTGGCTTTTGGGCACCATACCTCCTTCATACAAGACAATGATCTGTTCCTTTAAGATCTTTGGTGAGTTGCCTTCCAGGACAATCCCTGTTACAGGTTGGATAAATGCAATCCGGGTGCTGCAAGATATGGCCATAACATGCCACATGGTTAGAAGATAGGAAAGTGTTAGCAAAGCTACTCTTTACCATCCCTTCACGTCTCTTATCCACCATAGACATGAACCTTGCCACTTCTCAATTTGGTTGTTCCACACTTTCAGTGGAACTGTAATTAGGGCTGTGTGCATTGTTCTTCATGAAGGAAATGCATAGTTGCTTAGTATAACATGATGCAAGTACAGTAAATCTGGGAACTAAATTATTTTTTCCTAATTTGGATTCTACAAATCACATTTTACTGATACAGAAAAGACTTTCACATTTTTATTTGAAATGAAAACTATGTAAGAACAGAGCAATAAAGACATGTGCATGGCACTGTGGTCTTCATTCTTACATCCTCTGATTTCTCAATCTGATTTATCCAAGCATCATGTGCCTGAATGCATCATAAACCTTAGGTATTCAGAAAGGGAGAGGGGTATGTTCACAATAAAACTGCAGAAATTGCAAAATACCCACAGCTTTCATTAGACTCTTAATTTACCAATATATGTTGCACAGGGAAAGAAATCACTGGGAAATTACTTCCAAGCTGCTAGAATATACAACTTGCACTAGTAGCATTTGGACCTTTGTGGCTTTACATATTATAATTTGATTATACATTGTTGCTAAAATTGTGGTGCTGCCCTAATTGTGGAAAAAAATAGATTGACACTTCACTTCTAAACAAAACTTTTCCTGCTAGAAAAAACAGTAAAATTGATGGTTGGGATAAAATGGGGAGGATAAATAGATGACTATTGGAAATGAATATTGGAAAATAATATTTGCATGGTGACCTTAAACAATTGTCTGTGCTCGAACACATTTCTCCAGAATAAGATGAATTGGGTTGCCTCCTAGTATTGAACCTGAGGACTGATCTCCTTTCAGCAAAGCATGTTCAGGGGAACATCCCAGTGGATTGACTGTGTCCTCTGTGAAAGATCTGGATAGAAAGGCATTAAATAATCTAAGATGATCTGGGTTTAGTGATAACATGTAAAAGTATCAGGCACCTATGTTTAAGAACAGTGGCCACTGGTACATTACCTATCCAGGGCGATGCTGATATTTCAGTGTAGTTATATCATACTGTAAGCTTTCTTGGCTCCAATTGTTGTTATTCCATCCTGTCGATAGAAAAAGGGTTTTCTATTTAGGGTCATTATGAATTCAAACTGATAAATAATCCAGATTAACTAACACAGATTGCGAATAATTTGGTAGACAACATTCGCAATT
This sequence comes from Ahaetulla prasina, assembly GCF_028640845.1. Taxonomy (NCBI): domain Eukaryota; kingdom Metazoa; phylum Chordata; class Lepidosauria; order Squamata; family Colubridae; genus Ahaetulla; species Ahaetulla prasina. The sequence goes on from NC_080541.1 coordinate 118,715,050, forward strand.
TTGTCTGGAGGGGATGTCAAGACCCCGATAGTTCTTATTGGAAATCCATGGGTCTCTTGGTCCATCTGTTCTTGATAACCTGCATATACCCAGAATTAAATCCAAGTAAATTGGAGGCACTGTAGAAAAGCAGTAGATTTAGTGGTGAAGCAAACATTTCATAATTCTATTGTGATGGTTGATCTGAGCAAAGGACTCACTTTTCAAAGCACTTTCCACTCTTCAAGTGAACCTGCCAGAATGATTTCATAGGGGTTTCGGGACTTCCTTAGCAAATGCAATAGCCATAAGGAGCTCTTCCAGTTACTAAGCACATTAGAAAGGGTCCCAGAAGGGACATGAAACAACTCAAGGCAAAAAGCAGCGACCTTCCACAGGCCTAGCGTGGCTTTTAAACTAGGATGAATTTAAAGAAAAAGGCAAAAACAAGAAGCAAATACTAGCTAAGAGGTTAAAGGCATAGCATCTACACAGTCTTTGTAAGGAGATGGAAATGAGGAAGGAGGTTGCAGAAGTAGGTAGAGATGGCTTTTGGTGGGTGGTGTTTTATGGACAAAGAAATACATGCAAAATACAGTTGACTATATCAAAGGTGATACTTAACTTTAATACATGAGGGGAAAATAATAGATAGCATTGCCTAGTGTTTGGATGAAATATACTTTTGCCAAATGTTAGATGCACCAGATCTTGGCCACACAAATCCAGACCACAACAAAGAATTGAAGTTTTTGGTGCCTCTGCTGCCATCTAGTGATCATGTGGATTCATGCAGCCAAGATGAGTTCTTGATGAAGGCCAGTGTGCACGGACTTGAATATTTGTTTAATGTAATTAAATGTAATTAGGTTAGTTGCAATTAATTACATTAATTATGTGATTTTTATCTAAAGTGTCTATCGGCAACTTTCACAGAGACCATTACATTGCTGTGATAAATGAAAATATGACAGTCTCCTGGAAAACAGATTTTATTCAATTTCCATTTATAGATAGTGTTATGCAGTGTTATTTATTAACTTCATTTCAAACTATTACCTGGACTGTGCAATTTGCATGGCAGACTACAATTGTCTGGGAGGGAAAAAAGAGATGGAGCTGCATTTATCTGCCTGTAACAATATATCTTTCTATTATGGTCTGTTATGGTATGGTACTGAACTTCTTAATGGTACATACACTGGTAGTAATTCTTTGCATATCCAGATTTATTATTTTTATTATAATTATGTAATACTGATATTTTTGCTTAAATGTGAGCTATCTTCTCATGGATTTGGTTCTTTATTTTCTGCCCAGAAAAACCCAACTTCGATACCAAAAACAAAAAAAATAAAAAAGTGCAGAAACTTAAAAAAAAGAATCCTAAAAAAGTTTTAAAAAAAATTAAAACATTCAATTCTTTCAGCTTTATTAACATTTTCCATTGTTTCTTGCGATTTGTGTCTCGTTCTTTGTAGTATTGATGATAATGAACATTTGATAATGAATGTTCTTGTATATTCAGATAAAGGAAAAACAAACCAAAAAAGCAGTCTGAATTAAATAGTGTTTATAAAAATAAAAAGTTACCCTCATAGCACGCATCGAAGGACAGGCAGTCCCCATCCTGTCCTGTGGCAAAAAGAGCTTCATACCTGTATAGTTTTTAACACCAAGTTACCTACATTTGCTCTTCTTTGGTTTCCATTTTTAATGCATTTGTGAATTAGTTCAAGAATGGTAGACAAGTGTAGAGTTGTGCACATTCATTTCCTGTTACACAATGTTTTAAAAGAAGTGACAGTAATTCATTTTGTAAAACTTTTAACAATGGTTGGAATAGTGAGCATAATAGGTACACTTAATACTTCGTTTACTAACTTTGAATGCCAGAAGTGACATTTTCATTATCTTCTGCATAAATTTTAAAAGGGGCTTTTATTTTAGCCCAATCCACTGGTAGGTTCTCCAGCATAAGCCTCCCCTGAAACAAATGGAAGCTATGCAAGGGTTTTTGCTGCGTAGCTTCAGTTTTTTCAACAAGGCTTATGCAGGATACTAGACTCATCTCTTTTACTTCTCTCTCTCTCTCCCCCCACCCTCCCTCTCACTCTCTCTCTCTTGCTCTCTTGCTCTCTCTTTGTCAAACTATGGCCTTGAAAACATATTTTCCAATTCCATTCTTAAATCTTTTATTGCCTTTAAAGTGATGTGAAAAGCTTCTTTAGCAAACAGAAAAAAGATAAATTATTTTCCCTTAAATGTGCTTAGTTTATATAAAATCAACACTCTTGTTTATTGGTTTGATGCCAATAAGATGTGTTGGGTCTAGAGATCCTAGAATTTGCAACCAGAATAACTAACATCTCATGTAGCATACTTGGTAGGTGGAAAACTGCCTCTGGCTGAAGGCTGAAAATAAGACTTCGAGCGATGAGTAAGGTACTTGAAATACTCAACTTCCTGAAATTTATCTAACCTCCATTCTCACCTGACTTGCTTGACAGTAATGGTGAACTAAACTTTCTGAGGACTCCCACTTGGGGATGTCTGGCTGCTTGGCTTTCCTGAACAGTTTTGAGAAGGCTAGAGAAGGTCCGTATCAACTTTCTCTGTGGAATATGAGGACGTAGAGCATTGCTTCTACTGCCCATCAGGTTGCCATCAGGTGATGAGCAGTGTGTGCCAAGATACAGTATTTGTGCCCTTTTAAGCAAAGATGATTTGACCTGTGATGGCACAGTAGAATACAGTATTGCAGGCTAATTTTGCCCACTGCCAGGAGTTCAATTCTGACTGGCTCAAGGTTGACTTAGCCTACCATCCTTCTGAGATTGGTAAAATGAGGACCCAGATTGTTGGAGACAATATGCTGACTTTATAAACTGCCCAGAGAGTGCTGTAAAATGCTATGGGTAGTATATAAGTCTAACTGCTATTGGTATTTCTACACAGGAAATTATAAGTAGTAGGGTGTGTAGGGTTACTGTTGCCAGGAGGATGTAGGGTTATTGCTTACTACTTGCCAAAATGGCAGATGAGGGGAGAGGTACTCATCAACAGTTGCCTGGTCAGTGCAACAATTATGTTCTTTATGAAGTGAAAGTGTGAATTCTTTTTGCCACAGCCGATCTTCCTTGCCACCACCAGATAATGGAAACTAGCATTCTGCTCTATTACTTGTAATTTCCCTCCCTTCCCCATGTTCTGGTTTTTTGTGCAAAAGTAAATTCCAGGACTCACTTGGGGTATTAACCAAAGCTGCTGATTTACCAGCTGCTCCCCAGTCATGTCTGTATTTAGAAAGGAGAACCAAGATTGGTGGGCAAGCATATTGGAAATCCCTAGGCAAAGGGTGTCCCCTTGTGCCATCAATCATCACTTACAGGCTGGACCACCTGCCCACTGAGGAAATGCTCATAAACGCAGTTATATGTTTAAAATACTATCTAGTCAGATCTCTTTATTGGTACTATATTTTTAAGATTAAACAGTAGATGAAATGTACTATTTCATCCTGTCTTCTTAAATACTTATCTAAATGACTTTCTGGGAGATGCTCATCAATCTTAATTCAAGGAGAACCTTGGTCCACAATTGAGCCTGGTTTGCTAGTACAACTTTTGCTATTTTCTCTCATTTCTCTCAATTATCAGTACCTTTGTTAAAGAATCATTAATGAAGAACTTATAGTGGGGAACAAAGCAATAACTAAAATCAATTATGAAAGAAAGTATGAAATTTCAATGCCCTTGCTGTTCAAAAAGCACTTTGCCATCACAACTCCAGTTTGGTGGATTTTGGAACGCTAAGACAATTGTGTAAATATTACTGAAGAGTGCCCCATAATCAGGGCAAAGGGCTAGGGTAACTAATTGCATCATTAGCATCAAGGATATGCTCCCTTATCTCTCAGTTCAGAATGAGAGCAAAATAATTAGCATTATTTGTCCTCACTGCCATAATGGGTTAAATCTGATTAGCTACCTCGTGATATGACATCATCACATGTAATGTGATTCCTGATTTGCTGAGCCAAAGATGCATTCTTCTATAGCCTCATTTTTCAGACTATGAAAGTAGAAGAGGAAGGTTCCTGGAAAGTTTCAGAGTTCAGAGGTTTTGCTGGGGAAAACGCATGTTGCTTTTTCAAGCCAACAAAAACTGTTCTGTCTCTAATTCTTCATTCAACAATGTTACAACATGTACTTACTTCCAATGAGACATTGTAGGGCAAAATTACATTCTGTATACAATGTTGAAAACAATGTTTGTATTGGTTTTGATGGTTTGTTTTGGATTTTAGGATATCTTTTTCATCTATGGGGAAAAACAGTTTCTAACTGCCCCCATTTTGCTGAAGTTTTGGAGACTTTCTTCCCATTTTTTATTTTCAAAGAAAAGGGGAGGATAGACAAATTGCATCTGTATTGCATCCAGTTCTTTCCTAGTAAGGCTTTTAAGATAACAGCCTTGTTATTATTTAATCCTGAAAAAGCATTCTTTCTAATTTCAGATTTAGGGTCACACAGCAAAGGAGTAGCAAACCCAATCCACAACACCCCCCACCCACCCAAACTACCAATAAATAAAGGAACTGTATTTTTAAAAATGGAAAATACAAAGTTACAGGGATCTCTTTGCTCCCTTCCAAAAGTTATAGGCAAACTCTAAAAAAAAAATCTAATTTGAGTTGGACATACCTGCACTCTGTTGTTTACAAACAGTAACAAACATCTAACAAACATCTTCTAACTACAGGGAAAAATCTCTGATTATGCTGAGTCAGCAGATTTACAGACCTGGGCTCATGTCTAAAAGACAAATTGTATGCTCTTTGGCTCTACAGTACCCTGAATCCAATTATTTGTAGATTTAAGATAATCCCAGTCCACCTTAGTGTTTTCTGTTTTTACTCTACCTTACCAGAGAGAAATTTCAAACTGGTAAAAGTATATTGCTGTGCAATTCACACTGCATGGAGAAAGCAGTGTCTAATCCAAATTCTCATTTCTTCAAAATGTTATCTTTTTGACTGATGGCCATTGCTTCTCAGAAAAAATCAGGGAGTCAAAGTGATAGTGCTTTCAAAAATGATATAACAGGAATCAGTCAAAACTTTTCCCTACAGCAAGGAAGAATCCAAGGCTCAGTCTGGTAGGAGGGATTTATAGGACTGGACTCATTTAGGAAACAAAATTTGATATATGATTCAATATTTCAAAAACTGAATCTGTAAAACAATGGATGGCAACACTATTGTTTCTTTATTTGCAAGGTATGATGAGGTTTTCACATCACTCTTTGCATTGGCCCCTTATTTTTCCCATGCAACCTTGTTTGCATAAAGCTTTTAACATATAATCACCATTGTTATTATCAAAATGTATCACAAAATGCATTGTTTGTTCTTAATCAGGATGCCTTTTGTTTCTTGCAAAGATACCCTGCTGTATTTTCAATTGCTTTATCTTTTCTTATGTTTCTAATAATTTTTCAATATTAAGAAATATTCTCTTTGCTTTGATTTACATCAAGTTTTCTGCTCCCTTAAAAATAAGGCCTGTGTCTTTTGGATCTCCATTGAAAGTTTTCTGTTCTATAATAATACTAACAAGATGTAGGTTTTACAGTCTCCTGATTTGTATTGCTACTGCATATTCCAAATAAATTGTTTCTTTTGTTGCAAAAACTGGTGTATGTCTTGTACAGAAAAAACTTACCTTCATCCTAAATTCTTCTTAATAATTATTTATTTTGTTTTATCAACAAAAGTAAAATACAAAACAAAAAACAGAAAAACATACATCCAACATTAACAACAACAACAAATGTGTATAAAAAAGGGGGGAAATGACCCAAATGTCAAATAAATCTAACATTAAATATAAAGAATCCACCATGGCTAGATGCTGAAAAGAATATAATTTAAAAAAAAAACCTCATGGATTTTCCTCCCCTTACATAATTGGTCTATAAATAGTTATAAGCTTTTCCATCATTATTTAATAAAAATACTGTATTAAATAAACAAATATGGAGGATCTTTTTCTCTCTTTTTTCTATCCATCATCTCTTGTCCGCATCAATACTTTAAGTCTCATTTTTTTTTACTTGCCTTCCATGTTCTCCTCTTAAGTCTTTTACTCCATCTACTTCTAGATCTGCATTCTGACTGTGCAATCTGACTTTCCCCCCCCACCCTTTCCCACTATCTAGTTTTAAAGCTATTTTGTTCTAACCCCTATATCCTTTCCCCAGATATCTTCCTGTTTCTCCCATTCCATTTTTAAATCTTTTAAAATATTTTCCTCCTGTTTAAATTTCTTAGTCATTATTTATTTTGATGTTATCTCCTCCTTTTTATCTTCTTTTTGCTGGTTTCTTAGTTTTGCTTTCCCGTCCATTCCTTCTGGTGGCTCCTTTTTTCCTGATTGCCCTGGTCTTTGCTCATTGTCCCATGTATAATATTTTCCAGTTTTTTGTCATGCCATCAGATAATTTCACCATCGCCTTATGTTGTTTCTAAAGTTTCTTATGTTGTTAAAGTCCTTAATGCTTTGAAACATCAGCTCCATTTCATTTAAAATTCCACTCACTTTCACCTTGCATTGCATCTTATTTTGTTCAATAGGTCCCACTTTTAGCCAGTAGTCCAGGAATCATTGATTCAAAACTGAGCTTACACAAATCACAATTTTTACTATTTCATAAATAATCAGTCAAATCCATTTAAATAAACTAGGTAGTTGTCCAAGCCTCCTCAAATCATTTTTATATGTTCAATCATATAGCATAACATTCAGGGGTCTTTTACTTATTTAAATATTCAAATCTCCAGTGATTTTAGAGTAGATGCATGTAATCCAGTAAATATTTTCAATCCTTCAAATGGTTATTCCCAGGTATGCATATTCCCTCTCATCAGCAGATGGCGCTCTCTGCTTCACAATGTGTTATTGGCAAGTCTGATTTTAATTATTTTAAATTATAATTCCAATAAAAAAGCAGTATTATTTTTTTAAGTCCATAGTTCCAGAATTTTAAAATGCCTTCTCAATACCACGTCTTCAAATTCCTCTCTCTTGGATTCTCCTTCTTTCGGTTTAGTAATTTTTCAAAGTGCTTGTTTGCTGCTTTAACAAATAGTTCTAAATATATATTCTCTCTGGATTTCCTTGGGGTCAAATTTTAATAGAAAATATTCTCTCACCCAGTTCACACACTTCACCAAAGTGTGCTCCTGCACAGTGCTTAGATGTTTGTTGGCTGTCCCAGCTTCGTTGCAGCCATCTTAGACTGCCTCTTCTCCTCGGCGTGGCATAGTGGGGAAAAAGCCCCAGGGCTCAGCAGGAGAGTTGCGATCTCTCCTGCGACCTCTCATAGTATCCCTCCTTAGCTTCACTGCCCCTACAAGGCGGCTTTTGGAGCCCACAAACAGGGAGAAGCCAGCACAGGAACGGAGAGCTGCGTTTTTTGTGACTGGTGCTGCAGCGATGTCAGCCAGAAGTCTCCCCCTCTGTTAATCATCTGTTATTGTATTTTAACATGTAGAAAGTCCACAAATGGCCTCCAACCTCTTATAAAGTTGTTCAGTCTATTGTCTCTAATCAAGGTAGTTACTTTCTCCATCTGTGCTACAGTAATTCAGTCAGTTTTAAAATCCACTCTTCAACAGTTAGCATCTCTTTTTCTTTCCAATGCTTAGCAAGTACAATTCTCGCAGCTGTCATCATGTGAAGGAATAGCACCCCAAACTGCTTTTCAACTGGTCCCATTTATAATACCTAAAAGAAAAACTTCTGGTTTTATTAATATTTGTGTCTTAAATATGTTTTGCATTATCATTAGTATGTTTATCTAACATGATTTAACATTTTTATAAGACCACCACATAAAATATACCTGGATTTTGGATATATTTCCAATACTTGTTGAAATCCCTCTATACATTTTTGCTAATCTGTTTGGGGACAAATACCAAAGATACACCATTTTGTAAAAAAAAAAAAAAATTCAAACTGTAATTCAATGTGTAGCCCTCAATGGAACTACATATACATAGAGAGAAACATGCAGTGGAGTATCTCAAGGTTCTGTTTTGGGGCCAGCTTTCCAGTATCTTCGTAAATGATCTAGATGAGGGGACAGAAGGAAAGCTCATCAAATTTGCAGATGACACCAAGCTGGACTTGCTAATACTTTGGAAGAAAGACTCAAGATTCAGAAGGATCTTGACAAATTTGAGCATTGGTCCCTAGCTGACAAGATGCAGTTCAGTGGTGAGAAATGTAAGATCCTGCACTTAGGCAGGAAAAACCAAAAGCACAGGTATAGAATAGGTGGTACCTGGGTCAACAGTAGTAGCTGTGAGAGGGATCTAAGTATCCTAGTAGACATTTAAGTATCACTTAAATATGAGCTAGCAATGTGCTGCAAATGCCAAAAAAGCCAAAGCAGTCCTAGGAACATCAACAGAGGAATAGCATCAAGATAATGAGAAGTGACCCCTTCTTACTGCACTAATGAGGCCCCACTTCAAATACTGTGTCTAATTCTGATATCCATGATACAAAAAAGATGCTGAGACCTTAGAAAGAATGCAGAGAAGGAGTCTGCGGAATAAATCATATGAGTAATAGTGAAGGGATCTAGGTATGTCTAGCCTAAGCCTAATCAGGGTTGACATGATAGCTGTCTTCTGGTACATGAGAGACTGTCACAGAGAAGAGAGGGTTGGCTAAAAAGGCTTATTCTCCAAAGCATCCGAAAGTAGCACCAGAAGCAACGGTAGAAGCTCATTAAAGAGAGATCCAACCTGGAATTAAGAAGAAACTTCCTGACAGAATAATCAATGGATCAGCTTGACTCCCAGAATTGTGGGTGCTCCATCACTGGAGATTTTCAAGAAAAGATTGGACAATCATTTGTTTGGGATGGTCTCCTGGCATGTGCAGGGGATTGGACTAGAAGACTTCCAAGTTCATTTCCAGCCCTAAAAGCTCTGCTTTAGGAACTATGCTCCATGGTTCCAACAGGTCTTTCTTTCTGCTCATTTCCAAGGCAGTTCTTACTGACCTAGCAATGCCTCAGTAAAATAAAGGTTTCTACATTTTTAAAAAGCCCACAATTAGTCCTCAACTTGCAACCATACTTTTAACTGCCATTCAGAATTATGCTGGCACTGGAAAGTGATTTCTGACTGGTCCTCCATTTATGACTGTTGCAGCATCCCTGTGATCAAAATTTGATCAGTTGGCAACTGACATGTATTACCATTGATCACCATTTATGACCTTCCCTGGGGGCTTCTGACAAGCAAAGTCAATTGGGGAAGCTGGACTCGCTAAGCAACCACATGATTCACTTAATGGCAGTATTAATTGTTAAATGCTTAACAACTATGGCAAAAAAGGTGATAAAATCAGGTGTGACTCACTTAATGACTGCATTACTTAGCAACAGAAGTTCCAATCTCAACCGCAAAAGTCAAAAGTTGAGGATTACCTGCTTGTCAACTCCATGCCTGCTCTTTATAAGTTTCCTCAGTGTTTGAAACGCAGCTATGCAGACTCTAGTTTTTGTCATACTAGTTGCTTTTCTTAACATTTTCTTGGCAAATAACTTGCACAACTCATTTGCTTAGGGAAATGCAAGTTAAATGTTCCTTTTTTCTCCTTTTTCTACCCTTCCATCTCCTTTTTCTATCGTTCCTTTTCCAGGAAGTATGAAGTAATCCACACATATAACATACTTGACAGGATAGACTAGGAGACCAGCTGCACTCCCTGGTCCCATTTCTCCATCTCTGACCTTCCTCAAGAAGTTTCTACTTACATTTATTTCATCATAGTTCCTGGATGTACAGTACATTAAAGTTTGTTCCACTTAACGTAATAGAACCACTGTAAACTCTCCAGCTTAAGCCAAGGAAGTAAGGGGCATCACAAGTGGCTAAGATGCAGCACTTTCTCTGCAAGGGCTCTCAGGCCTGCCCCAGTCTTGCTCTCTAGGAAAGAAAGACCCTTGACTCCATTTGATTGAAGTGATAGGTTCTCTTACTAAGGATAGGTGTTTTGCAGGAAGAAAAAAAAAGGCTAGATCTGAGGTTCCTGCGCAAAGTGTTACAAATCTATCCTCCCCAGACCAGTCCATCTCTGTCCAATGGCATGGCATGTAGCTGTTTTGAGAACAGCTTTGGTGCCACTTGGTGCAGTTCACATTCCTTTCCCACTGGGTGTCCTTGAAGATTGGAATAGGCCAGTTCTCACACTTCTAGTATCCATCAAACCTGTCACACTTCCCCTTGCTCATATCTACTCTCTACATGCCAATTGCCCCCTTCCTCTCCTTCCTAACAATGTGTGACAGGATGCCAACAAAGCTTAAAGCTGAAGGTGGCAGATCTGATATTCTGCTCCCTTTTTCAGAAACATTAGTCCTATTTAAAAAAGAAAAAGTAGGAGGGGCAAGAGAAGCAAAGACAAATGCAAAATTAATCAGTGTTCAATGAGCTTTGTCCTGGTATTGTTTATGGAACTTTTTGAGGAGTTTGGAGGTCCTTAGGTGTTGAGCATCCACCCATTCAGGGGTGATGCGGGTGGTACAGCTTCACAGTTCCTGGCCACCCAGCTTCACTGACAGTGGGCTTGCAAAGGATAATCGTGAACTGCCACCTGAGTCAAGCTAGACTGGAGAGGGAGAGTGCAAGTGAGTGAGCGAGCAATGAGGAGACGGCAAGAGGAGGGAAGCCAGGTAAAGAGGCAAGCGAGGGGCATCCGCAGCATGCCGTAGCACATGCACTTTTGGAAGGCTATTATCCACTCGGTTCCACTCCTGCTTCTTCACCTCTCCTCTCACCCCATTAGCCACCCTGCCAGTGGGAGGTGACTGGGTGGGCTTTATTGCATTCCAGGCATTTCCCACCCAAATGGCACGTCATGTTTGCAATGGGGGAGGTGTTTGGGGAAGGCAGCGGGGGAATGGGGGGTGGCTGAGGAGCCGCTTTCAAGCCATTGGTTTTTGCGGGGTGGAGAGTCTCCCCCAACTTATGCAGGCAGAGTCGCACTTCCAATTTCAGTAGCCCCCAGTAGGGAAAATAAAAAATAAAAAAACCTGGCTTGGGCCAGGCTGCTGAACTAGCAGCAGAACTTTTGCGCCCAGGATGGACCCGCCACACCACCCATATGTGCATATCAGCCAGCAGCAGATGGTGTGTACAAAATGAGAGGCTTTGCCTTCCCTGGGCAGTAGAGCAGGGGTGAAATGCTCTTGGTTCGGACCAGCTCGCGCGATCCGGTAGCGAAGGTGGCTGCTGGTTTGGAGGACCAGTAGCTAAAATCCCTGGCCCCACCCCCCCTGCCTCTGCTGAGCCACACCATCAGCAGAGGTTTTTGGGTTTTTTTACTTTTAAAAGCAGGTTTTTCTTCAGCTGAAAACATGCCTTTAAAAGTAAAAAAAAAAGCCTTTGAGGATCCCGCCCCTCAGCTGAGGTCGGCAGAGCCTTTAAATTTTTAAAAACATTTTTTAAAGGCTTCTCTGGCGATCTCACTTGAGTTCCTCATCAGCAGAACCTTAAAAAACAAGTTTTCTACAAGTAAGAGTAGAGATTCTAAGGCACTTACCTGATTACTGAGCGAACGCATGGCTTTTTTCCCAGCCCGAAAGCAGTTTCACTTTCGCACCAGACAGAATCAATTGCTTAGCTAATCTATTTCCTCAGTGAGCAACTAATGCTGGCTGGCTTTGCTGGCTGAGGAACTCTGGGAATTGAAGTCCACAAACCTTAGTTACTAAGGTTGGAGACCCCTGATTAAATAAATAAATAAATAAATAAAATAAAATAATAAATTTTATTAAAATAATAAAATAAAATACTTGTGCAGCTTTCTGAGATTTGGTGTGTTTCTGTAGTGTTCTGTAGTGTTTCACTCTAACTACACAAACACACAAAATCTCACAAAGCTGTATGTGGCATTTTGTGTGTGTGTGTGTGTGTGTGTGTGTGTGTCAGTTGTGTTGTGCTGTGTGTGTGTGTGTGTAAAGTGTGAAAGTTGGTTTTTGGTACCTCTTATTGTTTTTTATACTTTGTTTATTATTTTTATTATTTATTGTTATTGGCCACGCCCACCCAGTCATCTGACCCCCCCCAAGCCACACCCACCAATTAAGCCACACCCACAGAACCGGTAGGGAAAATTTTTAGATTTCACCCCCGCAGTAGAGCCACAACTCTCATTAGTGCTGAAGAGGCTGAGGAGAAGGCGTCACGTGCTTGCCCAAAAGTCTTTCTGACAGCCTCACCTGTAGCAGAGATGAGAATATCAACTGTTTTCTAGCCCCTAATTCTCCTTAAGTATTGCCAAGCAAGGAACAGCACTGGCAGACTTTGTAAGCTTGCCTAAAGCAGGTGAAGCTTTACCTGCAGGACGAAGGAGAGATATTAATAGGGTTATATATTAACAGCTTTTGTCTGAAGGAGGAGGATCGGGGAGAAACACCGTTTCGGGAGAAGGGCGGTATAAAAATTTAATAAATAAATAAATAAATAAATAAATAAATAAATAAAAAAAAAAAAAAAGGGAAAGCGGCCGAATGAGAAGCATTTTGCCTGCCAGGCACTAAAGCGCTGCCACTGCCGCTACATCGAGCAAGCGAGAGAGCGAGAGAGAGATCCAATCAAACCTCTCTGTGTGTGAGAGACGGGGGGGGGGAATCCAATCTTTTTTTCCTCCTGCCCCCCCCCCAAAGACCTCTGGATTCCTTCCCTAACTGGCCCATACAGGCACCACCTACATGAGTGATATTGAGTTGGCCACGCCCACCCAATCACATGACCACCCAGCCATGCCTATCCAGCCAGTCATTAGGGCAGAGAACCGGTTGTTAAATTATTTGAATCCCATCACTGGGTTTAACCATGTTAACCACAACAGCAGCAGAATAGAAAGTAGGACACCAGATGATCCTTCTATTCTTCATCATTTATAAAACAATTTGCTAGATTGTAATGATACATCAAACATTCCCCTTCTCATCAGTTCCATGCAGAATTGTATACTGCAGTGGGTCATGCCACTGTGCATCATTTCATGATCCAAGTCTCATTGATACTGTGTATCTGCCACCATATTATCATAGTATGCAAGTTTTATTGCCTGACCTTCATACAGACCACATTAACATTTCATCTGGGTTCTGGACTGTTCTGTGTCTGCAGTTCTTATATAATCTGCATTGTCTTCAAACAATGTGGCTGGAACTGGTTCTTCTATTATGAAGTCTAGTAATAGTTTGTTCAGCCATGCAAAATCTAGACATACTTAGTTCTCAGATTCTGCAGTTGGCAGGGCTGCTATGCACTGTTTCTCACCCCAGTAGAAGACGGAATGGGACTTTTCACCTCCTACCCTTGGTCAAGGGCCGCACCTGCTTCTCTGCCAGGCTTCTCCCTCGGGGGATTCTCCTCTAGCTTTTCTCCTCAGCTGACACGCCCTCGTTCATTTGCAGTGGCCAATCAGCCATGGCCCCTCCATCCCACACACTTCCTTTGATGCCACACTGTTAGTCCTGGGCTTTTCGCCTCCTGGGACAGTTAGCCGCCAGCCAATCGGCTTGCTGCCAATGCTGGCAGCCAGAAGCTGGCTTCATTCAAAAGAGTTTTTGTTTCAGATGGGTATCCTAGCCTTAGAAAGAGAGAGCGAAGGAGGAAGGGAAGGGAGAAGAGAGAGAGAAAAAAAAAGAGAAAAGAGGCAAGAAGAAAAGAAAGAAAAAAGAGAAAGAGAGAGAGAGAGAGAAAAAGAGTGGGAGAGAGAGAGTAAGGAAGGAAGGAAGGAAGGAAGGAAGGAAGGAAGGAAGGAAGGAAGGAAGGAAGAGGGAGGGTGGGAAAGGAGGGAGAGAAAAAGGAGAGGAAGGAAGGACCACAAGCCCTGGCACTAGATGCAGCTTCAGTGGATGCTTTGAAACAGGACAGCAATCCAGGGCTGGAAGGAACCTCGGAGGTCATACAGTCCAACCCCCTGCTCCAACAGGAGATCTTATATCATCTTGATATAATTGGATGTGCTTCTAACACAGAGGAGAAATTCCCAGAAAAGGGAAGGAGTTTACTAGGCAAGGCTGCCATGCAGAGGAAGGCCGAGATAGTCCTCAACTTACGACAACAATTGAGGCCAAAATTTTGTCTGCTAAGCAAGAGCATTGTTAAAGTGAGTTTCGATGCATCTTACTCAATCCATCCTCCAACAGTGGATGTCAATTATTGTGGGCCAGATTCAGACTTTTAAAGCAAAGGCCTGCCAGATTACTGGTAAGGGAAGGGTAAAGGTACCCCTCGACTTACTGTATGTCCACCATTGAGCCTCGAATCTCTGTTGCTAAGGGAGATAGCTTTTCAGTGAGCTTTCTCCCACTTTATGGCCCGTCTTGCCACCATTGTTAAGCGCATAGTTGTGGCTCATGAGTCACACAATTGCTAAGTGAATTCGGCTTCCCCATGGACTTTGTTGGTCAGGTCGCAAAAGGGGATCACGTGACTCTGGGACACTGAGACCGCCATAAGTTAAGAGTCAGTTGCTAAGGATCCAAATTTGGATCATCTGGCCATGGGGATGCTGCAACAGTCATTAAGTGTGAAAAACAGTCATAAATCCCTTTTTCCAGTGCCATTGTAACTTGAACAGTCACTAAGTCAGTCACACAGTTGCCAAGTGAATCTGGCTTCCCCAAATCTATGTTGCTAAGGGAAAAAGCTGTTCAGTGAGTTTTCTCCCACTTTACGACTCGTCTTGCCACCGTTGTTAAGTGGATTGTTGTTTAAGCCAGGCAGACGATGGTTAAACTAAGCTGGCTCCCCGTGACTTTGCTTGTCAGATGGTTGCAAGAGGAATATCCCAGGATGCTGCGACCATTATAAATGCGAGTCAGTTGCTACGCATCCAACTGTAAATCACGTGACCATTGGGATAGTGGAATGGTCATGAGTGTGAAAAATGGACAACAGTGGCATTGCAACTTTGAACGGTCCCTATAAGATACGGTCATAAATTGAGGACTACCTGTACTGTTTTCCAATTTGAGGGCAATCCTTGACTTACGACCGTCATGGCCAGCCATCACCAATGTTGTATGTCTGTACCTAAGATGGCGGGCGGTGGGGGGTGGGGGAAAACAGCAGCCCAACTGCAGGATCAGGTGTGGCGTGGGGAGAGAGCAGAATCTTAGGTACAGACATACAACATCGGTGACAGCTCGCCATGATGGTCGTAAGTCAAGGATTGATTGAGTAAGATGCGTCAAAACTTACTTTAACAATGCTCTTGCTTAGCAGCCAAAATTTTGGGCTCAATTGTTGTCGTAAGTAGAGGACTATCTCTGCCTTCCACTGCATGTCAGCCTTGTCTAGTAAACTCCTTCCCTTTTCTGGGAATTTCTCCTCTGTGTTAGAAGCACATCTTATTTATTTTTATTTTATTTATTTATTTATTCAATTTTTATACCGCCCTTCTCCCGAAGGACTCAGGGCGGTGTACATCTAATTATATCAAGATGATATAATGTCTCCTGCTGGAGCAGGGGGTTGGACTGTATGACCTCCAAGGTCCCTTCCAGCCCTGGATTGCTCTCCTGTTTCAAAGCATCCACTGAAGCTGCATCTAGTGCCAGGGCTTGTGGCCCTTCCTTCCTCTCCTTTTTCTCTCCCTCCCTTCCCACCCCTCTCTCTCTCTCTTTCTTTCTTTTTCTTTTCTTTCTTTTCTTCTTGTCTCTCTTCTCTTCTCTCTCTCTCTATCCCCCTTCCCTTCCTTTCCCTTCCCTTCCTCCTTCCCTCTCTCTTTCTAAGACTAGGATACCCATCCGAAACAAAAACTCCTTTGAATGAAGTCAGCTTCTGGCTGCCAGTATTGGCAACTAGTCGATTGGCTGGCGGCTAACTATCCCAGGAGGCGAAAAGCCTGTGACTAACAGTGTGGTGTCTATTGGGCCATGCCAAAGCTTGTGGGATGAAGGGGCCACGGCCGATTGGCCGTGGCAAATGAGCAAGGGCTTGTCAGTTGAGGAGAAAAACTAGAGTAGAATCCCCCGAGGTAGAAGCCTGGCGGAGAAGCAGGCACGGCCAAGGGTAGGAGGCGAAAAGTCCTAAACCCGTAGGTGATGAGCACTATCCCCTAGAAGAATAGGTGTTCCGTAGTTGATTGCCTATTTGGTTTATTTCCATTCCAATCTGAATCATTGGATTCCAATCTGAATCCAACTAATAATATTGAATTATTAGTGAAAGGTATTGTTAAATGTAAGTTCATAGTTCAAATACCTGCATATTTTTTTAATATATAATATTCCGTTTATTCAAGAAAATAAACACCAAAATATTGGGGGGAAAAACAAAAAAACAAAAAACAAAACAAACAAGGCGTAAAAAGTGTCTTTAAAAAAAGGAGTAACACATATACACATAGCATCCTCCCTAGTTGAATGCTGATTGATATAACAATGTTAATCTCCCACCCCTTACATAACAAGACCAAAGAATTTTATATCAATAACAAAATAGTTAATAGGAAAGACAATAGTGATACAAATAAGATATAAAGATATAAAAATAATAGATTATCAATAATGAAAAACGACAAGATTAAAATTCCAATACCCACTATTAATTAACTGTTATTATAATCAATTTGTAGAAAATTTATCATAGCTTCAATCCAAAATCATCCCAAAAAAATTAAGCCTAATTGATCCCAGGTCAAATATTCATGTTTGTTTCCTAAT
This sequence comes from Ahaetulla prasina, assembly GCF_028640845.1. Taxonomy (NCBI): domain Eukaryota; kingdom Metazoa; phylum Chordata; class Lepidosauria; order Squamata; family Colubridae; genus Ahaetulla; species Ahaetulla prasina. The sequence continues at coordinate 118,731,802 of NC_080541.1, forward strand.
GCCATCTCTTATCATTTGCTGATTGGTTAAATAAAATAAAACCAATCTCCAAAGCCAGTCTATCTAATCCCCCCCCCAAAAAACAAAGAAAATCTTTCCCCACTTAAATGTAGTAGGTTTCCCCACTCTTTCCAACCTCATTTGTTTTTTAAAACCCATTTATCACTTATCCACTCAGAGAATTCTCTACTGTTATATGAAAACACAAGATTGAGCCTCAGAAAGGTATGAAGTTGGCTTTGTAATTTCTAAATCCATATGTCTTCCAGGCCACTTTGCTGCTGGAAAAAAAAAACTCTTGGCTTTGATTTCCAAGTCTGTGTTGTTTCTGGGTCCATGTTGTTTTCCAAATCATCTGCTACTTTAAAAATGGGTTACTCTTGTGAGGTTAAAACATTTAAAATGGGTTTTTCCAAGATGTGATCCACATATTTTATAAGTTCATCAAACCTTTGAGAAACATTTGGAAATTTGGAAATTTTTAAGAAAATGTTGGATGGAAATTTTTAAGAAAATGTTGGATAACCATCTGACTGAGATGGTGTAGGGTTCCTGCCTAGGCAGGGGGTTGGACTAGAAGGCCTCCAAGGTCCCTTCCAACTCTGTTGTTATGTTATGTTAAACAAATTCAAATAGAGATTGCGTGCTTATTCTTTTCTCTCCCCCCCTCCACAGTATCAGCCTCCTTCTTCTCTCTGTAATCTGATCTTGTTATTCAGTGAAACCGATCCACAGAACAGAGGCCAATAAAGAGACAGAGAGAGAATAGTTTCTGTTTTGATCCGAGTTAGTAAAATATGAATTTGATGTGATGAATATTGAATAAAATATAGTCCGATATAGACAGGTTCTCCATCCATGTTTCATATGGAAATTAAATAAATTAGTGAAAGCAACTCAATAAGAAAACAGAAGAACATATAAAGTCCACCAGGGAGTTGAAATAAATCAGTGTTCAGCCAGTCAATTAACATTTAAAAATAAAAAGCAAAAGCAAAAATTCACAAAATGAAAAGTCCTGGCTTGCTTATGAAGACATTTGCTGGTTCAGAGAGGTGGTAAAGACCCTTGACTTTTCAGCTGCCTCCTCACAAGGAGTTGCAATTTTCAAGATTCCCTCTTCCAAGTGGATCCATAGCTGTCCAAAAGTCATCTCAGGTCATTCCTAAGTGCCCCCATCAAATCTAGGGGGCAAGACTGCCAAAAAACCAGTTCTGACAGCAAACACAGCAGATTCTGGGTAAAAGAAAGAAAGGCTCTCACCCTACAGCAGCCATTGGGGGAGGAGTCCAAGTACCTGCATAATCTTTTAACGCTCTCCAGTTCTCTTATGCTCATTTACTTCCCTTACTATTTAACAGTCTAACACAGGGGTGTCAAACTCAAGGCCCACAGGCCAAATCTGGCCTGGATGTGGCTAGATCTGACCCATGGGGCTGCCTTGGAGACAGCAAAGGACCAGCCCATGGCGCCTCAGCCCTGACCCAGGCTGGCTAGACACTGATCTATAACTTAATGTTATAGGCCAGAATGTGATTCTTAGATCCATGGGGCTGCCCTCGAGCTGAAAAGAACCGCCCTGCTGCCTCAGCTCCACCCCCTGGGCATTTGCCGCCTCCTGTGTGCACACCCGGGGGGGGGGGCAGGGGACTGAGAGGGTGGCCCCTGGGGCTCAGGGGCAGCCTCTAGCTCATCCAGTTATAAATCAGTGCTGTGCCCATCACTAGTGCCTCCATAGCCTGCTCACCAGCCCAGCCTTACAGCCCATGCAGCTTCCCTTTCACTGGGACCGCCTCTGCCTGCCCCACATGGGAAAGCCACAGCCGTGGTAAACACAGCCACCAGCAGTGCTGCCAATCTCTCCCACTCCCATCATCCCTTCCCGAGCATGGAAGATGGAATGAGATGGGAATGAGAAGGAGGGAGGCAAGGAAGGAAGGAAGGAAGGAAGGAAGGAAGGAAGGAAGGAAGGAAGGAAGGAAGGAAGGAAGGAAGGAAGGAAGGAAGGAAGGAAGGAAGGAAGGAAGGGAGATGGAAATGAAGAGGTGGAAGGCAGGGAAGCTGACCACGTCCACCTGGGCTACACCAACCCACCCACCCCTACCACGAGGTCAATCACAACCCTGATGCGGCCCTCAATAAAATTGAGTTTGACACCTAACTCTTAACATATTGGCTAAATCAGATCTGCTCAAACCTGCAATATATAGTAGCTTTCCCACAACTATTCTATCCTCTTCATTACTCGCTAACTAGTTTTTAGTTTCCTCCTTAATTTATATAGCCAACTGCCTTTGGCATAGTTTACTCCTTTGCCTCATTGAGACTTAGAAACTTTTACTATGTGTATTATCTCTTCTTTTTTATTAAGCAAGTACCCTCCACTTTTTTTAAAAAAAATCAATTCCAAGGTAGTGGCTAGTATAGACATTTTATTTAAAATATTCACTATATAAATATACATTGTTTTCTCTGTAAGTGCAGTATAAGCTTAAATTTCTCACTCTTTATGATTAAGAGATATTTTAAGTGACAGTCCTTGAATGGGGTTTTCATAGTTTTCCTCCTACTTCATTTTGATTGGCATGAGACTACAAATGTCTATCCAATGGGTGGGTGGGTGGCTAGTTTGAATTCAACTCTGGGAACTCTGTTGCCTTTTCACTTTTGAGTTTAAGCAACAATCCCACTTTAACTCCATTTGTTTCTTGCAAAGACAGATATTCAATCCAATTGCTAAGTGTGCAACCTTTATTTTCCTAATAGCAGATTAATCTATCTGACCAAATCTTCTATGTTATTTTGCAGAATTTGTGTGTCTGCATCCTATTTTTCTGTTCCTTTAGATAGCATAAGCTCCCGCACATTTGCTCCCTTTTGCTTTCCATGAACATACTGTTCCTTTGTAGCAGTAGTTTATTTTAAGCACAATTTTACAGCCATATTATATAAAATAACATAGACTTATTTTAATTCAATTCAGATACACAAAATGCTTCTTGAAATACAATGTTCCTGCTCTCATTAGTTATCATTTATCAGGCATTTCGGTTTCAGTGCCTTTCCTACATATATCTATTGGCGTTCCATTTGCTATATTCCTTTTTCCTTGGTAAGAGTCATCAAGGTTTATAAATATATCCCTTACAAATATATTGACTTGATCAGCAAAAATCTGTTTTCTTTATGAATTCAAAATCATATCTAATGTTAACTAAGCATTTATTTGCTAACAAAAATGGTTTCAGTCTCAACCTCTTTCTTTTTATAATCCTAATTTTGTCATTTAGGACAGGGGTCTGAAACCTTGAACACTCAAAGAGCCATTTAGACCCGTTTCCCACAGAAAAGAAAACAGAAAAGAAAACACAAAACCTGGGTGGCCATGGCCAACTCAACGTCACTCCTGCCCAGTCACATGACCTCAGCCATGCCTACCCAGGTTTCATGGCTCTTGGTGTTTTCTCTCTCTCTCTCTCTCCTCCCTCCCTCACATTTCTGTTTTTCTCTTTTTCCTCTCCTCTCCTCTCTTTTTTCTTTTTTTCCTTCCTTCCTTCCCCTTTTTCCTTTTCTTTCTTTCTCATTGAATGCGATAGCAAATCCAAAATAAAGTTATTAATTGGGAGAAATTGCTTCTCTGTAATCCTTTCATAGTGAACTCTAAGTTGATAGAAGCTGGTGAGATTGTACTAACAGCAATAGCGTATATATATTGATTTCTTTTGAGTTTGACAATATAATACATTATCCAAAATTATAAATAATCTTATTTTCAGGTGCATTTTTTGCCATCTCTGTTATTTCCTTTTTTAAAAAATCAGACTTGCTTCCAATTTGTGCCTTTTGGCAAACTGCAGTTTTCTTGGCAAGAGATCTAGTTTGCCATTGCTTTCATCATAGGTCTGAGAGTTTCTTTCTTTTTTTTTCTTTCTTTCTCTTCTTTTCTCTCCCCTTCTCTCTCTCATTTGTTTCTCGCTCTTTTCCTCTCTCTCATTCTCTCCCTCCAGCTCTTTCATTTTTCTCTCCTCCCCCCACCTCTTTCTCTCTCTCTCTCATCTTTTTCTCGCACGCAAGCACACGCACACACAAGTGAAATGCCCTCCTGGGCCAGGATCATGGCGGCGGGGACGGCGACTCCTCCTCCCGCTGCCACCATGGCACAGTGAGGTGAATAGTCAGCTGTGCAGCGAAGGAGAGCCAAACTGTGCAGCGCAGGAGAGCCAAGCTATGCAGGACATTCCTGCGCTGTGCAGGAGAGCCACTTTGCACATCTGCACAAAACTGGAGAGCCACAGTGCACAGCAGATTCCTGTGCAATGCAAGAGAGCCACGCTGTGCAGGAGAGCTGGAGCTCTTCCCTCCCGGCGTCCGGCGACGGTGGCTGCTCTGCTGCTCCTCCCCATTCCCCTCCTTCCTGAGCCGACACCAAGGGAACCGCGGCTGGCACTGAGCTGCCTGTGAAGAATGCGGAATAGCAAAAAGCAGCCGGTCGCGGGCAGTGCAGAGAAAACGCTAGGGACGCTTCAGCTGCGCGGTTCTGCGGAAGAGGCTCGCGCCTTCTCCGGGCGGAGAGCAGACCGTGTGCCCGGGTTGGCAGGGAGCCGCAGGAGAGGGGTCAAAGAGCTGCATGCGGCTCTCGGGCTGCAGGTTGCCAACACCCGATTTAGGATATTGATCTCATTATCTCTCTGTGATGATTGGGTCTTGACTCTGTAAAGTCTGCATTCTCTTCTACTATGTCCTTTTCCATTACAACAGTGTTTCTCAACCTTGCCCATTTGAAGATATGTGAACTTTAACTCTCAGAATTCCCATGACTTGCTGGGGAATTCTGGGAGTCGAACTACACTTACCAAATGGCCAAGGTTAAGAAACACAGCTCCTAGAGTAAATTGCTGAATGACAGAATTCCAAGATGCTTTACATGATTTTATTTCAATTGGTACTGGATTGGAAAGAATAAAATGTCTTGGACGAAGACAATGACAACCCATTCCTGTACTATTGCCTAGGAAAGTATAGCACACGGATACCTTCATGCTTCAGAAGTCAAACTGTGCTGGAAAGAGACATTAGTTGTTTAGCTAAAATCAGTTGCGTGCTGATAGGAATAAGTGAATGTTTTCTAATATTGAAAGAAAAATTTAAAATTAAATCTGCTGCGTAGTGGAAACTTACTGAGTGGAGAAAGAAGCCCGTCAAAGAAACTCCAATGGTTGTGGGGAAAGGATATGGTAGAATAAAGGCAGGATGTAAGATAGACACAAAGGCTATGTGCATAGGGACTACTCAGAGGGCTGAAAAAAGTCATTTCTGACCAGTCCTCACACTTTTGACCATCCTCACATTTATGCCCATTGCAGCATTAACACTCATGTCACAACTAAATGTCATAACTGCTTTGTGTCACTCATTTCACAACTGCTTATCTTCACCATGGTTATAAGATAGGACGCAAAACGTAAAATGTGAGGACAGTCGTAAGTGCGAGGACCGGTCAAAGTGTGAGGACCAGTCAGTAACTTTTCAGCCCCTGAGTAGTCCCTATGCACCTTTGGACTACCCAGATTGCTAATAACATAGGCTTATTTTAATTCAATTCAGATACACAAAATGCTTCTTGAAATACAATGTTCCTGCTCTCATTAGTTATCATTTATCAGGCATTTCGGTTTCAGTGCCTTTCCTACATATATCTATTGGCGTTCCATTTGCTATATTCCTTTTTCCTTGGTAAGAGTCATCAAGGTTTATAAATATATCCCTTACAAATATATTGACTTGATCAGCAAAAATCTGTTTTCTTTATGAATTCAAAATCATATCTAATGTTAACTAAGCATTTATTTGCTAACAAAAATGGTTTCAGTCTCAACCTCTTTCTTTTTATAATCCTAATTTTGTCATTTAGGACAGGGGTCTGAAACCTTGAACACCCAAAGAGCCATTTAGACCCGTTTCCCACAGAAAAGAAAACAGAAAAGAAAACACAAAACCTGGGTGGCCATGGCCAACTCAACGTCACTCCTGCCCAGTCACATGACCTCAGCCATGCCTACCCAGGTTTCATGGCTCTTGATGTTTTCTCTCTCTCTCTCTCTCCTCCCTCCCTCACATTTCTGTTTTTCTCTTTTTCCTCTCCTCTCCTCTCTTTTTTCTTTTTCTTTTTTTCCTTCCTTCCTTCCCCTTTTTCCTTTTCTTTCTTTCTCATTGAATGCGATAGCAAATCCAAAATAAAGTTATTAATTGGGAGAAATTGCTTCTCTGTAATCCTTTCATAGTGAACTCTAAGTTGATAGAAGCTGGTGAGATTGTACTAACAGGAATAGCGTATATATATTGATTTCTTTTGAGTTTGACAATATAATACATTATCCAAAATTATAAATAATCTTATTTTCAGGTGCATTTTTTGCCATCTCTGTTATTTCCTTTTTTAAAAAATCAGACTTGCTTCCAATTTGTGCCTTTTGGCAAACTGCAGTTTTCTTGGCAAGAGATCTAGTTTGCCATTGCTTTCATCATAGGTCTGAGAGTTTCTTTCTTTTTTTTTCTTTCTTTCTCTTCTTTTCTCTCCCCTTCTCTCTCTCATTTGTTTCTCGCTCTTTTCCTCTCTCTCATTCTCTCCCTCCAGCTCTTTCATTTTTCTCTCCCTCTCTCTCCCCTTCTCTCTCTCTCAATTGTTTCTCCCTCTTTTTCCTCTCTCTCATTTTCTCCCTCCATCATTTCTCATTTCTCTCTCCTCCCCCCACCTCTTTCTCTCTCTCTCTCATCTTTTTCTCGCACGCAAGCACACGCACACACAAGTGAAATGCCCTCCTGGGCCAGGATCATGGCGGCGGGGACGGCGACTCCTCCTCCCGCTGCCACCATGGCACAGTGAGGTGAATAGTCAGCTGTGCAGCGCAGGAGAGCCAAACTGTGCAGCGCAGGAGAGCCAAGCTATGCAGGACATTCCTGCGCTGTGCAGGAGAGCCACTTTGCACATCTGCACAAAACTGGAGAGCCACAGTGCACAGGAGATTCCTGTGCAATGCAAGATAGCCACGCTGTGCAGGAGAGCTGGAGCTCTTCCCTCCCGGCGTCCGGCGACGGTGGCTGCTCTGCTGCTCCTCCCCATTCCCCTCCTTCCTGAGCCGACACCAAGGGAACCGCGGCTGGCACTGAGCTGCCTGTGAAGAATGCGGAATAGCAAAAAGCAGCCGGTCGCGGGCAGTGCAGAGAAAACGCTAGGGACGCTTCAGCTGCGCGGTTCTGCGGAAGAGGCTCGCGCCTTCTCCGGGCGGAGAGCAGACCGTGTGCCCGGGTTGGCAGGGAGCCGCAGGAGAGGGGTCAAAGAGCTGCATGCGGCTCTCGGGCTGCAGGTCGCCAACACCCGATTTAGGATATTGATCCATTATCTCTCTGTGATGATTGGGTCTTGACTCTGTAAAGTCTGCATTCTCTTCTACTATGTCCTTTTCCATTACAACAGTGTTTCTCAACCTTGCCCATTTGAAGATATGTGAACTTTAACTCTCAGAATTCCCATGACTTGCTGGGGAATTCTGGGAGTCGAAATCCACACTTACCAAATGGCCAAGGTTAAGAAACACAGCTCCTAGAGTAAATTGCTGAATGACAGAATTCCAAGATGCTTTACATGATTTTATTTCAATTGGTACTGGATTGGAAAGAATAAAATGTCTTGGACGAAGACAATGACAACCCATTCCTGTACTATTGCCTAGGAAAGTATAGCACACGGATACCTTCATGCTTCAGAAGTCAAACTGTGCTGGAAAGAGACATTAGTTGTTTAGCTAAAATCAGTTGCGTGCTGATAGGAATAAGTGAATGTTTTCTAATATTGAAAGAAAAATTTAAAATTAAATCTGCTGCGTAGTGGAAACTTACTGAGTGGAGAAAGAAGCCCGTCAAAGAAACTCCAATGGTTGTGGGGAAAGGATATGGTAGAATAAAGGCAGGATGTAAGATAGACACAAAGGCTATGTGCATAGGGACTACTCAGAGGGCTGAAAAAAGTCATTTCTGACCAGTCCTCACACTTTTGACCATCCTCACATTTATGCCCATTGCAGCATTAACACTCATGTCACAACTAAATGTCATAACTGCTTTGTGTCACTCATTTCACAACTGCTTATCTTCACCATGGTTATAAGATAGGACGCAAAACGTAAAATGTGAGGACAGTCGTAAGTGCGAGGACCGGTCAAAAGTGTGAGGACCAGTCAAAAGTAACTTTTTCAGCCCCCTGAGTAGTCCCTATGCACCTTTGGACTACCCAGATTGCTGAAAAAAGTGATTTCTGACAGGTCCTCACACTTTTGACCAGTCATCATTTATGCCCGTTGCAGCATTCTTAACAACTATGTCACTCATTTCACAACTGTGGTGCTTCACAGCAGCGTGACCACCAGGTGGGCGTGACCAGGTGGTCATGTGACATCGCTTCTTTGCCCTAATGACAGTTTGCTGCAAGGGTCGTAAGTGTGAAAAATGGTCATAAGTCACTTTTTTCAGTGCCACTGTAACTGTTGTAAGTCAAGGATTACCTGTACAAAAATACAAAAGGCTTCTTTGCTTGCAAAAAGCTGCCCCAAATACCAATCATTAGATTAGAAATACCTGCAAACTGGAGTTACAAATCAGGCAGGGTGCCAGAGTACCTTGAGGAATTGAAGTAGTTAAAATGCAATAATAACTATCAGCAGCCAACTCTTGCTCATAAAATGAAACCCTTTAGCAGAGAGGTCATTTAAGCTCTCCAGAATGAAGCAAAGAAGCAAACAATATCTGTTGCTTGTTACACCAATTACCAGAACAAATAGACACAGGAACTAGTCAGTTTTCCGAAGCTGCTTCTTTTCAGGAACAGAGATTAACTTTTTTCGTTCCAAAGAAAGCTGAATAGGGAAAATTATCTCATCACTAAACACAAGATTAAACATCACCAAGCACAGAATTAAACTTCACTAAAAACCAGTTTTAGACCAAAAGTCAGAAAGGGTATTAAACTCATGTTTGAATGTCAGTCTTTCTAGCTAGCCAATAAGCCTTGCTGAATGTCACTCATCTTGGTTCCTTGTCATTAAAAGCTTCTGCTTCATTATTCAATTATTTCTTCAAAGTGCTGATCATTGCATCCTGGCTGGAAGAACTCCAACAGGGGAGTATTTCCTCCTAACAGCAGTGTAAAAAGCTTAAAACAACCCTTTCCTCTTTAAGAAAGTCATGAAAAAAAAAACCCTCTGAGAAGCTCCTAGACCAGGGGTGTCCAAACTACGGCCCGCGGGCCAACTGCGGCCCGCGGGTCAGTTTTTATTGGCCCGCAGCAAATTTTGAAAGTATAACTGAATATGGCCCTTTTCGGCTGCCTCCCGGTGCTTGCCCGGTGGTTCGCTGCGAGGCTCGCAGCTCCTCCCCATGGGCGGGGAATAATGAAGGGAGGGGGCGGAGGAGGCGGCGAGCGGGAAAGAGGCTGCTGGCCGTGCCCGACCCCAGCAGTTCTACCCTCGCCTTCCTCGGGCCGCCTAGTGAGGCTCCTCGCGCCTCCCCATGTCGGACACGCGTGGCGGCAATGACAGCCATCGAGAAACAGGTGAGGAGGCAGCGAGCGGGAAAGAGGCTGCTGGCCGTGCCCGACCCCAGCAGTTCTACCCTCGCCTTCCTCGGGCCGCCTGGCGAGGCTCCTCGCGCCTCCACCCCTTGGGCAGGGAATAATGAAGGGAGGGGGCGGAGGAGGCGGCGAGCGAGAAAGAGGCTGCTGGCCGTGCCCGACCCCAGCAGTTCTACCCTCGCCTTCCTCGGGCTGCCTGGCGAGGCTCCTCGCGCCTCCACCCCTTGGGCAGGGAATAATGAAGGGAGGGGGCGGAGGAGGCGGCGGCGAGTGGGAAAGAGGCTGCTGGCCGTGCCCGACCCCAGCAGTTCTACCCTCGCCTTCCTCGGGCCGCCTGGCGAGGCTCCTCGCGCCTCCACCCCTTGGGCAGGGAATAATGAAGGGAGGGGGCTGAGGAGGCGGCGGCGAGCGGGAAAGAGGCTGCTGGCCGTGCCCGACCCCAGCAGTTCTACCCTCGCCTTCCTTGGGCCGCCTGGCGAGACTCCTCGCGCCTCCACCCCTTGGGCAGGGAATAACGAAGGGAGGGGGTGGAGGAGGCGGTGGCGAGCGAGAAAGAGGCTGCTGGCTGTGCCCGACCCCAGCAGTTCTACCCTTGCCTTCCTCGGGCCGCCTGGCGAGGCTCCTCGCGCCTCCACCCCTTGGGCAGGGAATAACGAAGGGAGGGGGCGGAGGAGGCGGCGGCGAGCGAGAAAGAGGCTGCTGGCTGTGCCCGACCCCAGCAGTTCTACCCTCGCCTTCCTTGGGCCACCTGGCGAGGCTCCTCGCGCCTCCACCCCTTGGGCAGGGAATAACGAAGGGAGGGGGTGGAGGAGGCGGTGGCGAGCGAGAAAGAGGCTGCTGGCCGTGCCCGACCCCAGCAGTTCTACCCTCGCCTTCCTTGGGCCGCCTGGCGAGGCTCCTCGCGCCTCCACCCCTTGGGCAGGGAATAACGAAGGGAGGGGGCGGAGGAGGCGGCGGCGAGCGAGAAAGAGGCTGCTGGCCGTGCCCGACTCCAGCAGTTCTACCCTCGCCTTCCTCGGGCCGCCTGCCGAGGCTCCTCGCGCCTCCACCCCTTGGGCAGGGAATAACGAAGGGAGGGGCGGAGGAGGCGGCGAGAAAGAGGCTGCTGGCGTGCCCGACCCCAGCAGTTCTACCCTTGCCTTCCTCGGGCCGCCTGGCGAGGCTCCTCGCCTCCACCCCTTGGGCAGGGAATAATGAAGGGAGGGGCGGAGGAGGCGGCGAGCGAGAAAGAGGCTGCTGGCGTGCCCGACCCCAGCAGTTCTACCTCGCCTTCCTTGGGCCACCTGGCGAGGCTCCTCGCCTCCACCCCTTGGGCAGGAATAACGAAGGGAGGGGCGGAGGAGGCGGCGAGAAAGAGGCTGCTGGCGTGCCCGACCCCAGCAGTTCTACCCTTGCCTTCCTCGGGCCGCCTGGCGAGGCTCCTCGCCTCCACCCCTTGGGCAGGAATAACGAAGGGAGGGGCGGAGGAGGCGGCGGGAAAGAGGCTGCTGGCTGTGCCCGACCCCAGCAGTTCTACCCTTGCCTTCCTCGGGCCACCTGGCGAGGCTCCTCGTGCCTCCACCCCTTGGGCAGGGAATAATGAAGGGAGGGGGCGGAGGAGGCGGCGGCGAGCGGGAAAGAGGCTGCTGGCCATGCCCGACCCCAGCAGTTCTACCTCGCCTTCCTTGGGCCGCCTGGCGAGGCTCCTCGCCTCCACCCCTTGGGCAGGGAATAACGAAGGAGGGGTGGAGGAGGCGGCGGCGAGAAAGAGGCTGCTGGCGTGCCCGACTCCAGCAGTTCTACCCTCGCCTTCCTCGGGCCGCCTGCCGAGGCTCCTCGCCTCCACCCCTTGGGCAGGAATAACGAAGGAGTTTCAAGTTCATACCAAATACAAAAGCCAAGATCAGGGTGTCAAACCTGGTCTCTTTAAGACTTGGACTTCAATTCCCAGAGTTCCTCAGCCAGCTTTGCTGGCTGAGGACTCTGGGAGTTGAAGTCCACAAATCTTAAAGAGACCAAGTTTGACACCCTGGCCAAGATGAATGAATATGAAACATTTTCCCCTTAAATGAAGATGATATCCACATATTGTAAACTGCACACTTCCCTGCGCTGTCTGAAATCAAGTCTGCTTTTCCAAAGGCAGACCTTTCTGCTAAAAGGAGAAATATGTTTCTGTAATTACATCTCTTGTGACAGAATTCAACCAGCGTTTTCAAGATTTTTCTGTCATTGAAAAACAAATCAAGCTGTTCTCGACCCCTTCCTGGTGGATGCAGAAGAAGTGGAGGAGAGTCTGCAGTTAGAACTGATTGAAATGCAATGTGATGATTCTCTGAAGAGTCAACATCAGCTTCTCTCCCCTCCACAGTATCAGCCTCCTTCTTCAATTCCTGGGTCATCTGATTCCAGGAAGGCTTTGTGTTCCTCCACATAGGCCGTAGCCTCCATAATTGTACTGATTTTTTCGTAATGCCCTCCCGGAAAATCATCAATCCCTCTGGCATCAGCCATCTGAAGCCCACTCCCTTCTGGTACAATTTGCTTGACAAAAATAATATAGTAAGAAAAGAAAAGAAAAATGTATATATAGAAATGAATTCCTTCTTCATTACAAATAACAATTTTAGCAATTTATCACTTTCTTTTACAACGAATGATCTCTTCCTGTGACCCAGCTCTTATCTATGAATAAATCCTTAAATGTTGTTATTTCAGTACTCTTGTCAGCAAAAAGTCCAGTAAGTGTTCCCAGAGATAACAGCACAGCTTTCTTAACCTTGATCAAATAAATCAACTTTATGTTTCTTCATTTTACTTCTAACAATCCTTTGAAGACTTCTAGTCTAACCTCATTTCAAGAACTTTAGTTCCTTCAAATAATGTTGTAGAACTTGATTTCTTTTCATATTTTTTTCTTTGTTCCTTCAAATAATGTTGTAGAACTTGATTTCTTTTCATATTTTTTCTTTGTTCCTTTTCACAAAATTCTTAAGAGCTTTAACCCTTTATAAACCCAATCTAGAAAAACTATCCAGGTTGCTCCTTGGCATATCGCTTGTATATCCCTTTTAATTATTAAGGCATTAGCTGGTTGGTTTCTTTTTTTCTTTAAATATAATTTTATTGAAAGTTTTACAAAAAGGTAAAAATTAATACAAACTAAAAACGAATAAAAGAAAACATATAAAGATGGTCATAGCCAACCGTAAGAATTGTAAATCAACCACCAAACTTTCATATACTTAAGCCTAAACTGTGTATAGGGACTACCCAGATGGCTGAAAAAGTGATTTCTGACAGGTTCTCACACTTTTGACCAGTCCTCACACTTTTGACCAGTCCTCACACTTTTGACCAGTCCTCACACTTTTGACCAGTCCTCACACTTATGACCGGTCATCATTTATGCCTGTTGCAGCATTTTGTGCATAAGGACTACTCAGAGGGCTGAAAAAGTGATTTCTGACAGGTTCTCACACTTTTGACCAGTCCTCACACTTTTGACCAGTCCTCACACTTTTGACCAGTCCTCACACTTTTGACCAGTCCTCACACTTTTGACCAGTCCTCACACTTTTGACCAGTCCTCACACTTATGACCGGTCATCATTTATGCCTGTTGCAGCATTTTGTGCATAAGGACTACTCAGAGGGCTGAAAAAGTGATTTCTGACAGGTTCTCACACTTTTGACCAGTCCTCACACTTTTGACCAGTCCTCACACTTATGACCGGTCATCATTTATGCCTGTTGCAGCATTTTGTGCATAAGGACTACTCAGAGGGCTGAAAAAGTGATTTCTGACAGGTTCTCGCACTTTTGACCAGTCCTCACACTTATGACCGGTTATCATTTATGCCTGTTGCAGCATTTTGTGCATAGGGACTACTCAGAGGGCTGAAAAAGTTATTTCTGACAGGTTCTCACACTTTTGACCAGTCCTCACACTTATGACCGGGCATCATTTATGCCTGTTGCAGCATTTTGTGCATAAGGACTACTCAGAGGGCTGAAAAAGTGATTTCTGACAGGTTCTCACACTTTTGACCAGTCCTCACACTTATGACCGGTCATCATTTATGCCTGTTGCAGCATTTTGTGCATAAGGACTACTCAGAGGGCTGAAAAAGTGATTTCTGACAGGTTCTCGCACTTTTGACCAGTCCTCACACTTATGACCGGTTATCATTTATGCCTGTTGCAGCATTTTGTGCATAGGGACTACTCAGAGGGCTGAAAAAGTTATTTCTGACAGGTTCTCACACTTTTGACCAGTCCTCACACTTATGACCGGTCATCATTTATGCCTGTTGCAGCATTTTGTGCATAAGGACTACTCAGAGGGCTGAAAAAGTGATTTCTGACAGGTTCTCACACTTTTGACCAGTCCTCACACTTTTGACCAGTCCTCACACTTTTGACCAGTCCTCACACTTTTGACCAGTCCTCACACTTATGACCGGTCATCATTTATGCCTGTTGCAGCATTTTGTGCATAAGGACTACTCAGAGGGCTGAAAAAGTGATTTCTGACAGGTCCTCACACTTTTGACCAGTCATCATTTATGCCCGTTGCAGCATTCTTAACAACTATGTCACTCATTTCACAACTGTGGTGCTTCACAGCAGCGTGACCACCAGGTGGGCGTGACCAGGTGGTCATGTGACATCGCTTCTTTGCCCTAATGACAGTTTGCTGCAAGGGTCGTAAGTGTGAAAAATGGTCATAAGTCACTTTTTTCAGTGCCACTGTAACTGTTGTAAGTCAAGGATTACCTGTACAAAAATACAAAAGGCTTCTTTGCTTGCAAAAAGCTGCCCCAAATACCAATCATTAGATTAGAAATACCTGCAAACTGGAGTTACAAATCAGGCAGGGTGCCAGAGTACCTTGAGGAATTGAAGTAGTTAAAATGCAATGTGATGATTCTCTGAAGAGTCAACATCAGCTTCTCTCCCTGACTTCTATCAGAGTTTGGATCATGCCAAGTTTCCTCTGATGAGACGCCACGCAAAAAGAATGATGAGCCTGTTCGGCTCAACATACATATGTGAACAAACATTTTCTCTGTTAAATCAGAACAAAAGCAGACTGAGATCCAGAATGACTGATAGCCATCTCTGTGAAGTCCTTCGTGTCTCAACCACCAAACTTTCATATACTTAAGCCTAAACTGTGTATAGGGACTACCCAGATGGCTGAAAAAAGTGATTTCTGACAGGTTCTCACACTTTTGACCAGTCCTCACACTTATGACCGGTCATCATTTATGCCTGTTGCAGCATTTTGTGCATAAGGACTACTCAGAGGGCTGAAAAAGTTATTTCTGACAGGTTCTCACACTTTTGACTGGTCCTCACACTTTTGACCAGTCCTCACACTTTTGACCAGTCCTCACACTTTTGACCAGTCCTCACACTTATGACCGGTCATCATTTATGCCTGTTGCAGCATTTTGTGCATAAGGACTACTCAGAGGGCTGAAAAAGTGATTTCTGACAGGTTCTCACACTTTTGACCAGTCCTCACACTTTTGACTGGTCCTCACACTTATGACCGGTCATCATTTATGCCTGTTGCAGCATTTTGTGCATAAGGACTACTCAGAGGGCTGAAAAAGTGATTTCTGACAGGTTCTCACACTTTTGACTGGTCCTCACACTTTTGACCAGTCCTCACACTTTTGACTGGTCCTCACACTTTTGACCAGTCCTCACACTTATGACCGGTCATCATTTATGCCTGTTGCAGCATTTTGTGCATAAGGACTACTCAGAGGGCTGAAAAAGTGATTTCTGACAGGTTCTCACACTTTTGACCAGTCCTCACACTTTTGACCAGTCCTCACACTTATGACCGGTCATCATTTATGCCTGTTGCAGCATTTTGTGCATAAGGACTACTCAGAGGGCTGAAAAAGTGATTTCTGACAGGTTCTCACACTTTTGACTGGTCCTCACACTTTTGACCAGTCCTCACACTTATGACCGGTCATCATTTATGCCTGTTGCAGCATTTTGTGCATAAGGACTACTCAGAGGGCTGAAAAAGTGATTTCTGACAGGTTCTCACACTTTTGACCAGTCCTCACACTTTTGACCAGTCCTCACACTTTTGACCAGTCCTCACACTTTTGACTGGTCCTCACACTTTTGACTGGTCCTCACACCTACAACTATCTTTACATTTTGCACCCTATCTTGTAACCGTGGTGAAGAGAAGCAGTTGTGAAATGAGTGATATGGTTGTTAAAATGCTGCAATGGGCATAAATGTGAGGATGGTCATAAGTGTGAGGACTGGTCAAAATTACAGCCCTCTGAGTAGTTTCTATGCCCATAGCCACATCCACTCAGTCACATGAGCAGTTAGCCACGCCCACCAGTCACATGAGCAGTTAGCCACGCCCACCAGTCACATGAGCAGTTAGCCACGCCCACCAGTCACATGAGCAGTTAGCCACGCCCACCAGTCACATGAGCAGTTAGCCACGCCCACCAGTCACATGAGCAGTTAGCCACGCCCACCAGTCACATGAGCAGTTAGCCACGCCCACCAGTCACATGAGCAGTTAGCCACGCCCACCAGTCACATGACCACCAAGCCACACCCCAAAATAAGCCACGCCCACCAGTCACATGAGCAGTTAGCCACGCCCACCAGTCACATGAGCAGTTAGCCACGCCCACCAGTCACATGAGCAGTTAGCCACGCCCACCAGTCACATGAGCAGTTAGCCACGCCCACCAGTCACATGAGCAGTTAGCCACGCCCACCAGTCACATGAGCAGTTAGCCACGCCCACCAGTCACATGAGCAGTTAGCCACGCCCACCAGTCACATGAGCAGTTAGCCACGCCCACCAGTCACATGAGCAGTTAGCCACGCCCACCAGTCACATGAGCAGTTAGCCACGCCCACCAGTCACATGAGCAGTTAGCCACGCCCACCAGTCACATGAGCAGTTAGCCACGCCCACCAGTCACATGAGCAGTTAGCCACGCCCACCAGTCACATGAGCAGTTAGCCACGCCCACCAGTCACATGAGCAGTTAGCCACGCCCACCAGTCACATGAGCAGTTAGCCACGCCCACCAGTCACATGAGCAGTTAGCCACGCCCACCAGTCACATGAGCAGTTAGCCACGCCCACCAGTCACATGAGCAGTTAGCCACGCCCACCAGTCACATGAGCAGTTAGCCACGCCCACCAGTCACATGAGCAGTTAGCCACGCCCACCAGTCACATGACCACCAAGCCACACCCCAAAATAAGCCACGCCCATCCCCCGTGGCCCGGGCCTTTGCTTATTTTTCTGTATTTGGCCCTCACCAAAAAAACTTTGGACACCCCTGTCCTAGACAGTAAGTCTAGGCATACTGCCAAGAATGTAATAAGGGTTAAATATTCTGTAGGCGGTTTCTGTAAGCAGGGCAATAAAAATTAGGCTAGGAAACATCACCAGAAAGCTGTAATTCCTTACAGGATTAACCCTGTAAAGTGGAAAAAACCAAAAGGAGATTTCTTCCAACAACCATTCTCCAAACTGCTTAACTACTAACAAACGGTTCTACAGAACCGGTGCGAACCGGTAGAATCCCACCACTGTATAGGCCATATTTCCTTACAATCTAAATGGTTATTACTGATGAAAGTTGTAAAAGTTTCAGCCCTGACAATGAACTATGCTTGATCAAGAAAATCACAAGATCAAGAAGCAGTCCTGATCTGGTAGGATGTGATCTGCAAGTGATGACTTCTGTAGGGTGGAATAATGGAACCCATCAGCCCCTAATTATAGCCTTTGAAATGGCTGAAAAGCCAAGTGATTAGGCCAGGCAGAGATGGGGGAGTGGTGGGGCAGAGTCTGGATCAAAATTACGTGGCTCATAGTGCCAACCAACACTCTATTCATGAGCCCGATATGGCAGGTTCTTGCTGTTTCTCATTCCGGAGAGATTTTTTTTCCTCCTTTCCATAATGGCTTTTAATTGGCAGTTGTTTTTAATCCAACACATGTTCTTCTTTTGCATAAAAAAGGGAGGAGATGTTCTTTCAGCACAATCTGCAATGTTGTCTAAGCATAGGAATGTTTCTGTTTCACATTTTGAGGCTCTTGTTATACCTTAATAGAAAGGATGCGGAGAGGAAGAAGTTATTTGTTCTCTGCTTCTAGCCCTGCAGTTTTAAGAGTCCCTTGGGTTTTGTGGACTAGACTGCCTGCCAAGACAGTATCAAACCCCATGGCCTGAAGCTTGAAATTGTATTACTTTAATGGTTATTTAAAATTGATTCTCTGCTTGTTAATATGAAATTTACTTTGCAAGGCAATTCGGGTGCCTGAATGCTAGTTCAAGGGAACGCAAAAGGCTTTGGGACATTGAATTCTGTCAAAATGATCCTCATTTGGAATTAAAGCTTCCTTTAATTCTCTTTGCTTTGTTAGCACTTTGCTGGATCTCCATCCTCAGAAATGCCCTGTCTTGGTCTACCAGGACCACTGGCTTTCCCCTCAAAAGGAGCAGCTTTCAGTCAGTTCAGTCAGAAATTTAACAAAGGTTGTTTTCTGAGGAACCATTTATATTTAAAAGATTTTAGCCAGATTCGCCAGGGAGGGGGAAGAGACTTAAATGGAATATTGTATGTATCTGAGCCACATCAGGTTTTCAAAATGAGGTGTATGGGCCAGCAATCTACATTTCGGCCTTGTTTAAACACAAATCTTTCTGACTGATTCTATCTTGAAATCTGAGATGGCCATTTATATGTTTTAGGGATGTTTTAGGTATGCTTAATATAACAGACAGAGTGAACTCCCATTTCTGGCCCCATCTCCTGCCAACCTAGCAATTTGAAAGCATTCCAATGCAAGTAGATAAATAGCTACCAGTTCAGTGGGAAGGTAACAGCATTCAGCACTTTCACCATATATCCAAGCTGGCCACATGACCACAGAAACGTCTTCACACAGCATTGGCCCTTTGGCTGTGACTTGAAAATAAACACCCCCTAAAGTCAGACATGACTGGCAGGGGAAACCTTTACTTTTTAAAAATATAATAAAGGTAGACGGAAAATATAGAGTAGATGGATGATAGATAGATAGATAGATAGATAGATAGATAGATAGATAGATAGATAGATAGATAGATAGATAGATAGATAGATGAGAGAGACAGAGACAGAGAGAGATGATATACAGATATACTTTTATTTAGTTATTTATAAAATTTTGAGGTCACATAACTCTGATAATCATAAACAGCATAGAAATAAAAAGAAAACATATAAAGATGGTCATAGCCAACCGTAAGAATTGTAAATCAACCACCAACCATAACTAAAGGGAGTTCTACAATCAACCTATCCCAAGGACTGGAAGAACAACCAGGTTTCTATAATGTCCTAAATATCATAAGTGCACAATTGGGATATCATTCCAGAGAGCAGATGCTGCTATACAGTAGATGCAGATCCTGGTCCCATAATATGACACTGTGTGATCACTAGGAGTTGTAGTTAATCCACCCTGCTTGATCATGTCAGACATGCATAGACAACTGAAATTAAGGGATCCCTCAAATAATCAGGGCCAATGCCATGAAAAACACCCAAATTTAAGAATTAGGTTAAGAGGTTAAGAATTAGCCTCAGTCTATTCTTCCAGACCCACACAGTCTGTCTTTTTTTAAATAATTTTATTAAAAATTACATTTACAAAAATAAAAATTAATACAAACTAAAAAAGAATAAAAGAAAAAATAGAACAAAATAGAAGGCACAGAAAAGAAAAATAATATAGTAAGAAAAGAAAAGAAAAATGTATATATAGAAATGAATTCCTTCTTCATTACAAATAACAATTTTAGCAATTTATCACTTTCTCTTACAACAAATGATCTCTTCCTGTGACCCAGCTCTTATCTATGAATAAATCCTTAAATTTTGTTATTTCAGTACTCTTGTCAGCAAAAAGTCCAGTAAGTGTTCCCAGAGATAACAGCACAACTTTCTTAACCGTGATCAAATAAATCAACTTTATGTTTCTTCATTTTACTTCTAACAATCCTTCTAACTTCTAGTCTAACCTCATTTCAAGAACTTTAGTTCCTTCAAATAATGTTGTAGAACTTGATTTCTTTTCATATTTTTTTCTTTGTTCCTTTTCACAAAATTCTTAAGAGCTTTAACCCTTTTATAAACCCAATCTAGAAAAACTATCCAGGTTGCTCCTTGGCACATCGCTTGTATATCCCTTTTAATTATTAAGGCATTAGCTGGTTGGTTTCTTTTTTTTTTTTTTTTTTCAAAAATATACATTTCTATGACAAATATTTTTATAAATAAATAAACAAGTTATTATTATATAAACTGTTTATTATTATATAAACTGTTTATTATTATATAAACTGTTTATTATTATATAAACTGTTTATTATTATATAAACTGTTTATTATTATATAAACTGTTTATTATTATATAAACTGTTTATTATTATATAAACTGTTTATTATTATATAAACTGTTTATTATTATATAAACTGTTTATTATTATATAAACAGCTCCCAGATTTTTAGAGTTGTTATAATGATTTAAGTTACCTTTTGTCTTTAGTGTCCTCTAGTTCTGGCTGGGTTGACCCACTTAGAAAGGGCTATAAATTATTGGGATTCCTTTAGTAGGGCTAGCAAACCACCCCCCATTTGTTTTCTTCCTCTGAGCAATGATTGCTCATCAAACTGAACATTTCAAACCTGATGTTGAATATTTGAATGGATATGTGCAAAACAGGACACCCATTAGAAAATGTGTTCCAGGGGGACCATTAGGAATATTTATCTGCAGGAATGCCTTTAACCACACAAAGTCACACTGGGATGGCATAGACTGCCCTGAATTTTAAGTTTGGGTGACAATCAATGAGGGATCATTTGACTGAAAACTTTTCTTCCTCTGAGCAATGATTGCTCATCAAACTGAACATTTCAAACCTGATGTTGAATATTTGAATGGATATGTGCAAAACAGGACACCCATTAGAAAATGTGTTCCAGGGGGACCATTAGGAATATTTATCTGCAGGAATGCCTTTAACCACACAAAGTCACACTGGGATGGCATAGACTGCCCTGAATTTTAAGTTTGGGTGACAGACAATCAATGAGGGGATCATTTGACTGAAAACTTTTCTTCCTCTGAGCAATGATTGCTCATCAAACTGAACATTTCAAACCTGATGTTGAATATTTGAATGGATATGTGCAAAACAGGACACCCATTAGAAAATGTGTTCCAGGGGGACCATTAGGAATATTTATCTGCAGGAATGCCTTTAACCACACAAAGTCACACTGGGATGGCATAGACTGCCCTGAATTTTAAGTTTGGGTGACAATCAATGAGGGATCATTTGACTGAAAACTTTTCTTCCTCTGAGCAATGATTGCTCATCAAACTGAACATTTCAAACCTGATGTTGAATATTTGAATGGATATGTGCAAAACAGGACACCCATTAGAAAATGTGTTCCAGGGGACCATTAGGAATATTTATCTGCAGGATGATTTAAGAGGCTTTATTTTCTTTTCATATTTTTTTTCATATTGTATTTGTATGTTAAGTTTCTGTTCTTCTCATTTTAGTTCCTTCAAATAATGTTGTAGAACTTGATTTCTTTTCATATTTTGTTTCATATTGTATTTGTATGTTAAGTTTCTGTTCTTCTCATTTTTAGTTCCTTCTGGGTCTTTAATGTCCAATGTTAAAGTCATCTTTTTTTAAAGAATTCAAAATAAAAACATTTTCTCATGGGAAGGATGCTTTATAATTAATTCCAAAATCATATCTCAAATTTATCGGGACCCTTTTTTTGTGACTTTCTACAATGTTTGTTAATCATTCTTTTGCTATTTATTCTTAATTTTTAAGGACTTTAAACTTGAATTTAAAACTTCTTTCACTAAGGCTTGAAAGAAATTCATTCAGTGTTGAAAGACTTTCAATCAGTGGAACAGCTTGCCTCCAGAAATTTTGGGTTTTCAAGAAAAAATTTGACATTCATTTGTCAGAATGGTATATGTGGACTAGTAAGCCTCCAAGGTACAGTCCTTTGAACTCTGGTGCTGGAGAAGACTCCTGCGAGTCCCTTGGACTGCAAGGCGAACAAACAAGTCAGTTCTAGAGGAGATCAACCCTGACTGCTCTTTAGAAGGCCAGATCCTGAAGATGAAACTGAAATACTTTGGCCACCTAATGAGAAAGAAGGACTCACTGGAGAAGAGCCTAATGCTGGGAAAGATTGAGGGCAAAAGAAGAATGGGACGACAGAGAATGAGGTGGCTGGATGGAGTCATTGAAGCAGTAGGCATGAGTTTAAATGAACTCCAGAGGATGGTAGAGGACAGGAAGTCCTGGAGGAATGTTGTCCATGGGGTCGTGATGGGTCGGACATGACTTCGCAACTAACAACAACAAAAAGCCTCCAAGGTACAGTCCTTTGAACCCTGGTGCTGGAGAAGACTCCTGCGAGTCCCTTGGACTGCAAGGCGAACAAACAAGTCAGTTCTAGAGGAGATCAACCCTGACTGCTCTTTAGAAGGCCAGATCCTGAAGATGAAACTGAAATACTTTGGCCACCTAATGAGAAAGAAGGACTCACTGGAGAAGAGCCTAATGCTGGGAAAGATTGAGGGCAAAAGAAGAATGGGACGACAGAGAACGAGGTGGCTGGATGGAGTCATTGAAGCAGTAGGCATGAGTTTAAATGAACTCCAGAGGATGGTAGAGGACAGGAAGTCCTGGAGGAATGTTGTCCATGGAGTTTGGCAAACTGGTTGTTGGAAAAAATCATTAGGGCAGAGAACCGGTTGTTAACTTTCTGAGCAGTTTGGCAAACTGGTTGGAAAAAATCATTAGGGCAGAGAACCGGTTGTTAACTTTCTGAGCAGTTTGGCAAACTGGTTGTTGGAAAAAATCATTAGGGCAGAGAACCGGTTGTTAACTTTCTGAGCAGTTTGGCAAACTGGTTGTTGGAAAAAATCATTAGGGCAGAGAACCGGTTGTTAACTTTCTGAGCAGTTTGGCAAACTGGTTGTTGGAAAAAATCATTAGGGCAGAGAACCGGTTGTTAACTTTCTGAGCAGTTTGGCAAACTGGTTGTTGGAAAAAATCATTAGGGCAGAGAACCGGTTGTTAACTTTCTGAGCAGTTTGGCAAACTGGTTGTTGGAAAAAATCATTAGGCAAGCACAGTATCCTTGTAATTCCTCCGGATCCACCAGGGGCACTCACAGGAGCAACGAGTCCAGAGTACAGTTAGTCAACCAGGAAGTCAAGGGAAGTGATGTCATCAAAATTCTCATAGTGAAGGCGGAAGCTGGACGCCACCACTGTTCCCCAGAAGGAGGGGCCTCAAACCTTCCCTCCTAAATTTCTCCATCACCTCTTCTCTCCAGAGCTCCACAAAACCGTAATCTTCTTATTTTAAGTTCTCCTCTCTCCAGAATAACTCGTGCTCTTCCAACCTGGTTATTCTATGTTTTAATAAGAATATTCCTCACAATGACCTTGCAGATGCTCCTTGGCTGTCCCTCTCCAGCAAGGACCAGTGCCTTAAACATAACTACTGGTCAGCTTCTAACACACACAAGAGTGAAAAATAATTTTGCTTCCCTTATCACTGCCATGAGGGATTTTACTCATGTTTGGTCAGATTCGTGCTCCAATGTCATTCTAGGTGTCTGTTCTTGTGTTTTTTTCCCCAGAGCACTTCAGAGAACTAAGGTGCATCTGTACATCAGCCTGGAAGAAGAGGCTACATAAGACAATCTGGTCTAACACCTCTGCTACAATGCCCATTACAGGCTGCAATAGAGTCTTGGCCAAAACTGCCCATCAGCTCCTGGGGAAAACTCCAGGCATCTTCTGGACTCAGTTTCCAGAAAGTTCCTCAATTATCTGGGGCAGGCTGATTTAAGAGGCTTTATTTCTTTTCAAGATGATGGGGTACCAGTGAGCCAAAAAGCAATCACAGATTGAAGGCAGTGTCCTCCAAAACAGATCATATCTCAAATTTATCGGGACCCTTTTTGTGACTTTCTACAATGTTTGTTAATCATTCTTTGCTATTTATTCTTAATTTTAAGGACTTTAAACTTGAATTTAAAACTTCTTTCACTAAGGCTTGAAAGAAATTCATTCAGTGTTGAAAGACTTTCAATCAGTGGAACAGCTTGCCTCCAGAAATTTTGGGTTTTCAAGAAAAATTTGACATTCATTTGTCAGAATGGTATATGTGGACTAGTAAGCCTCCAAGGTCTCTTCCAACCTGGTTATTCTATGTTTTAATAAGAATATTCCTCACAATGACCTTGCAGATGCTCCTTGGCATATCGCTTGTATATCCCTTTTAATTATTAAGGCATTAGCTGGTTGGTTTCTTTTGTATGTCCAAGGTAACATTTTTTTCACATAATTTTTGTAGTGTCATTTTAAAATTCACTTTCAAATCAGTCTCAGCCCGATTAAAATGTATTCCTCTTCCTTTTTTAAACACAGTCTCTCTATAAAAGCAAATACTCTTAAAATTAATTCTTGGGTCCATTGTTCAAAAATATTCAATACATCCAACGTTAACATATTTTTTTTCATATTGTATTTGTATGTTAAGTTTCTGTTCTTCTCATTTTTAGTTCCTTCTGGGTCTTTAATGTCCAATGTTAAAGTCATCTTTTTTTAAAGAATTCAAAATAAAAACATTTTCTCATGGGAAGGATGCTTTATAATTAATTCCAAAATCATATCTCAAATTTATCGGGACCCTTTTTTTGTGACTTTCTACAATGTTTGTTAATCATTCTTTTGCTATTTATTCTTAATTTTTAAGGACCTTAAACTTGAATTTAAAACTTCTTTCACTAAGGTTTGAAAGAAATTCATTCAGTGTTGTAAGACTTTCAATCAGTGGAACAGCTTGCCTCCAGAAATTTTGGGTTTTCAAGAAAAGATTTGACATTCATTTGTCAGAATGGTATATGTGGACTAGTAAGCCTCCAAGGTACTGTCCTTTGAACTCTGGTGCTGGAGAAGACTCCTGTGAGTCCCTTGGACTGCAAGGCGAACAAACAAGTCAGTTCTAGAGGAGATCAACCCTGACTGCTCTTTAGAAGGCCAGATCCTGAAGATGAAACTGAAATACTTTGGCCACCTAATGAGAAAGAAGGACTCACTGGAGAAGAGCCTAATGCTGGGAAAGATTGAGGGCAAAAGAA
Organism: Ahaetulla prasina; assembly: GCF_028640845.1. Taxonomy (NCBI): domain Eukaryota; kingdom Metazoa; phylum Chordata; class Lepidosauria; order Squamata; family Colubridae; genus Ahaetulla; species Ahaetulla prasina. The sequence continues at coordinate 118,756,678 of NC_080541.1, forward strand.
GAAAGGGACGACAGAGAATGAGGTGGCTGGATGGAGTCATTGAAGCAGTAGGCATGAGTTTAAATGGACTCCAGAGGATGGTAGAGGACAGGAAGGCCTGGAGGAATGTTGTCCATGGAGTCACGATGGGTTGGACACGACTTCGCAACTAACAACAACAAAAAGCCTCCAAGGTCTCTTCCAACCTGGTTATTCTATGTTCTAATAAGAATATTCCTCACAATGACCTTGCAGATGCTCCTTGCCTGTCCCTCTCCAGCAAGGACCAGTGCCTTAAACATAACTACTGGTCAGCTTCTAACACACACAAGAGTGAAAAATAATTTTGCTTCCCTTATCACTGCCATGAGGGATTTTACTCATGTTTGGTCAGATTCGTGCTCCAATGTCATTCTAGATGTCTGTTCTTGTGTTTTGTTTCCCAGAGCACTTCAGAGAACTAAGGTGCATCTGTACATCAGCCTGGAAGAAGAGGCTACATAAGACAATCTGGTCTAACACCTCTGCTACAATGCCCATTACAGGCTGCAATAGAGTCTTGGCCAAAACTGCCCATCAGCTCCTGGGGAAAACTCCAGGCATCTTCTGGACTCAGTTTCCAGAAAGTTCCTCAATTATCTGGGGCAGGATGATTTAAGAGGCTTTATTTCTTTTCAAGACGATGGGGTACCAGTGAGCCAAAAAGCAATCACAGATTGAAGGCAGTGTCCTCCAAAACAGATCATATCTCACCTTCCCTGAGACAAAAAACAGATAGATCATGAATGATCAGTAATATCTCCTTTATTAATAAGAAAAGCATGAAACCATTCCTCCAGTGAAGAGATTGATACTCAAGAATATTAATTCAGTGAAAACTTTGCTTCTTCAGGAAATAAACACATTGAAAGGCATATACCTGAACTCATAAATTGCCTTACGTTCATATCCTCCATGTATTTCTATTTGCTAGATCTAATTTATTTATTTTCTTGTATACGTCAGTTGTAGATATTTTCTTTTGTTTCTCTCCCTTTAATTTTTCAGTTTTTTTCAAAATATACATTTCTATGACAAATATTTTTTATAAATAAATAAACAAGTTATTATTATATAAACTGTTTATTATTATATAAACAGCTCCCAGATTTTTAGAGTTGTTATAAGGATTTAAGTTACCTTTTGTCTTTAGTGTCCTCTAGTTCTGGCTGGGTTGACCCACTTAGAAAGGGTTATAAATTATTGGGATTCCTTTAGTAGGGCTAGCAAACCACCCCCCATTTGTTTTCTTCCTCTGAGCAATGATTGCTCATCAAACTGAACATTTCAAACCTGATGTTGAATATTTGAATGGATATGTGCAAAACAGGACACCCATTAGAAAATGTGTTCCAGGGGGACCATTAGGAATATTTATCTGCAGGAATGCCTTTGACCACACAAAGTCACACTGGGATGGCATAGACTGCCCTGAATTTTAAGTTTGGGTGACAGACAATCAATGAGGGGATCATTTGACTGAAAACTTTTCTGTTTTTTTAAATGCCTCCAATTTTCCCTAGTTTTATATCATGGCTAAATAATTATTTAAACATTAAAACATGCAACTAAAGTTTTGGGGAAAAGTTTCAGAAACACAAGAATTAACCTTCTTTCTCTTTTCATGTAAAAGGCATATAATCATAGGAGGGCAACCAGTGGTGCGATTCAGCCAGTTCGCACCACTTCGGGAGAACCGGTTGTTAACTTTCTGAGCAGTTTGGCAAACTGGTTGTTGGAAAAAATCATTAGGGCAGAGAACCGGTTGTTAAATTACTTGAATCCCATCACTGAGGGCAACCCAAAGGTGCAACCATGACCTGGATAACTGAGAATCTCTACTGACCTCATAGGAGGGCAACTAAAAATATTTTATTTTTATATTTTATATTTATATTTTATTTTATTATGCAGCAAAAGTCAAAGAATTGGAATTAATTTTCTTAAAACTTCAAACTAGAATTATCATGTTCCAATAAAAGTCTCTTGAAAGCTTCACTGTCTTTGCTTACGTTGGCTTAGACCCTGGAAAAACGTGCTATTCTTAAAACAACAATGGTCAGCTTCACCTCATTTGACCTTAAGGGCAGTCACTAACAAAGCCACAGCAGCTACTTTTCCCAGCAACTGCTTCAATGCTAAGTACAGGAGAAGACCTGTACCTCTTAGCTCTGAAGGTTTCAAAAGAGATTAATAGCCTTGGGATGTCTGGAACCCATACCTCATTTCGGACATTAATACAATTGAGCGAGTCCAAAAATATTTTACAAGAAGAGTTCTCCATTCCTCTGAATACAATAAAATACCTTATACCACCAGACTAGAAATACTGGGTTTAGAAAATTTAGAACTCCGCTGCCTTCGATATGACCTGAGTTTAACTCATAGAATAATCTGTTACAATATCCTTCCTGTTGAAGACTACTTCAGCTTCAATTGCAAGATTACACGAGCACACAATATTTAAACTTCATGTGAACGACTCCAATCTTGACTGCAGAAAATATGACTTCAGTAATAGAGTTGTTAATGCCTGGAATTCACTACCTGACTCTGTGGTCTCTTCCCAAAATCCCCGAAACTTTAACCAAAAACTATCTACTATTGACCTCACCCCATTCCTAAAACGTCTGTAAGGGGCATGCATAAGAGCACCAACATGCCTACCATTCCTGTCCTAATATTCCCTTTGATTGTATCCAATTCGTATCGTTTTTCTTTTTAATACTTATGCTTATATATATATCGTATAGTTATTTCATGCTTACGCTTACATATACTTTTGTGACAAATAAAATAAATAAATTAAATAAAATAAAAAATAAAAATAAATGTGGGAAGGCAGATAGCACTATACTGCAGTTCCAGATGGAAATATACAGGTTTCCTACTTTTCATTGTACTATAAGAATGAAACCAGAGTAAATAGCCTCTCAACAAGTACAGGTAGTTGCATTACTTCATTCTCCTGAATCAATCTTTCTTTCTTTCTTTCTTTCTTTCTTTCTTTCTTTCTTTCTTTCTTTCTTTCTTTCTTTCTTTCTTTCTTTCATTTTGTCACAACAGTATACATAAACATTGTCATAGTAAAAAAAGAAAACATATCATGAAATATATATATATATATATATAAAACCTCTTCATGTTAGAATCTCAGCATTCACATTTGGAGTTTAACCCTGCTCAGAGTGGCTCTGCCATTCATGAAAACTCAAAAACCAGTTAGAAAAACACAATAGGAATCATTCTGTGTAATTGGTTTCTATGCCCTGGAATGGAAAGAAAGAGAAAATGTTCCTTCACCTCTGGGTTGCTTCCAGTAGCCAGGGGTGGGGTAAAGTAGTCTACATCCCAGAGATTCTTCATAGCTCATTGCAGGAGAGGAGGTTTCCAAAGGCAGTCAGGAGGGTGTGGTGTGAATCCTCCTCTAGAAGCTGGTTGTAGAGGTGTTAGACAACTACAGTCTACAATCCTCCTTTTCTAGTGGGAAACTATGCTTCATTGCACACGGTAATTTCAGCCTAGAGGAAATGGAAGATTCAAGCTGTTATGGGATGGCTTTAATTATTGTAATGGATGACCATTATCAGGATCTTGATAGGGGAGTGCATCTCTCCTGATCTTTTTAGATCTTTCAGTGGTCTCTGACATCATCAATCACACTAATTTTCTGGATCAGCTGAGTCTGGGGAATGGAGACTATTTTGCAGTGGTCCTGCTTCTTCATTAATGGACAATTTTAGTCAGTGAAGGAAAGATGAACATTTTGGTTTGGTGGCAACTTGCTTGTGCTGTGCCAGAGAAGTCAGTTCTCTCTCCTTTACTATTTAATATCCTAATTAAGTCACTGGAAGAAAGTATGCAACAGTTTGGGGTTTACAGTGCTCCTCTGGGCCATACTGTTATAATCTTAAAGTCTTATTGCAATACCTAGAAGCTGTAAGAATCTGATTGGGAGAGAACAGGCTAAAATTGAACTTTGTTTATCCATTGAGGTTCACATCTGCATCTCTTGATGGGAAAATGGCATATCTTGAAGGGAAAACCTATCTCTGAAGGATCAGGGGACTTGGAGTACTTTACAGTTCCTATTGGAGCAGCAAATAATGGTTGTGGCCAGAAGAGACTGGTCTTTGCTAAGGTGCCAATTGCAGCCCTACCTGGGGCAAGAGAACTTTGCTGCAGTGATTCACTGTACCGGTTTGGATTACTATAAAGCACGGGTGTCAAACTCGCAACATCTCATTGCCGTTTTTTTCCCTTCATGGAGCTGGAATGGGTGTGGCCTACGCGTGACACATCCAGCCCATGGGCTGCAGTTTGACACCTCTGCTATAAAGTTCTCTACACTGGGGCATTTCAAGATCACTCAGAGGGTCTAGTTCCGTGATGGTGAACCTATGGCACGCGTGCCCAAGGTGGCATGCAGAGCCATCTTTCTGGGCATGTGAGTTGCTTCCCAATTAATCTGTAGTTGTGCATGCGTGTGTGTCCCAACTGGTGTTTGGGCCTCCAGTGCGCATGTGTGCAATTCAGGGGACCACAGCTGGTCTTCGGAGCTCTCCTGCACATGCGTGCATGTTTGTGCATACGTGTGAAAGTATTTGTGTGCAGTGCGCACATGCATAAATAGCATTTGCATTGCATGCATGAAAACCGTGCGCATGTGCAGATGGTGTGATTGCAAATGCAGTGCACGGGGGAATCGTGAGAAACCTTCGTGCATGCGCAGATGGTGCAATTGCGCATGCAGCACACAGGTGAGCTGTGCAAAAGCCGCACACACATGCAGATGGAATGCTTGCATGTGCAGCACACGAGGGGCGTGCGCAAAAGCCATGCACATGCACAGATAGTGCGGTTGCGTGTGCAGCGCACAGACTAGAACTTCACGTTAGCACAGATAGCACATGTGCGTGCGAAGTACGCAAACCACTGTGAGTAAAAGGTTCGTCACCACTGGTCTAGTTGTTTTATAGTGAGGCAACTGATAGGAACACATCACAACCAAGTCAAACATGGATATTTTAATGGTGTACAGTATTGTATTTCCTACAAGAATTCTTCAGGATTCCAATGAGGTATAAATAAATAAGCAACAAAGCAAAGCACTCGCACTATGATAATACTTGTATCTAGAGATAGTCAACAGACATTAGAGCAGAGGGAAATAATTCAGAAAAGTTAGATCCAGAATTTAAACATGGGTCTCTGTAAGCAAATAAAAGATTAAATGTGGAAAGAATGATGAGAGGCATTGTTTGATTGTGATGGCTTCATGATTTTGAGTCATTTCTGAAATAAGATTGGAAAAGGAAGATAATGTTGGGCTTTAGTTTTTCACTTGGAAATTCAGCCTTAAGAGTCAGTAGTCAAAGGAGGCTACTCATATGATGAGATTTGATGAGTGTAGATATCTACAGCTGAAAATGCTTACAAATGGGCTTCACACTGATGTCCTTCCATACCTTGTTCTTTTATTGCTATGTAACTATACACCCACCTCATTCAGATTAGGGGCACTACATCTAGGAGGGGGAACTTTATTCTGTACTGATTTGATTTGGGGGGGAAAACCCCACTCCTGCAGTGGATCTGTGGGCACATGCCAGTGTTGACTCCTGGCAATTACCCAGCCAATTCCCTGAAGTTTTCTTGGCTATAGAGAATGAGTAGCCCAAGTCACCCTGCTGAGTTTGTGCCTAAGGCAGGACTAGAAATCAGTCTCCCAGTTCCTAGGATTTTTTAAAACCATGGGCAATTTTTAATCAGTGGAAAAACTGGTGGAAAGGAATAGGAATCCCTCCTTGCAGACAATGCTCCCAATCTGAATTAAGTCACTAAGTGTTTACACTGAAGTAAAAGAGAACTGGAAAATGTCCTGCTCATTATATACTTTTTGTGTCATGAGAATAACCCACTTCAAAAATAATCTTGGTATTCCTCACAAGCAATCCTCACAAGTGTCACAGTTTTGATCTGAAGAATCAGGCTCAAGATATAGCAGATTTGATGCTTCTGATTCAATGCTTCATTGCTCTTGCTGTATATTTTACCCTATCTGTAATTTGAGTAAAGGTTTGAGTAGTTGAGAAAATGGGACCAGCAGTCCTACAGGCCCCAGCTTCCTGACTCCCAGCTTGCTCATCAGCCTTCAGGAAAGCCTGAGTTGCTATTCACTGCAGTGGGAGCATCCCTGATGGATTCCTTGTCAATGATTATTCAATTTCCAGCTTGACCTTTCGATTCTAAATAACATGGCAATATCAATGTGGTCCAGCCTGCAGCTCAAGTGCAGAATTAACTGTATCAGCTGCTCACAGGAGACCTGCAAAATCCCGGAGGAAACTGAGCTCAGCCAGCTTTTCTAACCAGCTCTAGGAATTATCTCCTCCTTCTGCAGCCCTTCTAATGTTCGTCTAAATATCACTGCGCTCCCAGCTGTTTAATTCTAATAAATACTCATCTATTCTCCAAAGAGACAAATGTTAGGTCTCAGGTGGGGCCTGAGCTAGTCTGCAGGCAGAAAGGAGAAAGAGGGAAGGCAGCTGCTGTCGGCGATCAAAACTTCATCCCCATTTGAGGAAACTGGAGGCATGTGCGGGGGGTGGACATATATGCATATAGTCAGACCGAACAATAGAATTTGGCAAAAGGCTAGAGATGAGCAAGATAGCTATTTGATCTTTCTGTATTGTGACTATGATGCAAAAGAGAGTTTATTTCACAATCAATGGACAAGCTGGTTGTGGCTTTCACTGAATAAATCTGCTATTAAACCAGATGGGATGAGCTGAATGCTCTGTCCATGTTCTGACATTTGAAATGTTAAAAATCATATTTCACTAATGCAAATGTCCTCACCATGTACATATTTGTGAATGGTATGTGTTGATCTTAAAGAAAAGAAAAAGATCACATTGTACAGTCAGATAGTTGTATCATGAAGAATTGCTAGCATTATAAGTTGTCCTTGAGTTACAATCATTTGTTTAATGACTGTTCAAAGTTATAAAGGCACTGAAAAAAGTGACTTATAACTGTTTTTTATACTTAGAACCATTGCAGTATTCCTTTAGTCATGTGATCAACATTTGGATGCTTGAACAACTAGCATGTATTTTATGACAGTTGCAGTATCCTGTGATCACCTTTTCGACAAGCAAAGTCAAAGGGAAGCCAGATTCACTTAACAACCATGTTACTAACTTAACAACTGCAGTGATTTACTTAACAACTATGTCAAGAAAGGTCATAAAATGGGGCAAAATTCATTTAACAACTCTCTTGTTTAGCAATGAAAATTTTGGCTTCAATTGTCTCATAAATTGAAGACTATCTGTATATCAGTGTAAAAATCATATGCCCGATCTTGCTAGTAAGTGCCTAAGATGGAACTTCATGACAATAAATGTATTTACATTCACAAAAAGAAAACCTTTTACTCAGCTGTTTTTATGAAACAGAAAATCCAAAAATATGTTTTATTCAATGTAGTACAGAAATTAATTCTATTTGGTGTCATTCCTGGGGTATTGTATTCCTTTTTCTTCTTTCAGTTTTGAGCTGCAGTTCCCAAATCATTTTCTCCATCGTAATACATTTGTCAACATACTGACAAATGTAAAAGACAACATCTGTAAAGAAATGCAGACACAGTATTGTACTCCACAAAAGACTGAAGAACTTGTGAATTGTACTCCTTTCTCAAATAAAAGAGCCAGTGTGATTAATCAACCATTAGCTGTTACCAGTCAAATGAAGAAATCAAAGCCCCACGTTATTATTTATGTATTTATTTTAAATAAACAATAAACTCATGGTGGCAAATTTATGATTTTACTCCCACATCAAGTGAATAAAGCTCCTTTAGATTTAGGTAAATATGTGCCTCAAGCACAGAGAGCAGTGCTGTGAAACTCAGCTGCCCTATAAAAGCTCTTCATGCTACCATTGGATATTTGATCATCTCCATGAAGTGTTCAACACCACCACTACCATCCCTCAGATATATATCTGGAAGCTCTAGTTTCTGCCAGCTCTCCATCATTAGTCAATCAGAACATACAATGTATATGAGTTTCCCTTATCACACCACCGGTCAGCTTGTGAAGCAGCAAAAAGGAGGTTACTCTTTATCAATCAAATCAGAGACAGACTAGCTCTGCCATTAGACCCAACTTCTCTGGACAACTGCATATGCTACTAAAAAATCTGGATAACCTTCAGGAGATTTCTGATAGTATACGCAAAGATTTCACAAAGTTCACCATCTGCTTCCCAAAATATCTGTACAAGCAACAGAGAAATACCCCATCTTTGACAAAAGATACTGACAAAGACATCCTGGACCAAATTTAGAAACAAGCTCAGAAGATTACTGAATTCCAGCTCAAAGCAAGGGGAGCTTTATATAGGGACCTCAGAGGTTTTCTAGTCTAACCTCCTGTTAAAGCAGGAGACCCTATACCAGTGATATGATAGGGTTTTTTTATTTGTCACAACAGTATATATAAGCATAAACATGAAAATAACTATATAATATATAACCATATATATGAGCATAAGTATGTAATAACTATATTAATTGGATATAATGAAAGGAAACAATAGGACAGGAACGGTAGGTATGTTTGTGCTCTTATGCACGCCCCTCATAGACCTCTTAGGAATGGGGTGAGGTCAATAGTAGAGAGTTTTTGGTTAAAGCTTTGGGGATTTTGAGAAGAGACCACAGAGTCATTAGTGTTCCAAGCACTAATAACTCTGTTACAGAAGTCATATTTTCTGCAATCAAGATTGAAACAGTTAACATTGAGTTTAAATCTATTGTTTGCTCTTGTATTGTTATGATTGAAGCTGAAGTAGTTTTCAACAGGAAGGAGATTGCAATATGATTCTATGAGTTAAACACAGGTCTTGTCGAAGGCGACGGAGTTCTAAGTTTTCTAAATTCAAGATTTCAAGTCTGGTGGCATAAGGTATTTTGTTGTATTCAGAGGAGTGGAGAACTCTTCTTGTAGAATATTTCTGGACACGTTCAATTGTATTGATGTCTGAAATGTGGTATGGGTTCCAGACAGGTGAGCTGTATTCAAGAATTGGTCTAGCAAATGTTTTATAAGCTCTGGTTAGCAGTGTAGTGTTTCTGGAGAAGAAGCTACATAAGATTAGGTTTACAACTCTTAAAGCCTTTTTTGCGATATAGTTGCAGTGGGCTTTGGCACTTAGATCATTGGATATGAAAAATCCAAGGTCTTTAACAGGGTGGGGGTCATCTGTAAGGTAATGTCCATCGAGTTTGTATTTAGTGTTTAGATTCTTTTTTCCAATGTGTAAGACAGAGCATTTGCTGGTTGAGATTTGGAGTTGCCAAGTTTTTGACCATTCTGACACAAAGTCAAGGTCTTTTTGAAGGGTAGCTGTATTGTTGGTAGTGTTAAATATTTTGACATCATCAGCGAAGAGAACACAATTACTTTTAATATAGTCACAGAGATCAATAATGTATAATATAAAGAGTGTTGGTCCAAGAATACTGCCTTGGGGAATGCCGCTATTGACAGGAACAGGATTTGATAGGGCACTGCCTATTTTGACGACTTGTTGTCTGTTTTACAGGAACGCTGTTATCCAATTATGGAGGGGTCCGGAGATGCCGTAGGATTTTAGTGTTAGGAGAAGTTTGTCATGTACCACTGAGTCAAAAGCTTTACAGAAGTCTATGTAAATTGCATCTATTGTTTTGCCTTGCTCAAGATTTGTAGTCCATATGTTTTTGCAGTGAAGAAGTTGTAAGTTACATGATAGTTTTTTTCTGAAACCAAATTGTTTATTAGAGAGTAGATTGTTTGTTTCTAGGTGGAGGGTAATGGATTGGTTGATGATAGATTCCATAACTTTACAGGTGACACAGCATAGAGAGATAGGTCTGTAATTTTCAACTAAACTGGGGTCTCCTTTTTTGAAGACAGGGATGACCGTGGCTAGTGACCAAGTTTGGGAAGGGAACTGGTCTTTTCCAAAGATTATGCTTAGGGGTTCTGCTATATTAGAGGAAAGCTTTTTTAAGAAGTATGCACATAGTCCATCGGGTCCTATAGATAGGGATGGTTTCAGTTTGTGAAGAGCTTTTTCAACATTTTCTTCAGTGAAATCTATATGTGTTAGGTTGTTGTTGGTGAGGTTTGGAAATGTCGGCCATGAGCCATTACTGTTAACAAAGACTGAGCCGAAGAATGTGTTAAAGAGGTTTGCTTTAACTGTTTCATCATTATTTTCTTTGCCATTAGATTCTTTTAGTGGTGGGATGGATCTCGAGTCATTAAGTTTGTTGTTCACAAAATTATAAAAAGCACGATTGGAATTTGTGCGCAGAAGGTCTTCTTCTTGCTTGGTGTGGTAATTGGTGCATTCAATTTTTATTTGGTTGCATGTATCTCTGCAGCGGATATTTTTGATTTTTGAAATTAGCTACATGTCCCTTTTTGTTTTTTCTCCAAAGGGATTTTGTTTTTGGATTGAAGTTTTTTTATTGATATGGGTAATTTGTTTTTTCTGATTTTGGTGGTGGTTTGTGGTATGTAGAGTTTAATGACTCTATTGACTTTGAGTAGGAAAACTCTGTAGTAGTCTTCAGCAGTGATACAGGTTGAGAATAGATTTTGCCAGTCAAGAAATGAGAGGTAGGTGTTTATAGGGTCATAGTTGGCTTTTTTGAAATTGTAGTTTGGAATATTATTATTATTATGATTTTTGTAAGGGTGTATATTGAGACAAAAGTCTATCATGCTATGGTCACTGTTGGAAAAGGGTTCTTTTATTTGTAGTCCATAAATTGAGTTTGAGTTGTTGCAGAAGATGAGGTCAAGGCAGTTGTTGAGTCTTGTATTGTTAGTTACTAGTTGTTCAAGACCTAGATTTTTAACAGCGTTGTATAGGGTAGTATGGATGGGTTCAGTTGTACATTCGTTAGTTATCCAGTTAATAATGATGGTGAACCTTTTAGGGACGAAGTGCCCAAACTGCAACTCAAAACCCACTTATTTATCACGAAGTGCCAACAGGGCAATTTAACCAGAATAATGAGGTTTTGTGAGGAATTTCAATCACTTTCACAACTTGACTTCTCCCTGGTGGCACTGGATTTCTTTAATAGCACAACTCAGGAACGATGGGAATGTAGTGCAGTAGCCTCTGGAGGGCCATCACATCCTTCCTTCCTTCCTTCCTTCCTTCCTTCCTTCCTTCCTTCCTTCCTTCCTTCCTTCCTTCCTTCCTTCCTTCCTTCCTTCCCCACTCCTCTGATTTAACCTTCCTTCCTTTAATCCTGTATATTATGGTTCGTTACTGTTAGTATTTATTAAAGAATGCTGTTTAGCTTAGATGGTCTCAGCAAAAATAACAGCAGCTATTGTTTGTGGCTGAAGCTATCCCGGGCTGTTATTTACACACACACACACACACACACACACACACCCCTATTTTTTATTATTTTAATGTGATACACAATCTGACAAACACAACATATAACATATAAATATTTCCTATTTCTAAACAGCAATTCTTAGTGGTCTTCTTTCGCTTTTATACCTTTCCCCACATATCACATTTGTTATTTTATTTTCTTTCTTATCCCATTTTCTTTATTTACACTAAATACTAATAGCTTTACTTTTCTAGATTCTTATATATTTATTATTTACATATTGTACATTTCTAATACATTCTGTACATTCTAATTTCTCCCCTTTACTTTCCCTATCACTTCTTCATCTGTTGGTATCTTTTCCTGTTTCCAATTTTGTGCATATGTTATTTGTGTAGCTGTTATAATGTGTAAAATCAGATATTTTATTTCTTTGGTGTATGTTCTCGTAAAGATTCCTAATAAAAATGTTTCTGGTTTGCTTTCAGCTGGTTGTTCTGTTATTTTTTCTAGCCATTTTTAAATATTTGCCCAGAATTTTTTTGCCACCGGACACGTCCACCATAGATGATAATATGTTTTCTGAGTTTTTTTGCATTTCTAATATGTTGAATTATTATTTGGGAACATCTTTGCAAGTCTTGTAGGTGGAAGGTGCCATCTGTAAAACATCTTCAACTGGTTTTCCTTGTATACTGTTAATGTTAATGTTAATTTTGAATTTACTTGCCACATTGTTTCCCATCTCTCCAAATCTATTGTATAATTAAAATTCTGTGCCCATTTAATCATTGTATCTTTCACTATCTCCTCTTCCATTTTGTAGTGCAACAAAAATTTATAAATCTTGCTAATTAACTTCTCTTCTGTTCCAAGTATAGTTTTATCTAATTCGTGTTATTCTATTTGTGTTTCATAATTTTTTGTGTCTTCTTTGTATTTTGATTGTATTTGAGTATATGTCTACGCTTCCCCCTGCTCCCTGCTCACTTCCCCCTACCCCCCCATTCAATCCCACTTGGGACAGAGGAGTGTGAGCATGTAGGGGCAATATGGGAGGGCACCTTCAGACCCTCCGCTACTTAGCCCACAACTCTCTGCGCTCCTCCAGGCGCGGTTTGCTGAGAAGGAAGGGGCAGCCCTGATGCCTCCGCTGTCCTCCCCATGGCCCCAGCCATTGCTGCCCGGTTTCCTCAAAAGTGTGGTGCATTTCAAACGTGGCAGCTCATGTCTGGAGGTGCCAAACAGTGTCCTGCTGCAAGAGCCAGGCAAGGCCTCCCCACTGTCCGACTCGCCAATGGGCTTTTGTGCTTGGCACTCAGCTGGGGGAGGGGAGTGCTTCCCCATGCCACCCCCTTCTTTCTCTTGGCCCCACTGATGAGGGAGGAGGAAGGCAAGGCTTGGGGGATGGCCCTCATCCCACAAGATCCACCCTTGCAGTTCTCTCTCTTTGCTGGCAGCAACAACAAATGTACAACAAAAGTGGAATGTTGAATTTAGAGGCGTTACAAGAGAACTTAAAAGGCTTTATAGAAGAAAAATTTAAAGTAATAACTGATGAGATGTCTGAAATGAAAGAGCAGATATCAGAAATTCAAGTGGGAAATAAAGAAGTTAAAGAAGGATTTGTAATGGCAGTACGAAGTTTGGCAACGAATGTGATTTTATTGGAAGAGGAGGTTGAAGAAATTAAGCAACATAATTTAAAATTAGAAAATAAAATGGATGAATTTCAAAGTAAAATGGAAAAAACAGAGGATGAAATAGTTTTGATACAATATAGAAATATGGAATTTGCTCTTAGAATTCGAGGTTTGAAAGAAAATAAGGAAGAGAATTTAAGGGAATTTTTCTGAAGTATTTGCTGAGATATTAGCAGCTCGTCCAGCAGATGTGGCTTATCAAATTGAAAAAATATATCGTGTGAATTCTTGGATAGCAAGGCAAAAAAAGTTGCCAAGGGATGTTGTTATTTATTTTACAAACAGAATAGTGAGAAATCAGATTTTGCAAGCTTCATATAAGGGGGAGAAGATTCAGATTGCTGGTCAAGATATCTTGATATTAAAGGAAATTCCACCAGAAATGTTAAGGGCTAGGAAGGAATTTGCCTTCCTGGTGAATGAACTTAAAAAACATCAGATTGAATATAGATGGGATATTCCAACTGGTATAGTAGTATATTATGCAGGGAAAGTAAATCGTTTCAATACGGTTGGAAAAGCAAGAGAATTTTATGTTGAGGTATTAAAAGTTGGAAGTCTTCCCCCATTGGAAGCTAGAAGAAGGAGGCTGAAGTGAAGGAAGAGAAGTGAAGCAGGTACAAGAACAGATTGTGATGGAAGAAGATTTATTACAAGTGTTGGAAATACCTACGACGGGTTTAGATTCAAAAGAACAAAGGCTGACAAGAGCTGCTGCTAAACGCAAGGAACAAGAGATGAAGGCACAACAACAACTGGCAACTACTACAACGGAAACAGTGGGAGGAGCAAGGCCTAAAGTAAAATGTGATCTGCGGCTGGTGTTCCAAAAGTTTCCTTCGGCCGATAATGGCAATTAAACTATTATCTTGGAATGTTAATGGCCTGAATTCACCGCAGAAGAGAAGGAAAGTATTTCATTATTTGAAACAATTTAAAAATGACATTACCTGTTTACAAGAAACACATATTAGATCTTGCTAAATGTTGGAGATGCGATTGTGAAGATGCTACTTATTACCATATATGGTGGACTTGTAAAAAGTTAAAGCATTTTGGATTAAAGTATGGTGGATCATGCAGAATATTTTGAAAAGAAGATTAAGTTTACTCCAGTTCTTTCTACTAGGAATAATTATGGACTATACAGCTATAGAGACTAAATTGATTTTGAACTTAATAACAGTCGCAAGACTTTTGATTGCTCAGTATTGGAAGAAAGAAGAATTACCTACAATCAAGAATGGACACTCAAAGTATCAAATCTGGCAGAGATGACAAAATCTCCGCTTACTTGAAAGACTATACACTAGAAAAATATATTCTAGAATGGAAAATGTGGATTGATTATATTTAAAATAAGTATCAGATAAAAAATATTGAATAGCATATGAGTAAATTTAGGAAATATTTTGTATTAGATATATTTTTGAAGGAGAGGGGAATTGAGAGTGTGACTAAGTGTGGTGTGACTAGAGATTATAATTTAGGAATTATTTTGGATTATGATTGTTAGTTTTGATACCCTGCATTTTGTTCTGGGAAGTCGGGTGGGGGTGGGGGTAAGGGGAGGGAATTGGGGGGTTTGGTAGAGATGGAGTGATGGTTAATGTACAGGGATTATTGAAGAAATATAATTAATGTAGGGTCGGGTCTGCATAGTTACCATTTTAGAACGGTGAGGAGGGAGAAAGAGAGTAGGAGGTATGAAAGAGGAGAAGAGGAAGGAAGAGGGATAGTAGAGGGAGAAGGAAGGTGTAGGGTGGAGGGAGGAGCGGATGTAGATAAGAGAAGGAGAGGAAGGTTTGGAAAGTAAAAGAAGGTAGAAGAGGGAAGAGTGTTAAAAAGGGTGGTGGTGACTGGGCAAGCCCGACTAATTGTATATAACTGTACATTGGATGAATTATTTGATATGATTGTAAAAATAAAACTTTTTATAAAAAAAAAAAAAAAAGTGGAATGTTGTTGCCATGCAAAGGCAAGTACAGGGGTCCTTTGTTCCTGCACTAAGGCTCCGCCCATCACCTTGCCACGACAGGATAACAGTTCTTTCATCCCTCTGCCATGACAGGGTGCCAGGGAGCCACAGCAGAGGGGTAAAAGAGCCACATGGTTTGCATTGTGGTTCTGCATCATAATGGGCTTCAGGAGGAGGATGGGACCCCGCCTCCTCCATTGTGAAGCACACAAGTGAAAAAGTTCACTCAATCAATTCCAACTTTGTGAGATCTTTTTCTTTCGCGAGAAGTTGGAATTGATTGAGTGAAATGTGAATGTCAAGCGTGCCTCCTTTCAAAACTCAAGAAAGAAAAACCCCAACTCCATTGTCTGTAGAGAAAGGTATCTTTTACTGAGAATGAACTGATTGCAACGAAAGTAAAGCAAGTTCTGAATAATAGGTGTGGTTTACACATACAAGTTCCCACATTAATCCCTCCTCCCCTCAAAGGTCAGGCAGTTGTGTCCAATCCACCTTTTCCTCAGGTGTCATGTGAAGGTCATCTTCAGATATTTTCATTTCTCTTCTATGCATGGACCGTTAGGTGCGAGTGTTATCAGCCCACTTCCTAGACTTTGAATACATTCTATTTATCTGTAGCAAATTAAGTTTCATTTCCATCTTAACCCCCTCCCCCCTCCCTCCATTTCATGACAGCCGAAGCAGCTAGCCCTTAATTAAGGATACATTACCCCTTCCCAATGCCAAGCACTACAAGACAGCAATAAAACAATTAACAGTAATAAAATAATAAAGGTAGCATGCGGAGGCTGACATTCGGCCCTCTTGCAGAAAGGACATTAGTCCTAGAAAAGAAAACAGAGATTAATCAAGGTTTATCAGGATATTTGTTATAGAACAGTGCCAGTTTCTTTGGGGCCCTCACATCCTCCTTATTCACCCATTCAGCTTGGGACAATGGAAAATGTTTCCATGCTACCAGGTATTGCACTTTACCCCTGTGCTTCCTAGAATCTAGAATCTCTTTAACTTCAAAATGTTGTTCCCCTTCCATGAGAATTGGCACGGGAGGACTAGTAGCTATCGATCGGAGAGGGGATGTGTGTTCAGGTTTTAATAAGCTAACATGGAATATAGGGTGGATTCTTCGCAAGGTTTTTGTCAATTCTAATTGTACGGTGATTGGATTCATCACCCGCACAATGGGGAAAGGACCAACATATTTAGGGCCAAGTTTCTTTGATTTTTGAGTCATTTGCAAATATTTGGTAGACAGAAAAACTTTATCTTCCACTTGGAAATTCTTGGCCAGAGCTCTTTTCTTATCCACCTGCTTCTTATGCGATCAATGTGCTTCATCTAAAGCCTTGCAAGTTATCATCCAGGTGCTTTGTACCTGTTCAATCCAATCAGCCAATGACGGAATAGATGGTTTCTCTTCAGGCAATTCTGGGATTGGTTTGGACCAAAATTGGGTAGTTTCGGGCGAGGTGACGGAGGCTAGTCTTGTTGAGACCATCTGGGAGGAGTTTGATCCTGTGGCTCCCGAGGACATGGACAGGTTACTGGGGCGACTGAATGCCACCACATGTTTATTGGACCCGTGTCCCTCCTGGTTGGTGCTGGCCACCCGGGAGGTTATACGAGGCTGGCTCCAGGGGATTGTCAACGCTTCTTTGAGGGAGGGTGTTGTTCCCACCACCTTGAAAGAGGCGGTGGTGAGGCCCCTCCTCAAGAAGCCCTCCCTGGACCCAGCTGTTTTGGGCAACTACCATCCAGTCTCCAACCTTCGCTTTGTGGCGAAGGTTGTTGAGAGTGTGGTGGCACATCAGTTACCCCAGTACCTGGATGAATCTGTCTATCTAGACCCGTTCCAGTCCGGTTTCCGACCTGGGTACAGCACGGAGACAGCTTTGGTCGCATTGGTGGATGACCTCTGGAGGGCCCGGGATAGGAGTTATTCCTCTGCCCTGGTTCTCCTAGATCTCTCAGCGGCTTTTGATACCATCGACCATGGTATCCTGCTGCGGCGGTTGGGGGGATTAGGAGTGGGAGGCACCGTGTTTCGGTGGTTCTCATCCTATCTCTCCGACCGATTGCAGACGGTATTGGCAGGGGGGCAGAGATCGACCTCGAGGCGCCTCCTTTGTGGGGTGCCACAGGGGTCGGTTCTCTCGCCTCTCCTGTTCAACATCTACATGAAGCCGCTGGGTGAGGTCATCAGTGGTTTTGGGGTGAGTTATCAACTGTACGCAGATGACACCCAGCTGTACATTTCCACCCCTGACCACCCCAATGAAGCTGTCGAAGTGCTGTCTTGGTGTTTGGAGGCCGTGCGGGTCTGGATGGGGAGAAACAGGCTCAAGCTCAACCCCTCCAAGACTGAGTGGCTGTGGATGCCGGCATCCCAGTACAGCCAGCTGCAACCGCAGCTGACTGTTGGGGGCGAATCATTGGCCCCAATGGAGAGGGTGCGCAATCTGGGTGTTCTCCTGGATGGACGGTTGTCTTTTGAAGATCATTTGGCAGCTGTCTCCAGGAGAGCTTTTTACCAGGTTCGCCTGGTCTGCCAGTTGCGCCCCTTTTTAGACCGGGATGCGTTATGCATGGTAACTCACGCCCTCGTCACTTCTCGCCTGGACTACTGCAATGCTCTCTACATGGGGCTCCCCTTGAGGTGCACCCGGAGACTTCAGTTGGTCCAGAATGCAGCCGCGTGGGTGATAGAGGGAGCCACTCGTGGCTCCCATATAACACCGATCCTGCACAGGCTGCACTGGCTACCTGGTTTTCCGGGTGCACTTCAAGGTGTTACCACCTTTAAAGCGCTCCATGGCATAGGACCGGGATATCTTTGGGACCACCTTCTGTTACCACATGCCTCCCACCGACCGGTACGCTACCATATAGAGGGTCTTCTCAGGGTGCCGTCAGCCAAACAGTGTAGGCTGGCGACCCCCAGGGGACAGCCTTCTCTGTGGGGGCACCTACCCTCTAGAATGAGCTTCCCCCAGGACTTCGACAACTTCCTGACCTCCGGACCTTTTGCCACGAGCTGAAGACATATTTGTTCTTCCGAGCAGGACTGGCTTAATAGGGTTTTTAATTGGATTTTACTAGGGTTTATTTTATATTATATATTTTATTTTAAATTTAGGCCATATTGAATAAGTTTTTTAATAGTGTTTTTATCGTAATATATTGTATTATTTTATCTGGCTGTTCACCGCCCTGAGTCCTTCGGGAGAAGGGCGGTATAAAAATTAAAATATTATTATTATTATTATTATTATTAAAGTCTTGCCCAGAATCAATCTTGAAAGGAGTGAATCCAGTGCTGCTATGAATAGAATTATTATAAGCTACTTCAGTAACAGGTAGCAAGTCCGCCCAGTTATCTTGTTGATAGTTAATGTAACACCTCAAATATTGTTCCAGAACCGAATTGGATCTCTCACAAGCCCCATTAGTTTGAGGATGATGGGCGGAGCTTAACCCCTGGGCAGAGCCTAATAATCGCAAAAACTCCTTCCAAAATTGGGAAGTGAATGGACCCCTCGGTCCAAGATTATACATTCAGGAACCCCATGTGGTCTGTAAATGTGTTGGACAAACAGTTTAGCTAATGCTTTAGCCGAAGGTATTTTAGAACATGAGATGAAATGCACTTGTTTGGAGACTAAGTCAGTCACCACCCAAATTACAGTGTTCCCTCCACTCTTGGGCAATTCCACTATGAAGTCCATAGATATTTCTCTCCATGAGGCTCCAGGACGGGCAACAGTTTGCAACAGTTCTGGTGGTTTCCCTGGTGCTCTCTTAGCTGCTGCACATACGGGACAACTCGCTATGTAAGACTCAATGTCCTTCTTCAGGCCCGGCCACCAGAACTGTCTTTTCAATAGATGTAGGGTTTTCACAAATCCGAAATGTTCAGCCATTTTGGCATCGTGGCAACGCTGTAATATGGTCCCCTTTAAGCTAGTAGGGACATATAGTTTAGCCCCCACCCAGGCGAGACCATCGCAAATTGTACATTCGGGTAACCGCTGGGGCTGCAAGCTGTTGCACCGGGACAATAGGGCGAACCACGTCCATGCGGGCACTATTATATTGTGGTAAGTGTGAAAGAGCATCTCCCAGGAAATTCTTTCCTCCCAGAATATAACGCAAGGAGAAGTTAAAACGGTTAAAGTATTGGGCCCACCGCGCTTGTTTTGGTGACAGTTTCCTGGGCGTTTTCAAGGCTTCTAAATTCTTGTGATCAGTTCATACCTCAAACGGGTGCTTAGTTCCTTCCAGAAACTGTCTCCATGTTAGAAGAGCCCAGCGAACAGCAAATGCCTCCTTCTCCTATATAGCCCACCTTCTTTCAGTATCGATTAGTTTCCGAGAGGTATACGCATAAGGTTGCAACTTCCCTTCGGCATTTGCTTGGAGCAGGACCACCCCCACTGCAACGTCACTGGCATCTGCCTGAACCACAAACGGGGCATCCATGTCTGGGTGCTTAAGGACCGGTTCTGCAGCAACAGCTGTTTCAACTTCTCAAATGCAGCTTGGCATTCCATTGACCAAGGTCAGGACAGTCTAGGCTTCACATCCCCTTTCATTTTCAGGAGATTTGTGATTGGTAGGGCAATCTTTGCAAATGAAGGAATGAACTGGCGATAGAAATTGGCAAATCCCAAAAAACTCTGAAGCTGTCTGCGAGTGCGCGGAGGTGCCCATTCCAACACTGACTGTACCTTCCCTGGATCCATCTCCAGCCCCTCTGGGGATATACGGTATCCCAAGTAGTCAATTTTGGTTTGATGAAATTCACATTTAGACAGTTTTGCATATAGTTCTGCAGACAACAGTTTTTTGAGAACCGCTCTCACTAGTTTTACATGTTCATCCATGGTCTCTGTGTAAATAAGAATGTCATTGAGATAAACAAGAACCCCTTTGAACAGGTGTTCATGGAGAACTTCATTTATCAGTTGCATGAACACCGCAGGAGTTCCTTGTAGTCCAAATGGGAGCACCCGGAATTGGAAACAGCCCAGGGGACAGTTGAAAGCAGTCTTCCACTCGTCTCCTTCCTTAATGTGCACTCTATAGTAAGCCTCTCACAAGTCCAGTTTGGTGAAAAACTTTCCCTTTGACAAATGGGCTAACATGTCCTTCATAAGTAGCATAGGATACACATTTTCTACACACACAGCGTTCAAATTTCTGTAGTCAACCACTAGGCTAAAGGATTCATCTTTCTTCTCTCGGAACATCACAGCAGCTACTTGTGGTCTAGCTGGTTGAATTAATCCTCGTTCCAAATTTTTATCAATAAAGTTCCGTAACTCCACCAATTCTTTCTGCGTCATGGGGTAGGATTTTGGTTTAGGAAGCTTTACCCCCGGAAGAATTTCAATGCTACAATTTGTGGGCCTATGAGTGTTGTGTCTACAGCCACCAAGCCTGGCCTCCTGGCAGACCGTGACTCAGAGAGTGAGGGGGAAGAGCCGACAAGGCTTCCCTCTGCAGGACCTTCCTCTCTGGCTCTGCTCCAGGCCCCAGAGGCAGGCCAAGTGGAGGAGATGATGAGGCCTCTTTCTCCCGCACTTTCCCCCTCCCAGGAAATGCCTCAAGACGCAGCTGCTGACAATCAGTCCTGGTTAAATCCCAGGCATCACAGAAAGGAGGGGCGGGAACAACAAAAGAAGGAGTGGGGCAGGCCTAGAGAGTGCTGAGTCATGGAGCTACACCCCATAGGGTATAAAAGCAGGAGGAGCTGCTCTATAGCTTCTTGTGATGGACAAAAACTGACTCTTGGAAACTTTGGCTTCTGTTTATTTCTGAACTGCAGTTATGCTGGTCTGAGGAGATAAGGGAACATGGCAGGCAATTGCAATTCGTGCCAGAACTGATATGTGTCATCAGAGTAAATTGCTGGCAGATATAGTCAGCTCGCGTGTCTGCTTGGTGGTGGTTGGTGAGGACAGAACAATGAGGGGGCAATACATCAGAGGCCTTCTCGCTAAATACCTCCCGAAGGTCCCAGTATTCGTTGGGAATTCTTTCCTCCCCATCCAAGTGTTCTATTACTGTCACCATTACTTCAGTTGGCACAATTTCCTCTCTTTTGGTGGCTCTCTTCTCCACCCTGCATGGTTTGGAGTGAAACTGCAATACACCCGTTCTCCAGTTTATTCACGGGTTCCATTTTCGGAGCCAGGGCAATCCCAACAAGACAGGTTGGTCCATCCCCGGTGTCACAATAAAATTCAATGTTTCTCAGTGATCTCCCATGATCATCTCTATTGGTTCAGTAACAAAATGGGCTGGGCCTCCCCCTGCTACCAACCCATCTAGCTGGCAAAAAAGCTATGGGCCTACTTAGAGTTTTTAGTCTGAGTCCCATTTTCTCCACAACCTCAGGTTTGATGACACACCTGGTACACCCTGAGTCCAAAAAAGCTAGCATCTCCCCCTGGGCTCCAGTAGAAGGGACATGCAATTTCACTGGGATGGCAGGGGTCCCCCTTTCCAACTCACCAAGTGGTCTTCATCAGAATTGGACCCAAATTTGCTGTCATCGGAGCCAGTCGGAACTCCCAACTCCCCCCTTGACAACATCAGCTCCCTTTTTAGTGACCTCCCGAGCCTTTTTAGTGACCTCCCGAGCCTTGGCGAACGACTTCACAACTCCTTTTCCAGCACCAGGAGTCGCCTTGGACGCCAGCTTGGCCACACAATGGGCTGCCCGATGGCCTTCCTTTCCACATCTGAAACATGCCATAGACCTCTGCTTCACGCTGGTGGTAACCCCAGTACCTTTCGGAGCTCCCTTATGGGGCAAGAGAGGGGCCTGCCTCCAGGTGCGACCGCCCAGGATGTGATCTCTGGCCAGGTCGATCTCCACCTCCGCCGCCAGGACATACCAGCCTTGCAGGGTATGGGGGGGGGCCTCATGCACCCAGAAATTCGTATAAATTTCTTCATTCAAGGCATCTTTGTAGTTCTCCAACAAAGCAACTTCTGACCACCCTCTCATGTGAGGCACCAACTCACGAAATTCTTGGGTGTATTCTGCTCCGGCCTCCTCCCCTGCTGGATGAATTTCATCTGGATTCTCACCTTTCACTCAGCCAAAGGATCCTCAAATCTTGCTCTTAGGGCTGCCATAAATGGGTCATAATAACTTAGTAATGAGGAGTCCTCATTATGAAGGGTCACAAACCAATCTGATGCCACCACTTCCAAAGCTTTGGTCACGCACCTCACACGAGCCGCATCAGGTAGAAAATCCTCTCCCCAATCTTGCATGTGATTCCACACTTAACATAACATAACATAACATCAGAGTTGGAAGGGACCTTGGAGGCCTTCTAGTCCAACCCCCTGCCCAGGCAGGAAACCCTACACCATCTCAGTCAGATGGTTATCCAACATTTTCTTAAAAATTTCCAGTGTTGGAGCATTCACAACTTCTGAAGGCAAGTCGTTCCACTTATTAATTGTTCTAACTGTCAGGAAATTTCTCCTTAGTTCTAAGTAGCTTCTTTCTTTGACCAGTTTCCACCCATTGCTTCTTGTTCTACCCTCAGGTGCTTTGGTGAACAGCCCGACTCCCTCTTCTTTGTGGCAGCCCCTAAGATATTGGAACACAGCTATCATGTCTCCCCTAGTCCTTCTTTTTGTTAAACTAGACATACCCAGTTCCTGCAACCGTTCTTCATATGTTTTATCCTCCAGTCCCTAATCATCTTTGTTGCTCTTCTCTGCACTCTTTCTAGAGTCTCAACATCTTTTACATCGTGGCGACCAAAACTGGATGCAATATTCCAAGTGTGGCCTTACCAAGGCATTATAAAGTGGCACTAACACTTCACGTGATCTTGATTCTATCCTCTGTTTATGCAGCCCAGAACTGTGTTGGCTTTTTAACAGCTGCTGCACACTGCTGGCTCATATCTAAATGGTTATCCACTAGGACTCCAAGATCCCTCTCACAGGTACTACTATTGAGCAAGGTACCACATATACGGTACTGGTGCATTTTGTTTTTGGCCTAAATGTAGAACCTTACTTTTTCACTGTTGAATTTCATTTTGTTAGATAGCGCCCAATGTTCAAGTCTGTCAAGATCTTTCTGTAACTTGAGCCTATCTTCTGGAGTGTTGGCTATTCCTGCCAGCTTGGTGTCATCTGCAAATTTGATGAGTTCCCCATCTATCCCTCGTCCAAGTCATTGATGAAGATGTTGAAGAGTACTGGGCCTAAAACAGAGCCTTGGGGTACTCCACTGCATACTTCCTCCATGTGGATGTAGTTCCGTTGAGGACTACACGTTGAGTGCGGTTGGTCAGCCAATTACGAATCCATCTGGTGGTGGTGCTGTCTAACCCACATTTTCTACTTTATCTAGTAGTAGGTTATGGTCTACTTTATCAAATGCTTTACTGAAGTCCAAGTAATTTATATCGACAGCATTCCTCTGGTCTACTAATTTTGTCATTTTGTCAAAGAATGCGATAAGATTAGTCTGGCATGATCTGTTTTGACAAACCCATGTTGGCTTTTGGTTATTACTTTGTTTGCTTCTAGGTGTTCGGTGATTCGTTGCTTGATTATCTTTTCCAGAATCTTCCCGGTATTGAGGTCAGACTGATAGGTCTGTAGTTTCCTGGATCTGTTTTTCCTTTTTGAAGATGGGAACTACATCAGCTCTTTTCCAGTCCTCTGGCAGCTCCCTGTGCTCCAGGATCTTTGAAAGATATAGTTCAGTGGTTCTGAGATCACGTCTGCCAGTTCCTTCAGAACCTTGGGGTGTAATCCATCCGGTCCTGGTGATTTGAACTCGTCTAGGGTAGACAGGTGTTCACTTACCATTTTCTTCCCTATTTTAACTTGTGTTTCTAATCTGTTTTTTGTAGTGCTGTTTTGATAGGTTGGATTGTTTTTCCTTTTGTGTAAAGACAGATGCAAAAATGAGTTAAGTAGATCTGCTTTCTCCCTGTTGCTTGTCATCTTCTTGCCACTTTCTCCCAGCAATGGGCCAATTGTTTCCTTGACTTTTTTCTTGTTTTTAACATGTTGGAAGAAGCTTTTTTTGTTATTTTTTACTTTTGTCGCTAGCCTTTGTTCATTGTGAGCCTTAGCTTTCCTCACTTCATCTTTACAGGCTCGGCTATTTGCTGATATTCTGCCTTAGTTATTTGCCCCTCTTTCCACTTTTTATATTTGTCCTTTTTGTCTTTCAATTTGTCAGATAGTTCTTTATGCATCCATGCTGGTTTCTTTTGAGATCTACTATTTTTCTTCTTCATTGGTATTGTGTTAGACTGTGCTTTTATAATCTCACTTTTCAAAATTTCCCAAGCTTCTTGAGTTGTTTTCCCCCTGAGGATTCTCATCCATTGAATCCTTCTCAAGCTCTCTCTAAGTTTATTGAAATTAGCTCTCTTAAAGTCCAAGACTCTAGTTTGACTTTGTTCTACTACTTGTATTTGCTTAATGTTGAATTCCAATATTGCGTGGTCACTTGCCCCCAAGGTTCCTGTAGCTTCAACACCTTCTATCATTTCATCTCTGTTAGTGAGAATTAAGTCCAATATGGCTGATCCCTTGTCGCCTTCTCTATTTTTGGGAAACAAAGTTGTCTGCTAGGTTTGTTAGGAACCTGTTGGATCTTCCACTTGGTGCAGAGTTTGTTTCCCAGTTGATGTCAGGGTAGTTAAAATCCCCATTACTACTGTGATGTGCTTCCTACATACCTTAGTTAGCTGACTAGCAAAAGTTCATCTACTTCCTCTGTTTGGTTGGGTGGCCTATAGTATAGACCTATGGCAATATCGTTTTCACCCTTTTATATTGACCCAAATACATTCAAGATGATTTTCATCATTGTTGTGCTCTATTTCTGTAGAGATGTAGTTATTTCTTATATATAGTGCAACTCCACCTCCTCTTTTATTTGGTCTATTTCTTTTAAATAATTTATATCCCTCTAGCTGTATGTTCCATTTGTCAGTTTCATCCCACCAAGTTTCCGTAATGGCAACAATATCATATCTACCCTCATTTACTTGGATTTCTAATTCACCCTGTTTATTCCTCATACTCTGTGCATTGGTGTATAGACATTTGAGTCCATTTGGATTGATCTTGTGTTTACTGTCTACATAACCTGTGTTGACTGCCCCTACTTTCTTGCCACCTGTTGGTTTAGTGCACATGGTATGGCACTCACTGTTAAATGCTTGGTTTTGCTTGATAGCATGGTTGATAGTCTTACCCATACAGACATCTATGTTACATGCACTGATAACCCTTTTAGTTTTCGATTGCTGGGGACAGAAATTTTCTATATCAGTTAATTCTCTGTCCCCACTGTTCAGTTTAAATGTTTATCCAGAAAATCTGTGAATGTATTGCTGAGTAACTCAGTCCCTTTCTTTGATGGATGCAATCCATCTCTTTTGTACAATTTTTCATTGGACCAGTTGCAGACATCATGACTAATAAAACCAAAGCCTTCCCTTTTACACCACTCCTTTAGCCACACATTAAACTCCACTACACGCTGGCCTTTACCTTTTTGTTCCTTATGTACTGGTAAAACCTCTGAAAAGTTAAGCCTACAACCTATGCTATTAAGTTCATACCCTAAGCTCTGGAAATCATTCTGCACAGAAAGCACATCCTTTTGGGACAGATCATTTGTGCCAAGATGTATAATAGCATCAACATCAGAATCCTTACTGGCATTCTTGACTATCTTAAGAATACGCCTCTTGTCTCTGCTGGCAGTAGCACCAGGTAGACACCTGACGTCTTTCAAAACCTCCATATCCTTTCCTAAATTTACATCCCTTACAATTGAATCACCAATCAGAAGGTGGCTTCTCTTTTTGGATACCGTGCTCTTCTTGTGTGACCGATCTGTAATACTTGATACACACTTTTCCAAAGTAGGTTCACACTTTTCCAAAGTAAGTTCTTCATCTTGAACCATAATCCCTTGATTGTTTGAGTTATCAGTATCACAACTACCTTGATCTGTCACTTTAGTGTTCCTATTTAGGTCAGCAAGGGCACTATATCTGTTATACTGGGACACTGTAAAAGCTTTGTGTTTATGGTTCACAGCTCTCACCCTGCCAGATCCCACGGTTGTCCATACTGCCCTTTTCCTGCAGGATCTTTGTGGTAGAGGGGGCTGATGGCTCAGCAGCTGGAATGGCTGAATTGGGTACCTAATTTCTGCTTGGAGAGCATAGATTAGAGATTCTAGATATGTAATCTGTCCACGTAGACTGCTAATTTGTTTACAAAGAGGACAGTACCCAAATTTGAAAAGGGTATCATGAAGACAGCTGCAAAACAAGTATTGCACTGAACTAAGCCAGTCATTTTGAATAGAATAAAATCACAATCTCAAGTGGACCAACCCTGAATATATTGTTGCTATTTTTGGTTTATAGTGATTAGATTAGATTCGCGCGCCGTTAGGCGCGCGGGTTGTGAAAATCAGGAAGAAATGCAGGAATTTTCCACCCCCACTGCTCCTTAAAGCAGCCCCTCTACTCACGTGCTTTACTGAAGCAAATCAGGGAGAAATGCAGGAATTTTCCACCCCCACTGCTCCTTAAAGCAGCCCTCTACTCACGTGCTTTACTGAAGCAAATCAGGAAGAAATGCAGAATTTTCCACCCCCACTGCTCCTTAAAGCAGCCCCTCTACTCACGTGCTTTACTGAAGCAAATCAGGAAGAAATGCAGGAATTTTCCACCCCCACTGCTCCTTAAAGCAGCCCCTCTACTCACGTGCTTTACTGAAGCAAATCAGGAAGAAATGCAGGAATTTTCCACCCCCACTGCTCCTTAAAGCAGCCCCTCTACTCACGTGCTTTACTGAAGCAAATCAGGAAGAAATGCAGGAATTTTCCACCCCCACTGCTCCTTAAAGCAGCCCCTCTACTCACATGCTTTACTGAAGCAAATCAGGAAGAAATGAGGTAGGAAACGTCCAAGTTCCTTTGACTTCCCGCTATATTTTCCAGGAAGAGGGGGAATCTTTGCCTTTTTCTGCCTGCATGGCAATGCCTGCCCAGAAAGGGGAACCCGGCATCTACTGGATGCTAAGATCCCCGAGGACTGAACTGCTTCCTCTCGGCCTCTAGCTGCTTCTTCGGTGTAAGTAGCCTCTTTAGCACCCCCCAGGTGTGGCTCTTCTCCTCTCTTCCCAGAGACACCCTGAGCAGATAATTCATACCTCTCATGAGCTCTTCCACTCTCAATGGCATTTTTATACAGCCTCACTGCTTGTGCAATTTGAAGGTCTTCTTTCATTTTTTCTTCCTGCCAGGCAAGGTGTCCTTCTTTACGCCTTCTCACTGTAACTCCTGGAAGGGCCTCTCCCAGCTCTGGCAACCTTCCAACCCCCACAGACCATTTGGGTTTCTCCCTTTTTTCTTCAAGCTGCAATTTAGCCAACCACTCTGAGGCCTCCCAGTTGGTCTGTTGGTCGTGCAATGAGCTGCCCCCACCCACATCTCTTCCTGGTCGCTTCCAGGGTCCGATATTCCTTTTTTATTTTATTTTTTTCTCAGCCCCCACGGTGTGTTTTCCTAGATGGCTGATGTTGAGAACTTGCTAATTGTCAAGCGTGCCTCCTTTCAAAACTCAAGACAGAAAACCCTCAACTCCATTGTTTGTAGAGAAAGATATGTTTTACTGAGAATGAACTGATTGCAATGAAACTATGAGTTTTGACACCCCAATCTGTAATAAACAAACAGAACACAACCTTCCAATCATCAGCTAATCAAAAATGGTGTTTTCATCCCTCATCCCTCAAATGCATATTTTTATGATCAGGATTTTTTTCTTCCATATGAGTTAAATTCCACCAGCAATGAATTGTATTTGTGCATCTGTTTTAGTGTTGTTTCTGTTTTCATATCGTTCTTTCCAATAATATTTGATTTTATATTTTCTCTTGTGTCCATTAATATTGTCTTGTATCCAGAAGTTCTAAACAAGGAATATGCTCATATTTGTTTTATTCATAAATTACAATCAGATACCATCGTGCAGTGTTCTACTTCCTGAAAACCATCACATGGGAAGCAAATCCAAGTAGAAAAACTGTTTATACTCATCCATACATCCCCCGACTTTCTTACTTCAAATCTATCTTTGTCATTAATAATATATTTGCAGGTTTCAATTGTAAGAATTTATAAATAATTATTAATTATATTTTTAGGATCTTATTTGACTAAATCATCTTGGAAGTTTCTTTCATCTCCTTCCTCACTTTTCATGGAAAGTTGGATTTGATTTGGTTTAAGAACTTAGTAATATTGGATGCCAACATTTCTTCTGGGCAAGAGAGCACAGTAATCAGGGAGAGCACATAATATTTTGCAATGCACTTACATTTCAATAGGACATACATGGAGAATTTCTGAAGTAAGTAGTTTCATCTGCATTTTGGTATAATAGCTAAAGTTTTTAAAACTTTGTTCAGTTGAGCTGAATTGAGCTGGCAGTCTTACTTCCTTCACTGTCAACTTGATGAGCAACTTTGCATTCATGTAGTGCACATGGATTTCTTCACGCATTGTGACCTTTCAAACCTATTCACTTTTAGAATTGCTGAGTGATTATTTGCATCCCAAACAATCAGTATGCTAGTTATGACATCTTCCCTTCACCATCCATGGGCATATTCCATATAAATTGTCAAAGAAAATTGTTAAAGAACAGGGAATTCTAGCTGGCCTCTTCATTCTCTCTCTCGCCATCCAGCATAGCTAGTTATTAGGCCCTATAAGAAGTTTTGTTGGTCAGACCTGGCCCTATTTAGCTAAATATGTATCAAACATAGAATCTTGTACAATAATCTGATATCAAACTTGGATTTGGAGATAATCCAATGCAGTTGAAATTTAGTGACAATATTTATCTGGCAAGAAATGACCTGATAAGGTATTATCTTCATGTTTCCAACCACAATAAAAAGTATTTTCATATGTTGATGAATATGTGTGCTTTTCATGACTACTTAGACCACTTTACATGATTTTTTTATTGATGTTAAGTAGATCTACCACCAGGAAAAGAAGCTAGTGGTAATACTTGAAAGAATAAATTATAATCTAGGAATTCTTTCCTTTGAGTATGGAACTACCATATTTTTCAGAGTATAAAACACACCAGATTATAAAATGCACCTACATTTTTTGGTGAGGAAAACAAGAAAAAGAAATCTGCCTCTGCCTCCCAGCAATTATTTTGTTGCAGCAAACAGCCAACAGCCTGCTTTACTTTCATTTTCAGCATAGCTTGATTAGCACAAGAAAAAAAAAATCTGCTCCCAGCAATTTACCTCCTTGCAATAGGCAATGGCAATCCCTGCAGCCTGAAACAGCTGAGAATCGGGGACAATCAACTTATGCTAATTAGGCTGTGCTGAAGCTGAAATGGGCTGTTTCTTCTTGCTGCTTGCTGCAAGGAGGTAAATTGCTGGGAGGCAGAGGCCAAAGGTGGGGGCCAGTGGGTAGGAGGGGCTACATTCGGTGTATAAGACACACCCAAATTTTCACCCCCTTTTAGGTGGGAAAAAGGTGTGTCTTATACTCTGAAAAATACAGTAATTGGCCTTAAGACAGCCATTAAGGCTCAACTTCTCCACATGTGGTTTAAAATAGCTTACTTTACAGGTGTGTTGATACAGTAAATACAGGTAGTCCTTGACTTATGACCACAATTGAGCCCAAACTTTATGTTGCTAAGTGAAACATTTGTTAAGTGAGTTTGCCCCATTTTACGACTTTTCTTGCCACAGTTGTTAACTTGAATCATTACATTCATGCATAACGTGGTTATTAAGTAAATCTGTATTTCCCTTTGACTTTGCTTGTCAGAACTTCCCAAAAGCTGATTGCATGACTCAGGACACTGCAACCATCATAAATATCCACTTGCCAAGCATCTGAATTTTGATCATGAGATCATGGGGAAGCTGCAATGGTCGTAAGTATGAAAAACGGTCATGTCACCTTTTTCAGTGCCATTGTAAGTTTGAACAGTCACTAAATGAACTAATGTAAGTTGAGGACTATCTGTATAAGGTAATTATATGATTTGAAATAATAAGAAAAGCTCTGAGAAAATTCCATGTAAGTGCTCATTGGTACTTACTCCTGAATAAGTGAATGAAGAAATATATGGGACTCCTATTTACAGAATACACAGAATTTTGTATTGCCAAATTCTTCAATACATCACTTGAAGAGTCTAGAAATAATCCGGCAGGTAGAACATTCCATCATCAATATCTATGACAGTGGCTAATGTTTGAGTCACAAGTCCAGATGTGACTTCTAGTTCTTTCCTCCAAGTTTCCTCGAAACTATTATGTGCTTAAATGCACACTACATAAAGGAAAGGTGATGATATGAAATAACCTACAGCAATTGTCCTTTTATATAATTGAATAATATTAAACTATATGTTCACATCCCAATTTAAAGAGTGGTCAGAACTCCAGAAAGCAAAAATTAGTTACTTAGAAAAAGTTATTGGAAATATTTTAATATCCTCTAATCATGTTTAATTTATTTTCAAACATAAAGCTTGAGAAATGAATGACATGCCAACATGTTAAAATAAGAAATAGAAACATGGCTTCTGAACTATGCTGTATATAATGCATTATATGATTAAAACTATATTTCTCTTTATTTCTTTCCCTGGAATCCCACCATACATTCTGTTTCTCAAGTCTTAAAAGAGACAGATCCAACTGAACAAAATACTAATAATCGTGCTTAAAGCAGCATTTGACACTGTAGCTTGACTCTGAATCTGAACCAAGAAATATATCAAAATAATAAGGGAACATGAATGGATCTCATTCACTGTAAATGACAAATTAAAGGTTTATTTTAAATGAGAAAAAATAGTGCTGAGTTCACTGCTCTGTAACTTTATTTATTTATTTATTTATTTATTTATTTATTTATTTATTTATTTATTTATTTATTTATTTATTTATTTATTTATTTATTTATTTATTTATTTAAATTTTTATACCGCCCTTCTCCCGAAGGACTCAGGGTTAAGGTTAAAACAATTAAATATACAAAATTAAAATATCAATTAAAATACATATTCAATAATGGCCAAATTAAAACCGTCAAATTGACCCAGCCTAAATTACCCCATATAAAATTACTAAAAATTAAAAATTTGAAAATTTAAAAATCAAGCCAGTCCCAACTTGGGCATGTTAATTGGATCAACAACTCATGGAGCACTGACAATACTAAGGAGCTTTTGCAACTCTTAATTTTCTACATCTCCTCTACACTTGAACAGTCAAATGCTTTATATAAAGCAGGTAGTGGGAACTGAGAAGCCACGGAGACATGTTTAGAAAAATCACACAAACTGTATTTCCTATTCCAGATAATTTTATTAAAAACCTGTTCTCTGCAGGAACTAAACATAGTTTCATGATTTTGTTTTGATTTTTGCTTTCTCTTTGAATACAGTAGAATCACTAGATTTTGAAAATTGTGACTGGGGTAATCAATAAACATAGCACCTGAGCAGATTTTTTTAAAGATAAAAAGAATGGTTCTATACCAGAAAATTTAAAACTGATTTAATGCAGGAAGCACTTTTGGAAATAAAAATGCTATATAGAAAAAGAAGTTTGACTTCATGAACTCCAGATCACACTGTGCTATCTAGCACTACATGATCAGTACCTTTATATGTTCTGCCAGTCATTCCCATAGCCCATCCTCTCTCCAATTTACTCTCCTCTGGTCTTTTTAATTTACACTGGAGCTTTTAATGAAATAAGCAGTTAGCAGAGCTTGGGGTGGCTGTCATGGTTGCTTTGGTTACATAAACAGATATTTGGATGTCTGGTGCTTCCATTCTTTCTGCTGCTGTGATGCTTCTGTCAACACAGTACCCTGCTAGGATGAAGACATTAGCCAGGATTTTATCACACACCTTCTCTGAGTGGGATGAAACACTCAAAGTATTGAATGTGCTCAACTGAGGCCTCTAGTTCTTTTTCCAGAAATGTTTCTTACTCTACTGAGATCCTTTCCTTTCAGCTCATCTGATTGTTGAGCTGTCATTTTATCCTATGATTTTTCCAGGTGCCACTTTTTCATTAGAATGTTTTTTCTCTAACAATCCTGTCCATAATTTTATTCCTTTGAAGATTTCTGACTCCCAGTTCAATGATCCATATAATTATAACTTTTTATGATTTCTTCATTCTTAAAGTGATAGATTTACATCCCCCCTGGAAAAGATGGAAAATGCATGACACTAAATCTCAACTGTATAGCAGAGGAAGCAAGACAATGAGATCCAACTTTTCAATTGCCCCTTGGATGGTTTGTTGGAAGGAAAATCCATCTGTTTATTCCAAGCCAGGAATAAAATAAAATTGAGGCTGATTGGAAAGAAAATTTAATGATGAACAGAACCACACACAAAGACAGTGTGCAGTTCTGGGTCACCTGAACAATTAGCTAGATGAGTGCCAGGATTTTTATACAGGTCCTGAAATGCTGCTTGGGGATAGGGGTTGTGCAATGAAGGGTCTTGTGTTCTGAAAGAGTGTTGGGCAATTCCTATTTTGGCTAATGGCTTTTGTCCTGTGTCTATCTTGGGTGAGGGGCTGCTGTACTAATCCCACCAGTCTGCTTTTGTTAGCTATCAAACTTTGCTGCAAGGAATTTCAAAATATCCTGTCTTGAATGGATTTCTGCCTGCAGTATTTGCTTTGCTTATGAATGGAGCCATCTAGATAGTTGGCTTCCTCTTTCAATGAGCTCTTTATCTCCTTAAGTGCTGGCATCTGTGTGAGCTATTAATAAAGACTGGGGGCTGCTTTCTACCTCTACAAACATGTTTCTCCATTTCTCTTTTAGAGAAATATAACATTCTGCCTTTTTAATATTTCCCAAAATATTTCATTTTTGGGGGGGTGGGCTTCCCACAGGTTCATGAGGTATGAGACCTAGCATTCCCATGCTCACAACCTCTGTTTAATTGTTATTTGAAAGTTCTGAGTGTTGTAGTGTTGTGCTCTGAACTGATAAAGAGTTGGTGTAAAAGGTTTTCTGTATTACATTGCTTCTGATAAATAGTAACGGCACTTTAGACTTGCCGTATATATTTATTTTTATTTATTTATTATTTAAATTTGTATACCGCCCTTCTCCCGAAGGACTCAGGGTGGTTCACAGCCAGATAAAATAAACAATAATATTACAATATAAATACTATTAAAATACAATTAAAAAACTTATTCAATTGGCCGAGATTAAAAATTTAGAATAAATGATAAAAACCCATTAAAAAACCCACAAATTTAAAAACTAATCCTAATCCAGTCCTGCGCAGATATACCCGCTTCACAGTGTTTTACAGCCCTCTCTAAGTGGTTTATAGAGTCAGCATATTGCCCCCAACAATCTAGGTCCTCATTTTACTGACCTCAGAAGGATGGAAGGCTGAGTCAACCTTGAGCCAGTGAGACTCGAACTGCTGAACTGCTGGCAGCCAGCAGTCAGCAGAAGTAGCCAGCATTGCATTCTAACTACTGCACCACCACGGTTCTATATTATATTACACTATGTAAGCAGTTGCTGCAGATTAGGACTTCTTTCTAATGCATTTAACTGCTGTTGAATGTAATATGAAATTTTTAAAAACTAAGGAATGAAAATACAGGTAAGGAAAGAGCCCTGCAGTGAAATTGAAGTCACTGTACCAGTAAAAGTGAGTCTGACACTGTGATCTTGTTGTATGCGTGGGGTATTCCTACTGGTAGTGACATCCCTCATAAGAACTGAGTGCTTTGACATCTCCATCTCCTTGTTGTCTTTTTTACTGAAAGGACCTTTCAGCTGTGACCTTCATCTATTACTATTCAGGTGTTGCATTCTCCCTTTTTCTGTAGATATCTCTACAAAGATACATATTTCAGCCAGCACAAGCCTCAGATCATTGTCTTCTTGCAGTCTGCTCTAGAGCTCTCAACTGTGTCTTCAGCATCTGAATTCCAGGAAAGTGAGGTGTATCCTAACCCAGGATCCATCAGTTATTACTGACAATAACTTCTTTCTTTTGGGGGGTCTTTGTTTTTATTTAGTTCCTTTCCTCTTTTGTATGTTGTAGCAAAACAAATTAAAAGAAGCAACTTATTAATACAGTGAATATGATTAACACCTTTGATAAAATAAAGAAAGAACATTCATAAAATCTTATTACTTTCTTTGATAAATTAACTAAATTATTGGATTTACAATAATGGATCAGGGAAATGCTGTGGACATAGTATACTTGGATTTCAGTAAGGCATTTGACAAGGTAGACCACAGCCCAATTCTTGATAAGATATAACAATGTGGAATAGACAGTATTACCACCAGATGGGTTCGCAATTGGCTGACCAACTGCATCAGTATGTAATCCTCAATGGAATTACTGTACAGATATCTTTAGGGAAGCAGGCAGTGGGTTACCACAAAATTCTGTCAGGCTCAGTACTCTTCAACA
Source organism: Ahaetulla prasina (assembly GCF_028640845.1). Taxonomy (NCBI): domain Eukaryota; kingdom Metazoa; phylum Chordata; class Lepidosauria; order Squamata; family Colubridae; genus Ahaetulla; species Ahaetulla prasina. Next base: position 118,791,376 of record NC_080541.1, read on the forward strand.
TCTTTGTAAATGATCTATATAAGAAGATAGAAGAGGAACTTATCAAATTTATAGAGAACAACAAGCCAGGAGAATGGCTATCACTTTGAAAGATCGACTCAGGGTTTAGGAGGATCTTGACAGACTTGAGCATTGAGCCCTATCAAACAAGATGCAATTTGGTAGTAAGAAAAGTAAGTCCTGCACATAGGCAAGAAGAAACAAATGCACAGGTATAGAATAGGTGGTATCTGATTCAAAAGTAGTAACTGTACGAGGGATCAAAATGACCTAGGGGAAAATCATTTAAATATGAGCTAGCAGTGTACTGCAGCTGCCAAAAAAGCCATCAGGCTTTTCAACAGAGGCTACATCAACAGAGAAATAGTATCAAGATCACAAGAAGTAATAGTACTGCTTTATACTGAACTGTATACTGTGTCCAATTTTGGTCTCTGCAATACAAAAAAATATATATGCTGAGACCATAGAAAGAGTGTGGAGAAGAGAAACTAGGATGATAAGGGATCTGCAGGGTAAATAGTATGAAGAATAGTTAAGGAAACCAGGTATGTCTAGCCTAAGGAAGAGAAGAATTAGGGGTGACATGATAGTTGTCTTCTGATACATGAGGGGTTGCTACAGAGAGGTTGGGGTCAGCTTATTCTCCAAAGTTCCTAAGGGTTGGACAAAAAACAATGGGTGGAAGCTTGTTAAGAGAAATCCAGCCTGGAACTAAGATGAAATTTCCTGACAATAAGAATAATAAATTAATGGAAAAGCTTGCCTCTCAGAGTTGTAGGTACTCCAATACTGGAGGTTTTCAAGAAAAGATTTAATAACCTTTTGCCCAGGGTGATATAAGGTCTCCTGCCTTGACTGGACTAGAACATATCTAGGTCCCTTTTAGCCCTATGATTCTATGCTGTATTCTGAACCAGCCACAGCTTTTGACTCTAGACCGCATTGCCCTAATCCACTTGGTATTATAAATAACAATGAGCAAGGCATCCCAGTCTAGGAATAGGTGCAGTTGGTGTACAAGAAAAATTACAGAGCATTTTTTTAACTTTACCCAAAGACTATTCTGCTTGATCCTATTGAAACAGAAACAGAGATGTGAATAATATATTTGGCTGAGAAGTTCCAGCATGTTCCTGAATTACCAAATGCCCCAAAGGCTCCACACAAGACAAATTTATAGCATCCTCAGGAGCTCTTCCAGCAATGACTCTCCACCATAATGCATTCCAAGCTTCTACTTTAAGGCAAGTGTTTCTATGCCATTTCCTGCCTCACAAGAGCACAGCATCTAAGAGAATGATAAAAGAGGACAAATACTGCTGAAGCTTTCTAGCTCCCTTACTTGAGAAGACCCTTTCTAAGACAAGGTTTAAAACTAAGCCATGAAGCAGGACTGTAAACCTAATCTTGCGTACCTTCTTTTCCAAAAACACTACACTACTAACCAGAGCATATAAAACATTTGCTAGACCAATTCTAGAATACAGCTCGCCTGTTTGGAACCCTCACCACATCTCTGACATCAATACAATTGAACGTGTCCAGAAATATTTTACAAGAAGAGTTCTCCATTCCTCTGAAAACAACAAAGTCCTTCGGGAGAAGGGCGGTCTAGAAATTCAATAAATAAAAATAAAACAAAATAACTTATCCCACCAGACTTGAAATCCTAGGCTTAGAAAACTTGGAACTCCGTCGCCTTCAACAAGACCTAAGTTTAACTCATAGAATCATCTATTGTAATGTCCTTCCTGTTAAAGACTACTTCAGCTTTAATTGCAATAATACAAGAGCAACCAATAGATTTAAACTTAATGTCAACCGCTTTAATCTAGATTGCAGAAAATATGACTTCTGTAACAGAATCATCAGTGCTTGGAATACTTTACCTGACTCTGTGGTCTCTTCCCATAATCCTAAAAGCTTTAACCAAAAAATTTCTACTATTGACCTCACCCCATTCCTAAGAGGCCCATAACGGGCGTGCATAAGCGCACAAACGTGCCTACCGTTCCTGTCTTATTGTTTTTCTTTTCTTCTTCCTATATATATATATGCTTATACCTCCTAATATTTACTCATATATATGTTTATATACTATATAATCTTTTTATATGATGTTGTGACAAAATAAATAAATAAATAAATAAATAAATAAATAAATAAATAAATAACTGGAAACACACTAGGTACTCCTGGTACCAGGAGGGATCTGGATTTAAAACTGGCAATGTTGGCTACTCTGAAGAATATATTCTTAAAGAAGCAAGTCAGCCCTTTCCTTCTGCATCAAGATTCAGAATATTATGTGACCCTCTACTTGTCTTGCTCCCAAGTTTCACACATAACTGCCAAGTAGGATATATCTTTCCAGCAATCCTACCATGCAATGTGATCTATTGGGAATACAAGCAGGACCTTTTAATTATGGCTAATGAGAAAAAACTTTAATGGCTTTCTATGAAAATTGATGGGCCCTTGCTGCCTCAGAGAGAGCAAGACATCTTGTTAAAATAATAATCTGAATAATGAGGCATTCAATTCTCAGGTTCTAGGCAGAGGAGAATAAGACTTCATGGGCATGGAAAGAGGGAAAGATCATGGAGAGGGGCTGCCTGTTCTAAGGTCAGTTCCTGCAGACAGTAAAGAGTTCACATACAGATGGCCTCACTACTGATCACGCAATAATAATTCCATCACTGGGAGTCTCAGCTGAAGGAATATTCAGATATATGGACTGCACATAAGTGTAATCCTTGAGATATGACTATAATAAAGCCTGCCAATTATGGTCTTGAAGATTCTCACCTAATGACTCCCCTCTATCCCTATTATCCCCAATGAATTGTTAAACAAATGCACAGGTTGTTAAGTGGAGCCCAGATGCCCCAGGGATGGGAGAGGCACCTGGAGGCCTAGCATAGGTCCAAGCTCTCTTTCCTTCCCCACAGCCTAAGATGTCCTGTGCTCCGTTTCCTACCCACAGGCTTTTCCCCACTCCTGTCCATTTCCCCACAGGCTTTACCTTTAATTCTCACTTCACCAGGTAAAACACTCTCCTCCTCACTTATCTTTTGAAGAACTCTGAGGCCTTCCAGACCACTCGAATGGATTGATTGTTTGAGCAGCCGCCATTTTGTCCTACCCACAAAATGGCGGCCACATTTCCTGCATGTGGCCCAGGAAAAAACACACCAAAAATTGTTACTTTAACAGAATCTTCACAGTGCCACAGAAGATTTCTGCAGCGCTCTGCAAGCCTCATTGAAGCAGCAAAATGAAGCAGTCTTTCCGGAATCTGCCATTTTGTACCAACCCACAAGCAGGTAGGACAAAATGGTGGCAATGTTTGGATTGTCTCTGAGTGGCCCATGTAGTCAGTGGCCACGCAGAGACATGGCCAACATGAGATGTATAGAGTTTTAAAAGGTAAAACGCATGTGTTAAATAGTGGCCGATTGAAAAGACCGAGGTAATTCTTTGACTTTATTATAACAAGCAATAACCCAGCAACTGTCTGGCCCTTTTATAGGGAGCTGGCAGACCGTTTAGCCAATCAGAATAAACTATTTTTCCCGCCTAGACGGCGGACCTGAGTGAAACCTATATTCTTCAGCTTCATTCCTTTATTGAGGAATGGGCATGTGGGAAGAAAGCCCAAGCCACACAGGGTCCCACAGGGGGATAAGGGGAAAGAGGTGGGAGGCGTTGCAGCATCTCTGTGGTTGGTTGTAAGTGACAAATGTCTGTAGGGGCACTGCAGCCATTGCAACTTTGACATAGAGTTGTATATAATTTTTTGGGTATTTTGTACCTTTGTACCTTTTTTGGGTCTTTTGTAACTTTGAATGTTTGTTAAGTGGCTGGTAGTATCTCGAGGACTACCTATACCATTCCATTTGTTTAATTGTCTGTGTATTTTTTCTCTTAAAATTGCAAATACTGATTTGAATGTAAATTAATTAATTGCAGAGTCCATTATGTGAATATACATATGCTAGCTTAATGTTGTATTAATAATGACTAGTCTAAATATTTTTATTTTTCATTTTCTGTAATTTTTCTCTTCCTTCACTCCCCCTTCCCAACTAAGAAACAAATAAATACATAAAAAGGGATTCTCAAAGGGAAACCGTATTAATAATTAGAGACCAACCTAGGGGAACAACCTGGCTAGGAACCCAGATTTCTTTATCCCCCTACCTATCATCTAGTTTCAGATAAACCTAGTCACTATATAAAGTCTCTTAAGGAGCCTGAGAAATAAGGTAAATTGTTCAGACAGCATTTTTTGGTCCAACTGTGTGTTTTCTCATACTTTTTTACTGAGTAGCCAAGGAAGTCATTCTTCTCTGTGTATAGAAAAACCTGCAAGCAAGGAAGCTTTTTCTGAGCACTCATATATTGTTCAAAGGTGTTTTGAAATAGTAATAGCTTATAGAAGGTAGAAGTCAGGGAATAGAGTAAATAAACAGAAGAAGCTGTTTTTTTTTTTTTTAATATTCCTATTTTTTCCCAAGTATAACAATGGATGTTACTATTTCTGTTCTGTTCTATTTAGATATTTGGAGTCAGTATTTCCAAATGGGTGTTGGTTAAATCTTGCCATTAATACAAATAGATATATACATACAATATAAAACATCAGCCAAAACTTTTATTTGTTGTTATCGGAATTGTTAATAATATAGTATAAAACAATTATATTATGTTGTTATGTTTTATATTATGTTGTGTTACAATCATGACATATCAGTGCTGCTGAATAGAAAATAGAATGATTAACATTTGATTAACGTTTCTGAGGCCACGGTAGGAATGATCAGTGTAAAGACTATAATGAACGAGTACAGGGTGCTCAATTAATAAAGGCCTTTGATGCTGCCAAAGGCCAATTAGCTCATTAGTTTGCTGACGTGGCTAAATCAAACTGTCCCTGCCTCCCCTTCTTTTCTAATTAAGCTCTAGCTTCTCACCTTGCTAATGAGCTTCCTACATATTTGCATACAAAAAAAGATAAAGAGGAGCTCATCTCTTTCTCAGTGTATAGCTAATATCTATTATAATATTTAACCTTTGCTTATTATGGAGGCACATCTGTTCCAGCAGATGGAAGAAGATTTGCTATTGGTGGGATATGAACCACTGATGATATCACCAGCATCATCAGCATCATTGAAATGCACAGAGGCTGCCCAAGAATTCAGTTCACACACATTCATTCTGGTGTTTTGAGAAAGGGTTTTCATGGCTTTCACACAACGGAGCCAGTGGAGGAGGTCAGGTATATACTTAACTGACTTATAGAAAGCTTCTGTTTGGCAACAGACTGACGGTCAGGCTTGCAACTTGGTGGCTTCACAGAGAAGCCCACAAATTCCTTTGATTTTTATTAAAGTTAGCAATTCACTGACCATTTAAATGAGAGCTGTCTTTTCTGTGTTGTCTCTTGGGAATTTCCAGAACAACCAACTTTTGTATGCACACAGTCCCTGTTTTTTCCTCATTCAGGAAAATGAGTCAAGACTCTTCCTCAGCCAGATGTCCATTTATTTTAGCTAACATCTCAGAGGTGCCACTTCTTTGATGACCTTATCTGGGCCTGGTAGCTAAGGAGGATTGGGCCTGGTTAATATTTAGATGGGAGATGTTCATGGGAGGTGGTTAGACTGCAAAACTGAAGTCATGTCTCAAAGGAAACACAGTCAAATCAGTTTGGTATTACTGTCAAGAACACCCTAGTAACTGAACTTGACTTGAATGAGACTACCAAGTTCAGTAGCAATTTTAATTATTTCATGAGGTTTCAGGTTTTCTTTTAATTGTTAGCCTTCTTGTGTGTCAAGACACCAGCAGAAAGATTGGTTATACATTTTTAACAACACAGTCATAGATTATATTCTCTCTACTTGTTTCTTTGATCAAGTGCTCCTCTTGAAAGCCAAACCTTCTCCCAGATGACTCCAACCTGGTGTTCTCTAGAGAAATCAGACTGCTTTTAATAACTATCTGCTGGTAAACTGGACTTTAAGAGAGCATCAGATTACCTAAAGATAAGTCTGTTGAAACATCCAGGGGCATTATTTTTATCCTTTCTTCCCAAAACAGAGCCTGGGAAAATCCAGACTATTTCTGGACTTGAATGATTGGAGAAGATAAAGATTTCAAGGAAAAAACCCCAAATCCCCCAAAGATGGAAATAATAACTAGAGAAATGGTGGCCTGGATGTTATATTATTGGAACCAACTCAAATTCATTTGAGACTGAGAGTAATTTGGAGAAAGCATTAAGGAGAGGGCTGCTGAAGCTCTAACAGACTCTATGGAATGAAAAGAGGAAAATGTGTGTTTAGAAGCAGAATGTGTGCAACAAACCAATACAAAATATTTCAAGATAAATTTTCAAGGGATATACTTGTGCACTCTATCCATGAGATGACAAGAGATCAAGTTATACAACAATACTATACATCAACATCAAGTTAATTCTGCCCAAACATCTATTAAAGAAAGAAAGAATACAAAGAAAGAATATAAAACACACTTGCTTCATCAGGCGTAAAATAAAACCATTCATGAACTTTTTGCTGAAAATAATTAAAAATTACCTGGGTGATTTTTGCTTTTGTTAACTAAAAAGAGTTGAATATGAGAAAAGGTGGATGTGTCACCTGAAACACAGGCTGAGACAAGGATTTGGAGAACCAATTTACTTTGGGAAAGAGGTTTGCTTCCACTCAGAAGAAGTTCATTTGTCCTTTGGCTTTTCTGCTCCAATTCTTCTATCATTTGGAATAGGAAATAGAGAAAATACACAAAGAATTAAACAGAGGATCCTTGGTCTGGATAAAACAGAAGGTCAGATCTAAATTTCCATCCTACTCAAGGACTTCTTCCATTCTCCATTTAATCCATAGTTAGTTCTGTTACATATAGAAGAGTATTCATATTAATAATGAGATACGATGACACTGCTTTTGCAAAACATTTCTACATCTAATCCAACACCACAATTGAACTAGTAGGCTATGTTTTACTTCATTGTCTCTCTATTGTGTTTGGTGTACTGGACTAATAACCCAACTCCTTACCCACAGAATAGTCTGGTCTGAAACTAAATTATCTATCTTTTGTCTCCTGATTTCTCCAAGGAAATTTCCAGGAATATAGCATCAAAAAGATCAGACACCTTCTTTTCTCACAGTTTGTGCCAAACTGGGAATCGATAATTAGTGGAGGTAAAATAAAATACTTTATTCAACTCAAGGCTAAAGGGACTCGTTAGTAGGGTTTATAAGATTATAAATTCTGATGAAAAATTACAAAGAGTGATGAGGATAAATTGGGAAAAAGATCTTAATATTGAAATATCAGAGTCAGATTGGAATGTGAATTGGAAGAGTAGAATTATGAGAACTTTATCTACAAGGATTAAAGAGCACAATTATAAAGTTGTTTGGAAATGGTATTTGACTCCAGTAAGATTGTCACAAATGGATAAAAAAATCAGTAAAAAATGTTGGAGATGTGAGATGGAATTGGGGACTTATGAACATATGTGGTATAATTGTGATAAGGTTAAAAAGTTTTGGCAACAATTGGAGAAAATGATATTTGAAATGATGGGGAAAGTAATAACATTGAGAGTGGAAACTATATTATTGTTGGTAATTAAGGAAATAGAATTAACAAAATATGAAAAGAACTGATTAGAATTATGATTATAATAGGTAGAATTATAATAGCTAGATATTGGAAACTAGATGTGATTTTTAGAATAGAAGAGTGGAATTCTGAAATGTGGAAATTAGCTTTAAATGATAAAATGACATGTGATATTAAAATTAGAAGTGGTGTGTATAAAGAAGATATTTTTTGGAAGACTTGGAAACCATTTGTGGACTTTGCGCTTGGAACATTGGACGCTTCAGTACCTGTACCTCGAGAACGTGGATTTTGGCAATCATGAGGATATATCCGAAGACCCAAATCTTCCTTTTATGTATAGCACAAGGGTGTAATAATGTATTTTCTTTTTGTTTGTTTGTTGCAAATTAATTTAAAAAAAAAAAAAAAATATTCAACTCAAGGCGGTCAAGTAACGGTGGATGATGGCTGCAATGGACCAGTCCTCCACCTGCTCTTCTATAATTTGTTTTTAGTTTAAAGATTTAAGCCAACCTTTATTAGTGTAATTAATTGTGTTAGGTTATTGCAAACAACTGTTCTTTTATTTAGACTTAGAACAGATGCCTCCTAAGACAAATGTCTCCTTATTAAGAAATTAAAACAGATGTCTTCTTAAATGAGCATTTTAACTTTGAGATATACACATATGTATAGAGCAGCACGATAGTTCAGCAGTTAAAGACGCTGAGCTGGTCAGCGGGAAAGCTGACAGCCAGGTTCAAGATCTGAGCACTGTGCAAAGGGGTGAACTCCAGTTACTTGTCCCAGGTTCTGCCCACCTAGCAGTTTGAAAGCATGCAAATGTGAATAGATTAATAGGTACCACTTTGGTGGGAAGATAACAGTTCTTTGCACCTTGGCATATAGCCACATTGGCCACATGACCAAGGAAATTGTCTTCGGACAATGATAACTCCCTTGGCCAAGCGCCGCATCCTAGAGTCAGACACGACTGGACAAGGAAACCTTTACCTATTCTCCCTCTCTCTCTCTCTCTCTCTCTCTCTCTCTCTCTCTCTCTCTCTCTCTCTCACACACACACACACACACACACACACACACACACACCCCTATGCATAAGGTATACATAATGTACTCATTTGTTCATATTAGCAGGAACCAGTCTGTGTAAAATGTCATCACTACTGCCTGTACAATCTTTCATGATCCTTAACTTGGAACATTGGGCGCTATCTATCAAAATGAAATTCAACAGTGAAAAAAGTAAGGTTCTACATTTAGGCAAAAAACACAAAATGCACAGGTACCGTATATGTGGTACCTTGCTCAACAGTAGTACCTGTGAGAGGGATCTTGGAGTCTTAGTGGACAACCATTTAGATATGAGCCAGCAGTGTGCAGCAGCTGCTAAAAAAGCCAGCACAGTTCTGGGCTGCATAAACAGAGGGATAGAATCAAGATCACATGAAGTGTTAGTGCCACTTTATAATGCCTTGGTAAGGCCACACTTGGAATATTGCATTCAGTTTTGGTCGCCACGATGTAAAAAGGATGTTGAGACTCTAGTAAGAGTGCAGAGAAGAGCAACGAAGATGATTAGGGGACTGGAGGCTAAAACATATGAAGAACGGTTGCAGGAACTGGGTATGTCTAGTTTAATAAAAAGAAGAACTAGGGGAGACATGATAGCAGTGTTCCAATATCTCAGGGGTTGCCACAAAGAAGAGGGAGTCAGACTGTTCTCCAAAGCACCTGAGGATAGAACAAAAAGCAATGTGTGAAAACTAACCAAGGAGAGGAGCAACTTAGAACTAAGGAGAAATTTCCTGACAGAACAATTAATAAGTGGAACAACTTGCCTGCAGAAGTTGTGAATGCTCCAACACTGGAAATTTTTAAGAAAATGTTGGATAACCGTCTGTCTGAGATGGTGTAGGGTTTCCTGCCTGGGCAGGGGGTTGGACTAGAAGGCCTCCAAGGTCCTTTCCAACTCTGTGTTATTATTATTATTATTAATTTAAACTTACAGGGGAAATATTCCAATAGTGAAGCTTTGTTCAATTGCTTCAGTTCAGTTGCTATTAGAATCCTCTAATTTTGGACTTGCTGGTTGGCGTCGCAATGGGATGGAAGTGGGCTAGCTGGGCTCCATGAAGCCCAGCCAATATCTGTTTGCCAGGAGGCCCTATGGGAACCACCTTGAGGAGTGATGAAGATAGGAGGGACCTTTTGTCAATTATGTTTCCTCGCTTGAGCCAAAGAAATCCTCCTGAACGGCAGCAGAAAAAAGAGCCATTATGGCCAGATTGAAGCTGTGACAACCAGGACAAGAAAATTATGAGCTGGAGCAGTTTGTGAACAGAGATTGGAACTGGGTGAGATAATTTTCAACTTCTAAACTAGAAATTTAAACCCAATAAAATAATTTTTAAAAGAAAGATTCTCCAAAGCATGAGAAAGCAGTGAATTAGTACACAGAGATGGATTATAGAGCCCAAAGAGAAATAAAACTTTAATAGGAGAATATGAAGCTTTAAACATTGAGATATAGAAAGACTGGACTTGAACTTGCAGTGTCGATAAAAGTGACTTTAATTTGCTGATAATATTGTCTGATTACTGGAAGATATAGCATAAAGAATAATAGAATCTTTTTTCTATCATTTGACAATCAGCTGTTATGCCCTCCACTTCATTTTAACCCTGGAACTTAGAGCTAGGATGTCATCTACTGGTCAAAAAAGATACTAATTTACTACATGGTGGGAAACGACCTTGACAGAAAAAGAAAATTGATAAGAGAAGGAAAACAGAGAAGAAGAAAAAGGGAAATGAAGTGAAAGGCAAACAACACCTGGAAGCCCACTTTTTGTTTTCTTTGGTTCTGTATCTATTTGTTTTTTGGCTGTTTGGGAACAACTGGTGAGCCTTTTGAAAATCCTTAAAAGAGTGTGGACTATAAATAATAATAATAGTCCTTGAAACTGAATATTTGACTCTGTGGCTTAATGCGACATGGGGAAACCTGGTGGGCAATTTTGGATTACAAATACTGTTTGAGGGAATATTCTACAAGGTGAAAGAAGAAAAACTAAATAAAACTTATGAACACAGATAATTTAGAGAGAGCAAATTAGAAGATTCAGATTTTGAGGACTAGCTCTGGGACTGAACGAAATTCTTTTAATATTGGCTTTTGTGGCACCTTTGGACAACTGGGATTTTGGTGGATTAGTGGTGTATTCTTGAATAACTTTTGGCCCATCAAATGTTACAACAGGGAAAACCAAATACATTGCAAAAAGAAATCGTATTGATGCTTCAATGTATTCAAGAAGCTATGATAAGGAATCATAGGGAGATGATGGACTTGATGCATGATACAGATGTAAGAATAGAAAACCCTAAACAAATGACAATAGAAAATGAACAAAAAATTCAGAAAATAGAGAAGCAACTAGAAGGAGCAGAGGAAAGAATAGAGGAGATAAATCAATTAATGACACAAGCAGATAAAAATACGGAAGAGACAGTAAAGATTCTGGAAAGGGAGCAGGTAGATTACTCATTAAGAGGTCAAAGTATAGAAAAGGACAGAGAGAAAGATCTCCCAGAAGTGATGAAAGAGTTATTGATGAGCGCTCTAGAGGTTCGACAGCAAGAGATACATGTGGAGGCAAGTGGAATAGGTAGACTAAATATGAGTGATGTAAAGGAATACAAGAGTCCAAGGGAGCAGCATGAGAGCTTTGTTAAAAAGTTAATAAGAATTGAAATATGAAAAAGGACAAGAGATGATGGATAGATACATAATACCTCTATATATGGCAATTGCCTTATTAGGGGTTAAAAAAAAGAGGTAGAAAGTAGAAATTGGGAAAATATTACATGAAAATAACACATTACAATTACAATGTATACATAAATGTTAAAAGTTGAAAGATTATTATCATGTATACCTAAATAATATTATCATTGTTATTAGTATTGTGTTTGAAGTAAATTGACTCAGACAACACACTGTTCACCAAGCACTCATGTATGTTAAAGAAAAAACTATAAATAAAACTATTTTTAAAAATCCTCTAATTTTTACTGTATGCTGCTTAATTGCTTAACTTATATATATTATTACATTGTGAATATGTGTTCTATTTTATACATACATATGTGTGTGTGTGTGTGTGTGTGTGTGTGTGTGTAGGTCTTTGGTTATTCAGGTTTTCTCCTGTGTAAAATTGGAAGTGTCTTGGCGATGTTTCGACAAAGTCTCATTCGTCATCTTCAGGCTTCAGCTTCGTGCTTCTGGGAGCAATGTGTGATTGCAGCTGTTTCTTCCTTTTTAACTGCTAGTGGGGGTTTGAACTGATTGGGTGGGTGGTTTGTGTTTGTGAAACAGCTGCAATCACACATTGCTCCCAGAAGCACGAAGCTGAAGCCTGAAGATGACGAATGAGACTTCACAAACGTCGCCAAGACACTTCCAATTTTACGCGGAGAAAACCCAATAACCAAAGACCTACATATATATATATTCTCTGAGGTTTTCACTGAGAAAACGGAGAAAACCCAATAACCAAAGACCTACATATATATATATGTTTTCTGAGGTTTTCACGGGAGAAAACGGGAGAAAACCCGAACAACCAAAGACCTACACACATATATATATATATATATATTCTCTGAGGTTTTCGCGGGTGTTTATATGTAGGTCTTTGGTTATTCGGGTGTTCTCCCACATAAAATTGGAAGTATCTTGGTGACATTTCGACGAATGACGAATGGGATTTCGTCGAAATGTCGCCAAGATACTTCCAATTTAATCTTCTCTACCTGCTTCATTTTTCATATTCTGTTTTGGCTTCTGGCTGTAAATTAGCAAAGTAAGTAAGTAAAGTAAGTCAGAGAAAGCCCAGTGGAAGAGTTATTTCCTCTTGTTTTCCTTGAGATGTAAAAGAGGAGGAAGTCATGGAAGCTGCACAATACTGCAAGAGATGGGTTTGGCCAACAGAAAAAAATGGGACATAAATTTACACCCTTTAGCAAGTACAGTACTTTCAGTGCATGTGAAGGGCACCAAAATTCTTTTCTCCTTTGGAAATAGAAAAGAGCCCTCTTCTTTCATCAGAGAACTGATAGGGGGCTGGGGGTAAGTCAAGGTTTTGTGCTGCATATTGCTGCCTAGATCTTAAAGAATACATTAAAAAGCCAGGGAAAAGCGCCTCCATCAGATAGCCTGGTTTTGTCTGGTTTTGTGGATTTCATTGCATTTTGGAAAATGGGACAAAAAAGGTGAATGCTATCATTACAGGGGACAGTGTCTCTCCCTTATATTTTTGACATGCTTCATGACTCCTTTCTGTTTTCTGTTGGAGAAAAAGGACTATTTTGCAGCACCAACATTCAGAGGCATCCACTGCAATATACATTTTCACCAGAATGACAAAATGAACATTGTGATGTCATAATGTAACTTCCATTACTTACATAATCATGTGCAAGGTCACAACACACATACAGAAAAGGCAAAGTTTGCTTTGCAATGTATTTCATTCCCCTGATAGATGCCAATGCTAAACAATGCAACAAAATATTGTTTTAATATTTATTATTGTAAGAGAAAATTAATGTTTCATGAGATGTCTCTCCCTCAATTCTGTTAGAACACATAGAGCAAAATTATGCTCTATGTGCTCTATGTGTCAACAGGGTAAATATCCTTCCCTTCTCCTCTTTTTTAAAGTAGGAAAATAAACCATCCTGTTCTTCCTTTCCAAAGAACAGCTTAAAAGAAAAAAACAGTAAGAACAGCTTTTAAAGGTCTGCAGAATGAAGACCAAGGGACAGAGTTTCATTTCTTTTTAGCCAGAATCTCTCCAGCTCAGTTGCAGCTAACTTTTCCAGGGGAAGGTAGAAAGCTTGGAATTACTAGAGCTTAAACCTTCTTGCTTTCTACCCCATCCAAGTCCCATCAGAAGTGATAGGCAGAGGATAAATAAATAAACAAACATTTTATTAGTTGCAGTTTCATTACAGTGGCTGATGCTGCAGAGACAGAAATCTAACCAAAAAAGCTCACCACCTTCTCTTGCAAGGGGAAAAAGTTAATCCTTTTGGCATATCCATGTAGGCAGACTTATTAGAGGCATTTACAAGCTAATGATATGTATATACTCAACCGTCAAAAGAAAAGGCATTTCAATAAGATGATTTACAGTTCAGTTGTTAATGTGCCCTTAACCAATCCTTTCCCTCTCATATTATAGCAATTTAATTGGTTTGAATTTTAACATTTAATTATTTCACTATTCAATGGCAACTCACCGTTAATTGGTAACCCACCATTAACCAAAAAAGAGCATTAACTCCATCCGAATATAGAATTCATCTGCACTGTTCTCTACTCCCATCTGGGGCTCTGCCTCAACTCTCCTAATCCCTGTGAATGGGGTCTGGCTATCTTGATGGGGAATAAAGAGAGTGGGGCCTCCAACATATCTTAGAAGAGGCTATTTGGAGAGTTATGTTCAACCTTGTCTGTAGGGTAGAAAATTGGAGAAAACTGCACCAGAATTTAAACTAGGGTACTGAGAATCTTATGTATATTTACAGATAATGAAAACCGATCATGTCTGCTTTTCATTGCTACATTTTCATTGCTATATTTTCCAGCACATACAGGTTATATTATATCCAGGTTTGGGACTACACTTTTTTTCAGTATCCTCCAAATTAAGTTCAATCCATGATGACTTCACAGACATATCCATAAAGTTTGTTTTACAATGGTTTGGAAGGTAATTTGCCATTGCCTTATTCATAATGCTAAGGAAGGAGGAACCCTAAGGTTTGTGCTTCTGATAAAAATACAATCCAAGATAAAAGGAAACCTATTTCAGCCCTGGAGATCTTCTCAGACCATATATGGAGCAGCTCTTCATAGGACTGTTGGAAGAAATAGCCATCTGCTTCAGTTCCAAGTGGGGAGAAAGACATTGGAAACATGGAGGCTGATTGGAAAGATGGTTTATTGGTGAACAGGACCACATGGGTTTGAGGTCCTGGGCAGCTGACCACATGGAGTGGAGGGTGAGGGTTATTTATATCCTCTCTGGGCTTTAAACATGAGTTTTCTGTTCCTGTGCAACACCAATGTATTCTATTGGTTGCTATCAGACTTTCATGGGGCTATGCAGGGGTCACAGCTGAGATTGCCTGAGTTAAGTTTGGTTGAAACTTGGAGGGTGATGATATAATGAAGATGCTTGTGTTCTGTGGGCAATTCCTATTGTGTCTTAATGGCTTTGCCCTGGTTTTTTATCTTGAGTGAGGGCTAATCCCTCACTCAAGGGATTGAATGGTAATTCTACCTTTATTCAAAATATCCTGTTTTGAATGGACCAAATCTACATTTCTAAAAGCTGGCCTCAGTTTAGTATCTGCTTGGGAGCAGGGAACTGTAGCTCTGAGTTTCTGTCTCCCTTTAAGATTTTTATTTCTCTTTTAGGGGAAATATAATATTCTGCCTTCTTAATATTTCTCAAAATATTTCATTTTTCTAGGAAGGGGTGGGTGCTAACTTTCTACAATCCCCCCCACCTTTGCCATAGTATGTGTGGGTAGAATATGCATTTTACTGACAAAAGATTAAAAATTGATCTGATCAGGGACACTTGATGAGTGCTTTTATTTTTATTTTTTATGCAAAGGGAAGGCATTGATAGAGGCAGCAGAGAAGAATTCCTTCAGTGGCTTCCAAAAGGAGAGCTTTCAACTATGAAGGTCTATCAGTCAGGGCAAATTTCTGGAAAGAAATTTACAGTGTCTAATTTTCTATACCAATTATTGAGCTTCCAGTCAGGTTTTAAGCAAGCAAGCCCCAAAATTCTACACAGCCATGGCTTTCCTTTAAATAACTACAGGCTGCCCATTTACAAGGGTTGCTTCTTGAACCTGCCTTAGCCCTAAGTTTAGTGCATCCAGGGTTTGTGAGGCCAAATTGAGGGTAGCCAGTGTGCAATCCAAGCTATCAATATTTTTTAAATTATACACACAATGAGCCCTGGGACTCCTACTAATAAGACCACCAGTGCATTCCCCCTCCCCCATGGAATTGGCAGGGAGATATGATTGCTTGGACCTTAGTGCCAGAGAGCAAAAACCAACCTAGGAGAAGCTTTGTGTGGAGGTAGGTAAAGGGGATAGCTCAGTCTGATTCTGAATGGTGTGTGTTTGTGTGTGTGTTTGTGTTTGTGTGTATGTCTGCTGTTGCAATACAGACAATGCAAACATGCTGGACAACCCTCCCATCAGACAAATCTAAGGTGTTCAGAACTTGCTGTGCCAACCACTCCCAAATGCCATCCCTCCGTGAATCCATTTAACTGATTACAACATAAACGAGATAAGAAAGAAAATCTTAAAATGAATTTCTGCCTTCCCCCCATAGTCTTTACAGCTGCCTTTTGGGGATTGAAAATAGTCTTTAGTCTTCACTGGTCAATCTCAGGGTCCTCTGTTTCATGTCTGCTGGGTAGCATTAGGCTTGGCTTGGTGGTATGGCTGGTCAGTCAGGCTTGGGAAGGTCTGCTCCACTTTGGTTGCTGTGATGACTTTCTTGGTAGATGACTGGATCCAAACCCAATTCTTTGGCTGAAATGAATGGAGGGTCTCTTCTGGAGGCAGCATCTGGGTCAGTGTGATCTGCTTCCACTTGTTGCAGAGTTGTCTGTGCAGGGCTGAAAGACATGAGAACAGGGCCCCTCCCCCCTTTGTGGGTGATCCTCTCAGAAAAGGCATTGTTGGAGGATGAGAGATGGGGAGGTGGAGTGGGGGAGGATAAATAGCATGCAGGCAGAGTTTGAGGGGGAAAACATAAGTACTGCAATTGTTAAACATATAAACCAGTCATAACAATATGGAGACACAACACATGAGGATAAAAAACTGGATTCACATGCTTCAGGAAAAAGATGGACAGATAAAACCACTTAAACACACACAGTAAATGCAAGAATGAAACTTTTCTATTAATGAACTTAAAACATTCCCTCATAATCTTAAAGTTCTTAAAGATACAGAGAGGGAAGGAAAAAATTGAACACAGTTCTCTTCACTCTCTTTGTGGGCCAGGCAAAACAGGGTGAAGGCATTTTTTTTCATTACCTCGAGGGCACACAAAGACTTAGATACACATATACACACAAAGACAAGAGAAACAAAACAGAAAAGGAAAACAGAACCTCAGATTTACACCCTGGTCATTCCCACCATAAATCTCAGTTAATTTCAGATGAGGGAAGGCAAAAATCTTAATAAAATATCACATGGTTGCATGGAAGACAGAGAGGAAGAGAGAGAAACAAATAAGCAAACAACATCAAAAAAAAAACCAATGTTCCTATTTATATATTTCCCTGTTCTTAAGTACTTTTATTTAGCCAAATTGGTTTTCCAGCCTCATCCCTGAGCAAAGCCCACTCTTCACACAATTTGCTCACATCTTCTTCTTAACAGCCAAGACAGGCATCTGTTGTTCATCCCAAGCCTCAAGCAAATCTCCTAGGCGGGTTCCTGTCACAACCCTCAAGCTATAGCTTACCATATCCCCCTTCAGATGTGGGGTTCACTTTGGCTTATTCGGGTGAACCAATTCTGTCACCTATCAGTTTTCAGACAAAAAGAAAAAGTGACTGATGATGGGATGGCCTGAATCCCGGTGCTCCGGGGAGAACACCAAAATTCCAGTCGTTTTGGGGGTCCTTAATGGACCATAGCTGTCCTGTAGGGACAGTGAAGAAAGGAGGCACTGGCCAGTGTGAACAGGGAAGTTGGAAATTCCCTGGAGCGTCAGCATTAGCCTCTGACCCAGCGGCGAGGAAAGACAGCCATTAGGAGCTGTCAAATTTGGGGCAGCCATGCAAAAGAATTGAGCAGGAGCAGTGATTTGAATGGAGTTACCAAGTGAGTGACTGGCCAACTCACAGGTAAGAAGAAAAATTCTTAAAGCTGAAAAGATTTTCCAACTTGAAATTAGCGTCTAATTGGCACGCAGAAATTCAAAGTGAAGGGAAACAAAAAGCAAAGAGGAACTCTAAAACTGATACTAAAAGATGAAGAAAATTGAGGGAAAGCATCTTTTACTAACAAAATGTCTTAATTGAGAAAGATGGAGTAATTATCTTTGTGGATTAACAAGTGACATTTTGTTGCCAGGGATTTGTGAATTGGAGAGAATCATCATCTGGAGGAGAGAAAATGCTTCCCCATGCTTAGGCTACCATGGGGAAGACTGGAGGAGTATTTGTTTAAACAGCTGCAGTACAACTTCAAAAAAGGACTGGAAAGATCAAAGATTTAAATTAGAACAGCTTAAAGAAACATCTGAACTGGACATTATTTGGAAATAGAAAAGAAAAAAAAGAGACAATATTTGGACTTGAATTTGAACTATATATAAGTTAAAATAATAAATTTAAAAATCCTTTCTCCTTAAATTGAGAATATGGAGAGTTGGGAGGATGAGTATGAGGAATTAAGGGAGATGGTGAGAGAATCGTTTAAGGGAAACAAAGAAGCAGAGATGTGGCTAAAAAGTAAAAAAAGATGAAGAAATTATGAGGAAGAAACAAGAGGAACAAAAAACTATAATGCTGAAAAAGAAATAATTGAAGATAAAAACATAGATGATTACACTGGGATTGACAGTGATGGAATAGAAATGGAGAGGGAGAAGGATATTTCAAAAAAGAAAAGAAAAGAAGGAAATGGGAAAAGATTGAGGAGAAAAATTAAAAAAGTAAAAAAATAGATGATTACACTGGGATTGGCAGTGACAGACTAAAGAGAATAGGAGGAAATGGGGAAAGGGGGGGGAAATCAAAAGAGTAAAATTAGAGAAAGGAGGGGGAAAGAAAGATATAAGAAAGAGAAAAAGAAAAAGATAAGAGAATGGGAGAAAGGGAGAAAAATATGGAAATGGAATTTTGGAGAGACTGAAAGAAAATGGTTAAAAGGAGTAGAAAAATGAATAGCAGAAAATAAATTAAAATAGTTGTAGAAATTTTAAGTAAGATGTAATTTAGAAGAAATATATAGATTATTGTAAAAGGGAAGTAAGAAAGGTTGAAATGAAGTGAATGTAAGAAGTAAAAAAGAAGAAATATGCTGTTTAATGCAAAATGGAGAAGTAGATGAAATGTGAAAGATATAATGGGATATATGTTTTATTTTCTGAGAATGCATGGAATGTGAGAGAATTATATTGGATGGTAAAGAAATATATTTTAAATATAGAAAAGAATAAAGAAATTAATTGAAATTAAGATATCAAACTGAAAAGAAGTAAAAAAAGAAGTATATTATTTAAGAAAAATAGTCCAGCAGATAAGATGTGAAAGACAGTATGGTGTATAAGTGAAAATAATTGAAATTGAGATGTAAAATGGAATAAAATTGAAATGTTAGAAAATGATGTATCCTATTGGAAGAGAAAAATAATTATTAAATTGTAAATAAGAATTTAAAGAAAACAAGAGATGGAAGGTTGTATTAATTAAAATGTTGTAAGGTAAAAATGGAATAAGATGAAGACAATGTTAATAATTAAAACACGAGGGGAATGCTGAGAAATATATTTGATAAATGGGAAAATTGGGGTTGTCTGGACACCATAGTTAAAAATATTGAAATGAAAATGAATACAGCAATAGAGAGAGATAAGAAGAAGGAGGAGGCGGAAAGGGGGAAGGAGGGAGAGAGAAAGAAGAAAGGAAAGAGGAGAGGAAGAAAGGGAGGGATAATAAGAGTAGGAGAGAAAATTAGAGAGGGAGGAAGAATGGAGGAGGGGGAGAAATGAAGGGGAAGTAGAGAAGGAATAGGAGAGGAGAGAAAAAAGTAGGAAGGACAAAAGAAGGGAGGGAGAGGAAGGAGAAGGAGAAGAAAGATTGCTGTAAAATGGAAAAGAAGAAAGACAACCCCGAATATGTTTGAATATATTAGGATAAAAATTGAAATATCTAAAAAATAATAAAAGAGAATAAATATTAGTAAAAATGGAGAAATTAGAACTGGAGGGCGAAGGAAGATATGATTTATATAAATGAGCATGGAAATATTAAGACACGATCAAAATATGGAAAAAGAATACTTTGGCAGAAATTGTAATAAAATAAAATGCATTTGGATATGTTAAACTGTATAAAATATGATATGGCCAATACTCTGTTCATAAACTATGTATGTGTGAAGGGGGGGAAATTAAAAAAATCAATAAAAACTTGTTTAAAAAGAAAAAAGAAAAAGTGACTGGGAGGACTCTGGTTACCTCACAGAGTATGGGAACCTCCTTTCCAGGGAACTTCCACCAATCACTTTTCAGACCAAAAAGGGGTCCAGGAGGACCTGCTGCCCCCTATGCAGTGAGTACAGACACCTCCTAAAATTCTGCCTATCAGTTTTCAGACCCTCGGAGGTCTGGAAAGACCTGAACCTAAGCAGTGAGTATTGGCACACAGGACTTTGCTCAGTGACTTTCCAGCTTTTCCCAAGTTCAATTCTCTCATTCACTTTTCCATTCCATTTTCACAGACTCTCTCCTTTCCCTAACAGAAGGTCCTGTGCTCTGGCAAATCCCCCATGCTCTTCAGGCACTGTTGGTAGACCAGGGCCTTTCTGCAGTTAGGAAATGCACAGAGGGAGCAAGATCTAGCTGTGATTGGGAGAAAGATCGTCTCACTCACACATACAGGCATACACACATTTCTCATGCTTTTCTGGGCTATAAAATTAAAATTTAGAGGTACTCACCTTCTTTCCAAGCAGCCTTTGAGTTCAACACTCAAAACCCCTTTAAAACCCTATTCCAAATGGCCAAGATCCAGGAAAAATCCACCCACAGACTCAATGGGTCTGTGCCAGCAAGGGAGGTTTACCCGGGCCAGGTCCATTGGTCAGGTCAGCTTGGACTCCCATCTGGGGTGCCAAATTGTTGGAAGAAATGTCCATCTGGTTCAGTTCCAAGTGGGGACTTGTGTGTATTAGCCAGTCACATCTTTGCTCACATTCCTTGACTCTGCCTTATCTAGTTCTGTAGCATCCTTAGGCTGAGCCTCCATCAGCCCCTTGCAAGAGGACCTTTCAGTTATACTACTTAGTCTGCCAAGTAGAACTCTCAGGCCCATATGCAAAGTATCACTAAAGGCCATCACCACATTCATTTTATTTCAGAAGAAGCAAGACAGTTTGCAGAATAAGCCAGAAGAAAAATCTAGCACATTTTTCTTTCCTTTTTTTAAAAAAAATAACTTTATTAAATCTTAAAATAGAAAAATGAAGAACTAATAATCAAAGAAGAGAAAAGAAGAGAGTGAGCAAACAGAAGTGCAGCAAAATAAAGAAAAAAGAAGTAGAAAAATTAATGATTTCTAACTTTTTTACATGAAATTTACATTCAACTCATGCTCTATGGTTACAACATAATCCATTTTTAATAATCTATCAATATTACTAATCACCAAACCCATATATCATAATTTTATTTTTTCTATTCATTGCAAAAAGTCTAAAAGAGATTTCCAGTTAATGTTAGATTTTATTTTTTTTTTGTAATCAGGTGTGTCAGTTTCGCTATCTCAGCCAACTTCATCAACTTTACCAACCAATCTTCCCTTGTGGACTTTATCCAATCTTTCCACCAAGACTACACAGGATATACACTAGATAAAAATAGAGAATTCCCCACTTCAAGAGAAAATTTAGAAATCATGTAAAACCCCATTTAGGGGAATATTCCTAAGGTAACACCTGCCTTTCTTTTCTCTCAGGGCTTAAGGAATGGTAAAGTCAATATTATAATTCAATATATAATTCTGATAGTACCCAAGGGAGAGTCAGATATTGGAAAAAGGTGCCAGAAATAGATCTGAATACAGTGAAATGCCTAGAGCCTTTGCTAATGGAAATAAATGGCTTGTTAATTTCTGTTGCTTGATTTTTTAAAATACAGTGTTTACAGGCTCCTGTGATGTTTTGCTATCTTTATCCATCCTCCAATGGATTGGAAAGAGAAGAGAATTAAAGGTTTTGAGCTTATGCCCTGTTCTTTTATCTATTTACTGCCAAGGATATTTTGATGTTCAGCCTTAGTCACCTTGTCTTTGACTTCAGTGCCTTCACATATATTTATTCTTTTGTTTGTATCTTGTCACAGCTTCAGGCAGTCTTATTTCCCCAAAATATAAAATGATCTTTATGTCTTAATTCTGTGCTTTTTCTGCTTGAAAATGCCCAGAGTCTTTTCTAGTCTGGAGACATGTGAATTTTGGCCGGATTACATGGAAATTAAGTTTCAGGCATCAGTTTTGGTCTGTTGTGAATCCAGTGGGTCTATGAATGTGTGACTACATTATCCACATAGAATTTAGGTTTAGATTATATTCTCACTGGGAGATTATATATACATTACATTTTCTCCTAGACAGAGTTATATATATCCCAGTTCTCCTTGATTCCCATCACCATGGAGTGGCAGAGTCATAAAGTAACATAATCTAGCAAACAAATTTTCTAATATAGTCTGGTGCTGTTGTAGAAACTCTTCAGGTGATTGGAAGGATCTCTGTAACAACTGGTGCTGTAGATCAAAGTAATATGATTGACTGACCATATTTGTTTGTTTGTTTGTTTATATCCTGCCGTTGTTTCCTTATTATCTCAAGGCAGCAGACATACATAATACTCCTTCCTTCTCTTATTTTCCCCACAACAACATCCCTGTGAGGTGGGTTGAGAGAGAGTGACTGGTCAAAAGTCACCCAGTCAGTTTGCATGCTTAAGATGGGACTAAAACTCACAGTCTCCTTCTGGCCTGATGCCTTAACCATTAGCCCAAACTTGTAGGATGTAGCAAAAGTTTCTATAAGATCATATGCATCCAGCTAAAGAAGACTATTGTTGTAACCAATTGCCTTGCTATTATTTGAAATCAATCTTAGTTTTTCTCCCTAAGTATATAGTTACATCTATCTCTCATCAAGTCTGGCAGGAGTTCCAAGTTGTTGGTGATGGAGCTTTTTGTCTGGTGAGATCCAGAAGAAGAGTCTTTTCTCCCATGGCCCCTGCCCTGCTCTGTGGAATATCATCTCACCAATATGAGATTAGCCCCTTGCAAAAAACCTTTAAAACCTAGTTTTGTCATTGGGTCTGGAATCCTATGGAAATATGGAGCCCACAGAATGCTTATACTGTTGGTAAGTGTCAGAGTGCATTCTCCTATGTTTTGTTTTATTATCTTGTTAACTGTTTTAATGATTTTGGGGTTTTTTCTTTCTATTTCAATTTTATATGCCACTGAGAATCTGTGCAAAGGATGATTATATATAGATATAATAAATAAAATTTATCTTTATATAATATCATTTTTGAGGGATCACCAATTTTATAATTTTAGTTTAATACAATAAGTACCTTAGAATGTATATGAGTCCCAGCAAGACTGTAGGTGCCCTACAGAAATAAATGTACATTGGGAGAAGCCATTCTCACTTTGAATAGCAAATATTCTTTCAGTTCAGACAAAATGATCTATGCATTTCATCAGTATGGATTAATGCATTGTTTCTCAATCATGGCAACTTGAAAATCTGTGCACTTCAACTCCCAGAATTCTCAGCTAAGATTAATGTGTTACCCCACTGCTTCTTCTCATTTTAATTTGTAGGGAGAGTCTCCCCACAAAAGAAGACTTCTCTAGAATAAAATCAGTAGTGGGATTCAAATAATTTAACAACAGTTTCTGTGGATGTGACTAGGTGAGCATGGCTAGGTGGGCATGTGACTGGGTGGGCATGGCCAACTCGATGTCACTCACGGCAAGATGGGGCAGCACCTTGCTGTGAGTGACAGCGAGTTGGCCACGGCCACTCAGTCACATGACCGATGCTGTAGAGACAGGGCAATTCCCCCCCCTCAGCCCTTGGGCTGAAAAAATAAAATCCCATTTAAAGATCGTGACTGCCTGCTGAGTCTGCCTGCTGAGCAGGCCGGACTGGAAAATGCATGGCTGGGGCAGAGGAGTGGTCCTCCTTAAGAAGCTCCAAACCGCTGCTAAAAGCCTGGGTGCTGCAAACATGAAGTTGGCCACAATGGGGCGATTGCCTTGGCTTCGTGCTCTCTCGTTCCCATGCATGCTTTCCCGCTCTCGTTTGGTGCTCCCAGCATGCGCAAGGAGTGTGAAGGGAGGCAGACACCACGTGGATGCATTTTAAAAGTCAAAGAACTTTGCCCAAGACTTCTCACATATTTGGGGGCTACACCTCTCCCAATGATGAATTTGGCGGCGATCTAACGAAACATCTTCCAGCTCTTCAAGAGCGACTTTAAGAGCACCCCCATGAAGAAGCTGAGAAGCTGAGAGCAAAAGTAGCGACGGTGAGGGCCACAGGGGCGTGTCCTTCTGCGGTCCCCTGCCGGGTGACAGCTAGGGTTTCGCCGCCTCCTCTTTTCCTCAGAGGCACGGTGTCTACCTCCCTTCATACTCCTTGTGGGGAGACATGCCCCTGTGGCCCTCGCTGCCGCTACTTTTGCTCTCGGCTTCTTCCATGGGGCTGAGGAGTCACAAGGCAATGAACAATCGGCGAAGTCTTACAAAGAGGGAGGCTTAGCGTGAATTAACAGGAGGCAGTGTGTGGGGAGGTGCTTTGGCATGCTGTGGAGATAAAAGAACAACTGCTCAGTCTCTCGCCTACAAAAGCGAGGATGGGAGTCTTTCCAAGCAAACCACAACAAGCAGCAGAAGAGTCTAAAACTTGGGTGCTCTTAAAGTTAATCTTGAAGAGCTGGAAGATATTTCATGCACAGGAGCAAGAGAGCACAAAGTTAGCCGCTATGGGGCGAGCGGCTTGATTCCCCTCTTGCTCCTCACAGTCACCCTGAGCCAGTGCAGTTCTTTAATTGGGCAGCCACGACGGCTGCAATGGCACCTGCAGCAGCAACAAGAAGTGCCGCAACAATGAGGTACAGTAAGATTTGGCAGTGCAGAAATTGTTCCATAAAAAAATAGTGCATCTCCGAGGGGCTTCTGGAAAAAAAACAAAAAAACCACCACAAAACAAAGCCCAGGCTTGCAGCAACAGTTTGGAGCTTGTTTAAGGAGGACCACTCCGCCACCCCAGCCATGCGTTTTCCAGTCCGGGCTGCTCAGCAGGCAGACAGGCTCGGCAGGCAGACTTGGCAGGAAGCCACGATCTTTAGATAGGCTTTTACTTTGTCAGCCCAAGTGGGGGGGGGAAGGGGCTCAGAATGGTATGAAGGAAATCTGACTCTGCAGCACCTGTTGCTTGCCAGCAGGCAGGCAATGAGGCAGCAGCGGTGGCAGGCAAGCATGCTGGGCCGCAGGGACCGCGGGGAAGGCAGGCAAGTTGGCTGGGTGACATGGAAGGCAACTAGGCAGGCCTTGCTGCTTGTAGGCTCACCCAGGCTGCCAGGCAGATCAGGGCAGCTCAGCTGGGCCATATGGAGAGTGCTGCATGGGATGCAGCTGAAGGCAGGCAAGCTGCTGGCCCACAGCATCAACAAGGGCTGGATGTTGCTTGATCTTGCGGCTGCTTCTTCCAGCCCTTATTGGTTCTGGGCGAGCCTTGATTGCTCGGGGAGATGCTCCATGTGCTCTCTGGGCTGAGACACTGGACCAACCCGGCTGCTTCTCTCTGCTGCTGTGCTTTCTGGATGGAACTTACAGGTCCGAACCCAAAGCACAGCTCATGACTGCTAAATTTCGCTGTGCTGCACAGATGTTCTCCCAGCAGGCCACCAGCAACAATAGTGGCGGAGAAAAGCAGCATTCTACCTGGCTGCTTCTCTCTGCTGCAGCAATTTCTCCAGTGGTGGATTCTAACCGGTGTTACCACCGGTTCGCTTCACACACACGCTTTGCGCGATCGGCAAACAAAAAACAAAAACAAAGCAGGCCATGCAGGTAGTGTCTAAGCCTGAAAAATGTTATCGTGCATTGAAGATACCATGCTTTGGATGTAACAAGCCTAAGTTCCATTTCTCACCCTCTCAAAGAATGACCTTTGGAGACTTTTTATGGGTCCAAAGCAGTGGTGGGTTGCTACTGGTTTGCGTGAATCATTGATGGAAATTTGGCCAAGGTCACTGAACCGGTAGCAATGGCCAGCTGGCCACACCCCTGAACTGGTCCTCCGGTCGCTGCTCACTTGCCCTGGCCACCATGTTCATCACTGCCATGTACTTCACACACGCACATCCCATTGCCTTGCAAGTCCAATGGGATGCTCATGGGTGAAGAACATGGTGACAATGGCAGAAGCTTTTTCCGCCGGTACTTTTCAGCGGCCTGCAGAGAAAGTGGCTGGCAAAGAAGCCTTTTTGGAGGCTTCTTTGCCAGCCTCTTTCCAGCAGCGGTGGCTGGCTGCAGGCCACCAAAAACTCCAGTCAGCTTGCCTTCCGAACCCTGGACCACCCACCGCGGAAGGTAAGCACATGGTGGTAGGGGAGGAAGCAGGGCTAGGGCCGGGACCAATAAGGAGAGCCAGGTGAAGGGAGGTCGAGTAACCATACTGGCTGCGACGCAGTCATCCCCTTCCGCTGCCACTGCTGCCGCCGCCTATGCCTCTTCCTTCTCTCTATGAACAGAAGTCAGAGAGAAAAGGCAGTTGCTTTGGTGGGCGTTTCTCCATGTTTCCATCCCAAGTCAGCCAGAGCCCTTCCCATGTGTTTCCTGAAGCCAGCCGGCCTGCCTGCAAGGGAAGCGCATGGGAGATCACCGGCCGGACTAGGTGAGGTGGAGGGGTGGGCGGGCAGCCCTTGGGAGAGTGCTGCACTGGGATCTGTGTGCTCTTGGGCCTCCCACCCATCTCTGTTTCTGCAAGGCAGAAAAAAGGCATAAAAGTCTTTGCCCATGCCCTCCTGAGACCCTGGTCTCAGCGCCAATTCAAGTGCATCCTCCACAGACCACTAAGAGCCCACAGCTGATGGCGCCAAGGCAGCCCACGCCTCCTGCTGCTTTGGGCTCAGAGCTGTAAGCTGCATCCAGGGAGCACTCTGGCAGAAAGAAGCTGCTGAAGTCAACCCTAGCTAGGAATCTCAAGTATGGATGAGAATGAACATTGTGGCCAGTGGTAGATCAGCCCTCTGCAAACTCCATCTCTCAAGGAGCCCAGCCAAGTCGCCTGGATTTGCAGTGACGGGATGGGGTCCTTCAGGCACTTAGTTTGGCCACCTGTTTAGTGACTCCAGCCAGCAGCTACCACACAAACATTCATTCTCAGCTGTATTTGAGATTCCTAGCTGCAGTTTACTCATGAGCACCATTGGCCGGGAGAGGCAGGGAGAAAGGCCAATGGAGCTCACGAGTAAACTGCAGATTAGAGGCATCTGGCAGATTGTTGGCTTGCTCGCTCAGCTGCTTGCCGTCCAGAGCTTGCAGGCAGTGAACAAAACCCACGTCATGACTGCCGCCTCCTACCTCCACGCATCGAGGAGGCCAAGCAAAGCGGGAACAACACAGGAAGTGGCTGCCAGCGATGCCCTCAGGTGAAGATGTGAGCAGGGAGGTTCAACCCCACTTAGGAGCTGCAAAGCGCTCAGCCCCTCTGCCACCTGCCAAGCGTACTTCCATTGCACTTTTCTTCCTCCTAACCAGAAGTGCTCACAAGCAACAAGAGATGTGTTATTTTTGTGGGATTGCCCCATTTGGTCTTCAATACATGGCTCATCGGCCTCTGGATGTCAGATTCCCACCACCCAGCACCAGTTCAGAGGTTCCTTCCCCCCCACCCCCGGGGACAAAGAGAGAGCAGGAGGGAGGGAAAGAGAGAGAGAAGAGACACACAGAGGTGGGGAAGAGAGAGGCAAGAGACAGAGGGGGGCAAGGAAAAGAGAGAAAGAGACAAGAGACACACAGAGAGAGGGGGGAAGAGAGAGACAAGAGACGAAGAGAGGGGAGGGAAAGAGGGGACAAGAGACACGGGGAGGGAAAGAGAGACAAAACACAGAGAGAGAGAGAGAGAGAGAGAGAGGAGATGAGAGAGAAAGGAAAGAAGGAGATGAGAAACAGAGAGAGGAAGAAAGAAAGAGACAGAGATGAGAGAGAGAGAGAGATAAAAGAGAGATAGGGAGAAAGGAAGGAAGGAAGGAAGGAAGGAAGGAAGGAAGGAAGGAAGGAAGGAAGGAAGGAAGGAAGGGAGAAATGAAAAAAGAGAGGAGAGAGATGAGGTGAGAAAGAGAGATAGGGAGAAAGAAAGAGAAAGAGATGAGAGAGAAATGAGAAAAAGAGGAGATGAGAGAAAAAGAGATGCGAGAGAGAGAAGAGACACACAGAGGTGGGGAAGAGAGAGGCAAGAGACAGAGGGGGCAAGGAAAAGAGAGAAAGAGACAAGAGACACAGAGAGAGGGGAAGAGAGACAAGAGACGAAGAGAGGGGAGGGAAAGAGGGGACAAGAGACACGGGGAGGGAAAGAGAGACAAAACACAGAGAGAGAGAGAGAGAGAGAGAGAGGAGATGAGAGAGAAAGGAAAGAAGGAGAGATGAGAAACAGAGAGAGGAAGAAAGAAAGAGACAGAGATGAGAAAGAGAGAGAGAGAGAGATAAAAAGAGAGAGATAGGGAGAAAGGAAGGAAGGAAGGAAGGAAGGAAGGAAGGAAGGAAGGAAGGAAGGAAGGAAGGAAGGAAGGAAGGAAGGAAGGAGAAATGAAAAAAAAGAGATGAGAGAGATGAGGTGAGAAAGAGAGATAGGGAGAAAGAAAGAGAAAGAGATGAGAGAGAAATGAGAAAAAGAGGAGATGAGAGAAAAAGAGATGCGAGAGAGAGGGAGAAAGAGAGATGAGAGAGGGAGAGAGGGAGAAAAGAGAGAGACAGAGAGAGATATACCTGTTTAAAATAAAATAGAAAAATGGCTCTTTGAGTGTTAAAGTTGCAGAACCCTGAGTTAGCAAACACCATGGTCGTTAAGTGAACCTCATGGTCATTAAGCAAACACTGTGGTTGTAAAACAAGTCCATTTTCCCCAATGGGCATTTTTAACCGGAAACCAGGAGGAATTGTTGGAAACTGGCAAAAAACATAGAAAACCTCAGTCACATGACTGTGTGAGATGTTGTAAATGATCGTGTGTGTGTGTGTGTGTGTGTGTGTGTGTGTGTGTGTGCGTGGCTGTCAAAACTCCAAAAATAGCTCAAGTAGCTCTGGGGAGGTCAGTCATAAATTAGAACACTTGCTAAGCAACCAGCCATTAAGTGAGGACCACTTGTATTTGGTTTGCCTTAAGGGTTCAGAGCTGTATGTTATCTGGTTTCCTTTGACCCTTTGGGGGATTGCAAAAGGTCCGGATGGGGGAATCCTTGTAGGGAGAACTAGGATTGTGACCACCTAAACATGCCCACCCAGTAACATGACTGCCAAGCCACGCCCACCCAATCACATGACTGTCAAGCCACGCCCACCTAGTTACATGATCACCAAGCCACGCCTACCAAATAAACACGCTTGCAGTAACAGTTTTTGAAACCCACCACTGGTCCAAAACCCTGGAAATTCCTGACTACTCTGGTACAGAAGAATCATTTGCTTGACCAAAATTTGAGCACCAGATCTCTGTTGCAAAAATCCCACAACTCTTAGATGTCACTCAGAAATTTTAATTTTTCAATTTGAATTGCTACATACAATATTTTGAGTTGAAATATTATGTATCATCTGTCTTTCTGGTGACATGCAACTGGTTCTTCTTCTTTGGAACTTATATAAGTTAAGCCAAGGCAGTTCAGAAATGAATCAGAAGGGTGATTCTGACCTGGCATCAGGACAACATCTTTCTGCCTTTCCTTAAAGCACCCACGTTATTTTTATTTACATAAGCCTCCGGAAAAGTTTTTTTGCTTTCCCAAGTCATCTCATTAAACAAAATGCAGCTCTTAAATCAATTGCTACTTTTTTCAGAGTCATGGGGAAGGCTGAATGATGCTGGAATACTTTGACAAATAGCATTAATGGCAGCTCAAAATCACTTCATCTAATTCATTTCTGGTTATGGCATTTCTACATTGCTTGCCCTATTTCCTGGCACTACTGATGGCACAACATTCAGCATCATGATCCTTTCTCGCCTATCACATTGCATTAAGAGTGATATCAGGCTTATGTTAATAAAAATAACCCTTGAGTCAAATCAAATGGTAGGTTTTTCTGGCTGCAAAAAAAGGTGAATAATTAAAGAGCTTTTTTCACTAAAGGAGTGATTAAGGAAGCAACCAGGGAAAAGTTAATGTTCAGTGGCAGAAGAAAACTACTTCAGGAGAAACCATTAGCCATGATTAATGGCCAGTAGAAGCACCATACCAAAAGGGGGAGACTATGCAGACGGAAGGTGAAAATACTCAACAGACTGTCTAGAATAAGGATGAGTGCTTGAATGGCACCTTTGATAATACACAACCCTACCTGGCAACCCATTTTTTTTTCCGGGCAATTTTTATTTTATTTTCCATAATAATTTCCACAATTTGACCAGTGTACAGTACAATCCCTTATCCAACAATTGATCCTATACTCAGATTATGCTCAATCAGGCCTGCTCGGCCGCCACTCCCTTCCTTAATCCTTCCTACCCTTCTCATCCTTCTTCTACTTTCCCCACCATCCTTCTCCTCGCTCTCCTACTTCCCCTCCTCTTTCCCACTTCTCACTTCCATCCTTTCTAACCCTCTATCTTCCCCTCTTTCTTCTCCTCCTATCGTTTCTTCTCCCTCCCTTCTTTCCTACCTACCTACCTGCCTACCTACTTTCTTCCTTCTTTACTCCTCTTTCCTTATCCTTTCCCTTCTGGAGTGGTTACCGAGCAGCCCTGACTTTACACCATTCCAACTTGTTTAATTCTATCATTATTCCTGTACAATGGCGATCAATCAATTTATAATCTTTTATTATAAACTGGCAACCCATTTTTGAACAGTCTAGATTTACATGAGTCTGGGTCCCATGTTTAGATCCTCTTCCCTTCACAAACTTTTCCTTTGTCTTTAAATATAATTTTTATTGAAGACATTTTGAACAAAGTAAAAAGCATAGAAGAAAATAAAAATGATAAATAAAATTAGTAAATAGTGAAAAAAGAAAAGGATTGTAAAAGGTGGCTTCTACATTTATTGAAAGCAGTTAGAAATACATTTAAAGCCTCTTTAAAGACACATCATAAATTCCTTCAGACAAGGTAATTTTGCCAACTCTGCTAGTTTTGCTATGTTCATCAACCAGTCCTCCATTATGGATATTTCAGAATCTTTCTATTTTTGCACATATGATAGCCTTGCAGCAACAATTGCAGTAGTAATCAAATAATCTTCAGTGCTGATCTTTAAAATTTCCTAGGTAGGCAGCACAACTATGGACATATCTAAGAATCAAGAGCTCCCAGATAGAAACAGGATTGGTCAAATCAGCTTTTCCATTAGCAGCTACAGTTGGAAAGAGGGCTTATCTCGACATACGGAGCAGTTGAGCAAACGTACTTATAACTTCTTTCATAAAAGAAAGGGAAAAAATTAAAGATATTTGAAGACTGACTACTAGCAAAACAAAATTAGAAGGACCCCAAATTATCCAAGAAGGAACAAGGATGGATATATCACATCCAAATGTCACAAAGATAACACCACTTCCCCTGCCTATATATGAGAACAAGGACAAACAATAATTCATTCATGCCTTGAATAAAGTTGAAGATGGCAGACCTGATATAGTTGACAGAGACGTTAGTCCTGTAGAGCAGGGATGTCAAACTGGCGGCCCATGGACCAGATGCATCAAGCGCAGGCCATGCCCAACCCAGCTCCACGGATGGGAAAAATGTCGCAAAACATCATGTGACAGCAACATGATGCAGAGAGTTTGACACCCTTGCTGTAGAGGAGAGAAAAAGGGAGGGAGGGACATACATAAAATTCACAATTAGTTGGGCAGCCATCGAGACTTATCTGTATATTATTCATGGAAGTTTTTAAGCAGTCTGGATGATTTAATATGTTTGGAATCAATCCACTCAGTCTATGAGGGCGGGAAGTCTTTCCATGCTACTAAATATTGGGTTTTCCCTTGATGTATGTGAGGGTCCAATATGTCTTTAACTTCAAAATTCTGCTCTGCTCTGTCAGGTGGTTGTTGCAATTCTGAGCATAGGGAGGATGAGATTTCTGGTTTTAGGAGGTTGCAATGAAATACTGGATGCACACAGCTAAGGGTTTTTGTTAATGTGAGTTCTGGGTTAATAATTCTTTTTATGGGAAAAGGGCCAATGTACCTTGGGCCCAGTATTTTGGAAGGTTGTCTAAATTGCAAGTACTTGGTAGACAAATAGATCTTGTCGCCAACTTTAAAGTCTTTTGGTTTCATGCACTATTGTTGGCTTGTTTTTTATACACTTCCCTCACCTCCTCCAAAGTTTTCCTTACTACCAGCCAGGTATTTTGTAGTTGGGTGACTCACTCCTTTAAAGAGGTAATGGGATGGCTTTGGGCAATTCAGGAATAGATACAAAGTCCTGTCCAGTGGCCACTTTAAAGGGGGTGAAATGAGGGCTACTCTGTACTGAATTGTTGTAAGCAACCTCAGTGAAAGGAAGAAGATCCATCCAATTGTCTTATTGACAATTAATGTAACACCTGAGATACTGTTCCAGGACCCCATTTGTACATTCACAGACTCCATTTGTTTCCAGATGATGTGAGCAGTTAAACCCCTGAGTGGTTTCCAAAAGGTTTTTTAAAATCTTGCCAAAACCACGGTGAATTGGACTCCACGATCCACAATTATTCTTTCTGGGGCTCCATGCAGCTTTTAAACATGCTGCACAAGCAATTTGGCCAAAGGTGGAGGGGATTTTTTGGCAGGGCACAAAATGCACTGTTATCACCCCTATCACCATGTTTCCTGAACTTTCGGGTAGGTTTTTTTTTTATTTGAATTTATATCCCGCCCTTCTCCGAAGACTCAGGGCGGCTTACACTGTGTTAAGCAATAGTCTTCGTCCATTTGTATATTATATACAAAGTCAACTTTTTATTGCCCCCAGCAATCTGGGTCCTCATTTTACCTACCTTATAAAGGATTGAAGGCTGAGTCAACCTTGGGCCTGGTGGGACTTGAACTTGCAGTAATTGCAAGCAGTTGTCTGTTAATAACAGACAGACTTAGTCTGCTGAGCCACCAGAGGCCCTACTAGTTCTATTATAGTCAATTGAAATATCTTTCCATGGGGTTTTAGGCTTCACTACTGGCTGGAGCAGTCCTGGTGCTTTCCCTTGTTGCCTTTTGGCAGAGGCACAGATAAGACAGCTAGCTACATAGCTCTCAATGTCTTTCTCTAGCAATGGCTCTTTTGTTGCACACTCACCTTCCTACTTGAATTTGCCCTCAGTGGCTTAGGGGATAGGGACCTCCAGGGCATCTTCAAAACACAGGCTCCCGATGAAGCAACTGAAGTTTCATAGCTCTGGGGCATCATCATTGTGAAGGGTAACCTTCCATTCATCTACGGTCCCCTCTATCGTCATGGTCACACATCGCCCCTTCCCCCCTTCAGTGGTTATGTCTGGGCCATACTCCTGCATGTAGGTCCAGACCTGGACTAAGAAGAACCCTAGATGTTTAGGGTCTCAGTCTATGAATAAGACATCTGCCTCTGCTTAGAAAGAATACTGGCCACCCAATTCTCTTCTTTGGAGAAATATGGAGAATAATTTTGGCAAACATATTCCTAGGCTATATAGTATCAAGATTGCCATTCTTCTTCCTTCTGCACACATCAGGGAGCACCCAGACTATTAGGTTCAGACCAGGGCACTACATTTTAGAAAGAATTTTGATAAAGCATCTCTAAAGGAAAGCAAGATAATAAGGGGGCTGGAAGGAAAAACTTCTGAGAAATAGTTGGAGATGTTGGATTTAGCCTAGAGAAGAGAACACTGGCGAGCAACACAATAACTGTCTTGAAATATCTGAAGGCTTGTCATGCAGAAGATGTGAGCAGAATTATTCAATGTTGTTTCAGAAGATAGCTCACAAAGAGTGAATTTAAATTACAATAATTTTGGTTGGAAAAAAATT
Source organism: Ahaetulla prasina (assembly GCF_028640845.1). Lineage (NCBI taxonomy): Eukaryota > Metazoa > Chordata > Lepidosauria > Squamata > Colubridae > Ahaetulla > Ahaetulla prasina. The sequence continues at coordinate 118,825,154 of NC_080541.1, forward strand.
GGTAAGGGCTATGAGCAATGGAACAAACTGCCTTGGGATGCACTGGACTCTTCCTCATTAAGGATATTCAAACAAAGGATAAATGGCCTTTTGTCAGGAATTCTGTATCAGTGGTTCCCTGATAACCTCCAAAGATTAGTTCCCATTTGTAAATTATTTGATTTTATGATTTGCTCCAATTCCTTATTGCTTAGTCTCTCATTCTAAGCAATTGTGTGACAATATTTCAATAATTTATTTATTTGGACATAATGGCACTGATTTTGTGGGAGTGGCCAGTAAGCCAATCTTTTATATGTCAATCTCAATCCCCCAATCACCTTTATCACATATACAAATTGGCATCATCATCCCCAACAATCATTCCTTTGATTTGTATTGAATTATATCAACCTATCTCTTTGCTGCAAATATTTCTAACTGATATAATGGAATGTGTGGATGACCTTAGGGGAATGAGGGAAAGAGATGCTGCTTGAAACAATCAGATAAGAGGAGGAGGAGCCCCCAGGGGCTTAGCAACTAAGAAGAAGAAACTTAGGAAGGATCTGCCCACATTAACCAGATGTTTAAAAATAGTAGCAGGAAACTTGTAGCTTCAGATGTGAAAGGTTTTGTATGTAACCTTACAATAATAGAATAGAATAGAATTCTTTATTGGCCAAGTGTGATTGGCCGCACAAGAAATTTGTCTTCGGTGCAGAAGTTCTCAGTGTACATAATTCTATAAGTGATAAATCATGATCATAGTCATCATAAAAATGCATTCATTATAAATCATAAGATACCTCACTTAGTGATAGTCATAGGATACTAACTAAGCAATCAACATAAATCTTACTAGAAAACTAAATAAAACAATATAAATCATAAAGATACAAGCAACAAAGTTATAGTTATAAATAGAAAAGGAGATACGTAATAAGGAAGATGAGACAATATTAGTAATACAGCCTTACTAAATTGTTTGACAGTATTGTGGGAATTATTTGTTTAGCAGAGTGATGGCATATGGGGAAAAAATTGTCCTTGTGTCTAGTTGTTCTGGTGTGCAGTGCTCTATAGCATCATTTTCAGGGTAGAAGCTGAAACAATTTATATCCAGGATGTGAGGGGTCTGTAGATAATTTCACAGCCCTCTTTTTGATTCATGCAGTATTCAAGTCCTCAATGGAAGGCAGGTTGGTAGCAACTGTTTTTTCTGCAGTTCTAATTATTCTCTGAAGTCTGTGTCTTTCTTGTTGGGTTGCAGAACCAAACCAGACAGTTATAGAAATGCAGATGACAGACTCAATTCCTCTGTAGAACTGTATCAGCAACTCCTTGGGCAGTTTGAGCTTTCTGAGTTAGCACAGAAAAAGCATTTTTTGTTGTGCTTTTTGGATTACATTTTTGACGTTAGGTGTTCATTTTAAGTTATATTATAGAACCTAGAAACTTGAGGTCTCTACTGTTGTTACTGTGTTGCTAGTATTATAAGAGGTGGTAGTACCGTGTTTCCCCAAAAGTAAGACCCTGTCTTATATTTTTTTGAACCCTGAACTAAGCACTTGGCCTTATTGCCATATGCTCAAAAGCCCAATTGGGCTTATTATCAGGGGATGTCTAATTTTGGGGAAAACAGGGTATAGGAGGGTTTCTCCTAAAATCTACCACCATTTTTATGGTTTTGAGTGTGTTTAGTTCAAGATTGTTCCGGTCACGCCACAACCTCTAGTCTGTATGCAGATTCATTGTTGTCTCGAATGAGACCAATCCCTGTTATATCATCTGAAAATTTCAGTACTTTAACAGAGGGATCTTTTGAGATGCAGTCATTGGTACATATATAGAAAGAAGAGAAGTGGAGAGAGCACACAGCCCTGGAGGAGCTCCTGTGCTAATTGTACAGGTATCTGATATGATTTTGCCTAGCTTCACCTGCTGCTTCTTGTCTGTCAAAAAGCTTATTATCCACTTACAACTGTGGTCAGGCACAACTAGCTGATTTAGTTTAGTTAGAAGAATATCTGGAATGATGGTATTGAATCCCGAGCCGAAGTCTACAAAGAGGACCCTTGCATAGGTCTTTGGAGAGTCAAGATGTTGTAGGATGTAGTGCAGAGTCATATTAACAGCATCATCTGCCGATCTATTTGCTCGGTAGGCAAATTGCAAGGGGTCTAACAGCAGATCTGTGATGGTTTTCAAGTGGGACAGCACTAGCCTTTCAAAGGTTTTCATGACTACAGATGTTAGAGCAACTGGTCTATAATCATTCAGTTCCCTGATGGTGGGCTTCTTCAGCACTGGGATGATAGTAGAGTGTTTGAAGCAAGAAGGAACATAGCACATCTCTAGTGATTTATTAAAGATGGGGGTGAAGATGGGGGTCAGCACAAACTTTTAAGTAAGAAGGAGTTATCTTGTCTGGGCCTGGTGCTTTTCCTGGCTTTTGTCTATGAAATAGACCTTGTAAATCATTTTCTGTAATCACCAGAGATGGGGAGCCCAATGGGATGAGGGTCAGTTATAGGAGGCTTGGCTGTTGTTCGTGTGTCTGAGATGGGAATTGTGGAGATAGGTGGCTGTAGTTTCCTTTCAAACCTACAGTAAAACACATTCAGGTCATCTGCCACTTATAAAGTAAAGTTGTAAAGTAGAGTTAGTTCATCTAGTCATGTTTCCTCTTTGTTAACCAGGAGGGTTGTTCCTATTGCAGCTGAAAGCAGACAAGATTCTTCTACAGAAGAATTTTAGCAAAAATTTAATTGATCAAAATTCATAAGTAAACTATCAAGGTTCTGGAAAATGAGAACACAGGCGGAGAAAGGAAGAGGGATAGCTGTCAATCTTGTTCCTCTCTCAAGATATATTCCACATAAGATATGGAATATCTTGGAAGAGGAATCAGCCAGGTATCCAAGCAAGGGAATCAAAGCAAAGCAAAGCAAAGCAGATGCTCCAGAAAGTGAATTAAGCCAGCCTGCAAAATCAGTCAAGTGAACACATGGCATAGAACTCAGCAATAATAATAATAATAATAATAATAATAATAATAATAATAATAATAATAATAATAATAATAATAATAATAATAATAATAATAATAATAATAATAATAATAATAATGGAGGCTGAAGCCAAACACCCTGATTCACTGGCCATTGTTTTGGGAGATCTAAACAAGGCAAACTTAAGGAAAGAACTACCAAAATACTTTCAGCATGTCAATTGTCCCACCAGAGGCAAGAATACTCTAGACCACTGCTACACAACACTAAAAGATGCCTATCGGTCTTTACCACGTGCAGCTGTAGGACACTCTGATCATTGCATGATTCACCTTGTACCTGCTTACAGGCAAAGACTTAAAGCCATAAAACCAATAATTAAATCAGTGAAAACCTGGACGGAGGAATCAGAATTAAAGCTACAGGCATGTTTTGACTGCACTGATTGGAATATTTTAAAGATACCTCTGCAGACCTGGATGAACTCACAGATACTGTAACATCATATGTCAGCTTCTGTGAAGACCTATGTACCTACAAGGAACTTGCGAATACACAGTAATAACAAACCTTGGTTTACACCTAAACTTAAGCAGCTACGACATTCCAAAGAGGAAGCCTACAGAAAAGGTGATAAAATGCTGTACAATCAGGCCAGAAATGCACTAACAAGGGAGATAAGAGCAGCAAAAGATGCTACTCTGAAAAGCTAAAGAATCAATTTTCAGCAAATGAACCAGCAAACATGTGGAAAACTCTTAAAAATATCACCGGCTATGGCAAACCTCCTTCCCAGGCTGAAGGTAATCAACAACTGGCAGATGACCTGAATGAGTTTTACTGCAGGTTTGAAAGGAAACTACAGCCACCTATCTCCACAACCCCATCTCAGACACACCAACAACAGCCAAGCCTCCTACAACTGACCCCATTTCATTGGGTTCACAACCCTAGTGATCACAGAAAAGGAAGTGCAGGACCTATTTCACAGACAAAAGCCAGGAAAAGCTCCAGGCCCAGACAAGATAACTCCTTCTTGCTTAAAAGTCTGTGCTGACCAATTGGCCCCCATCTTCACCCATATTTTCAATAAATCACTAGAGATGTGCTATGTTCCTTCTTGCTTCAAACGCTCTACCATCATCCCAGTGCAGAAGCCCACCATCAAGGAACTGAATGACTACAGACCAGTTGCTCTAACATCTGTAGTCATGAAAACCTTTGAAAGGCTAGTGCTTTCCTACCTGAAAACCATCACGAATCCGCTCTTAGACCCCTTGCAATTTGCATACCGAGCAAATAGATCAACAGATGATGCTGTTAATATGGCTCTGCACTACATCCTACAACATCTTGAGTCTCCAAAGACCTATGCAAGGGTCCTTTTTGTAGACTTTAGTTCAGCATTCAATACCATCATTCCAGACATTCTTCTAACTAAGCTAAACCAGCTACAGGTACGGAACAGACTTGTAAGTGGATCACAAGCTTCCTAACAAACAGGAAGCAGCAGGTGAAGTTAAGCAAGATCACATCAAATACCTGTACAATTAGCACAGGGGCCCCCAAGGCTGTGTGCTCTCCCACTTCTTCTCTCTGTATACCAATGACTGCATCTCCAATGATCCATTTGTTAAGCTACTGAAGTTCGCAGATGACACAACAGTGATTGGTCTCATTCGAGACAATGACAATCAGACATAGACGAGAGGTCGAACGACTAGCCTTGTGGTGCAACCAAAACAATCTGGAACTGAACACACTCAAAACCGTAGAAATGGTGGTAGACTTTAGGAAAAACCCTTCCATACCTCTCACAATACTTGACAACACAGTATCAACAGTAGAAACCTTCAAATTTCTGGGTTCTATCATATCGCAAGATCTCAAATGGACAGCTAACATCAAAACATCATTAAAAAGGACAACAAAGAATGTTCTTTCTGCGCCAACTCAGTAAGCTCAAACTGCCCAAGGAGCTGCTGATCCAATTCTACAGAGGAATTATTGAGTCTGTCATTTGCACCTCTATAACTGTCTGGTTCGGTTCTGCAACCCAACAAGAAAACACAGACTTCAGAGGATAATTAGAACTGCAGAAAAATAATTGCTACCAACTTGCCTTCCATTGAGGACCTGTATACTGCAGAATCAAGAAGAGGCCGTGAAAATATTTGCAGATCCTCGCATCCTGGACATAAACTGTTTCAACTCCTACCCTCAAAACGACGCTATAGAGCACTGCACACCAGAACAACTAGACACAAGAACAGTTTTTCAAGGCCATCACTCTGCTAAACAAATAATTCCCTCAACACTGTCAGACTATTTACTGAATCTGCACTACTATTAATCGTTTCATAGTTCCCATCACCAATCTCTTTCCACTTATGACTGTATGACTATAGCTTGTTGCTGGCAATCCTTATGATTTATATTGATATATTTGTTAAGTTCGGGAAGTAATGAGGCTGGAGACCAGGGTAGTGACAACAGCTCTTTAATATAGGGTGAACCCAGCAACAGGCTGGGGGAAAAACCTCTCCTTTTATACAGTTCTACTGGAGGCTTCGTCCAATCAGCAACGTGCTGATTTCCCGCTCAAATATTTAAAGGTACAAACATGAATACATAACACTCCTCCCCTCCCAGAAAACACTTTGCCTCTATTTACATATTTATTTACATGTTATTTTTCGACGTAGTCACGCAAATAACCTGGGCGTCTCCTAGTTCTTTCTGACCTGCGCGGTTCAGTTCTGGGTGGTGTTTTGAGCTGGTCGGAGGGGCTGTTTTCTCCTCCCAGCTCTTTCTCTGAGCCAGCGGGCTCCGGATTATTGCAGACTCTTTTCTTGGCCATCCGGCCTTGGATTATTTTGAAATTTTCCTGCTGTTTCCTCGGGAACCTGATGGCGTCGCTGGAACTCTGGGACCTCAGCTAAGTCTTGCGCCTCCCGGGTCATTGTCAGCTGTGAATTCAAATTGGTATTGGTCATGATCTGTTTCATTTGGTTCGGTTTGATCAGTTATTCGTTTCCTTATCTGATCTATGTGGCGCCTCACACTCGGTTGTCTGTAGCTCTACCACGTACGATTTTGGGCGGTTATCTTTATTATTTGTCCTCGAACCAACTAGGGCCGTCCCCATAGTTCGGGCCCACACCCGTCGCCTATGCTCATTTCCTTGTCTTTTCTAGTTCCCCTTGTAACCCTCTGGTGTGTAATGGGGATTCAAGCAGTCAAGTGGGCACGGAGTTTCCGTCCCATTAGTAATTCGGCTGGGCTTTTCCGGTGGCGTGCTTGGGGTTCTGTGCTGGACGGCTGGAAAAAAGATCTTTGTTTGCCAGTCACCTGGCTTGAGCCTGGACAATGCCTCCTTAAGCGCTCCGGACGGAACGCTCTGCAAGGCCATTCGGCGCAGGGTGGAAAGGCGCAGAGGGCATGTCGGATGCCTCCTCTGCCAGGTATTCTTCAAACTGGGCTGCCGTGAATTGGGGCCCATTGTCGGACACCAGAGTGTCCGGCAACCCGTGAGTTGCAAATAGGTGGCGCGGGGCTGCGATTACTGCTTGACCGTAGTGGATTTCATGAGTATGATCTCCAACCATTTAGAGAATGCATCAACAACCACTAGGAACGTTTGGCCGTGGAAGGGGCCAGCAAAATCAATGTGGATTCTTGACCAGGGCCCTTGGGGCTTTTCCCATTCCCTGACTGGGGCCGCTGGGGGTAGGGGTCTGGACTCTTGGCAAGCCTGGCATTTCCCTACCCTCTCAGCAATCTCTGTCCATGAGTGGCCACCACATAGCTTCTAGCTAACCCTTCATCCTTACGATCCCTGGGTGACCTCGTGGAGGAGGTCCAATACCTTTCCCTTAATTTATCAGGAATTATTACACGATCACCCCATAACAGGCACCCCTTGAGCCGAGAGCTCATCTCGCTTTTTAACAAATTTTTGAACTGCTCACCGCGCAGCGGGCCACCCCTCTGTACCCAACCGAGTACAGTCCTTAACACAATGTCCCGGTATGATGCCCGAGCCACTTCCTTAGATGTGACTGGGCCAGAGTCCAAAGAGTCAATAAGCAGGATGGGCGTCCCGGAGTGGGGTCTTCGGTCGCCCTGGTAGTGGGCATCGGCTTAACGCGCCTGCATGCCCCACTTCTTTTCCTGGTCGATGCTGCAGCTTGTACGAATAAGCGGCTAAGAATATAGTCCATCGGGTCAGTCGTGAAAGTGCCACAGGCGTTGGCGGTCGCCAGCCAGTATCCTAGTAGCGGTCTGTGGTCAGTCACGATTTCAAAATTCCGCCCAAAGACATATTCGTGAATTTTTAACCCCTGACACAATGGCTAGTGCTTCTTTATCTAATTGGCTGTAGTTTCTCTCTGGGGAGGACATCGTTCTAGAGTAAAAGCTATAGGGGCTTCTGTGCCGCTTGGAAGTCTATGGCTGAGTACAGCCCCACCCCATAAGGGAGGCATCGCAAACCAGCACTAGGGGTAATGAGTTGTGATATTGGATGAGCAGGCTATCACTTGAGAGCAGGTTCTTTACTGCTTCAAAAGCCCTATTTTCGACTTTCCCCAAGACCAAACAGTATTTTTCCTAAGAGCCTATGCAGCGGTTCCATAGCAGTTGCTTTTGTTCTTTAAAAGACGCGTAAAATTCACCAATCCCAGGAATGCCTGCAGCTCTGCTTTGTTTTTGGCGCTGGAGCCTTCCTAATTGCCTTAACCTTGCTCTCAGTAGGGTGAATTCCTTTCTTGTCTATCCGGTAGCCCAAGAAATCGACGATTCGACCCCTATCTGGCATTGTTTCTTGACTTTTAATCCGGCTGTCCGGAAAATGCCCAAACCTTTCTTAACCGCTCCCCAATTCCTCCATGTTTTCCCTGAAATTAGGACATCATCAGTAGGGAACTACCCTGGGAGCCCTGCAGTAGTCGTTCCATTAGGTTTTGGAACAGCCCTGGTGCCACACTGACCCCAAATTGCAATCGGGTGCACTTGAAGGCCCCCTGTGCGTTACAATCGTTTGGGCTTCGGCTGTGCGGCGTGCAGTTGTTGGTAGGCTTGGGCCAAGTCTAACTGCAAGACTTGCCCTTGCCCCAAAGAGTGCAATAAGTGTTGCACCACGGAACGGGTAGCGCTTTTCTGTAAGGCTTTGTTAGCGTCGCCTTGTAGTCAGCGCAAATTCTAATTGACCGTCCGGCTTTATTGGGGTGACGATTGGCGTCTCCCACTTTGCGTGATCGACTGGCACCAAAATCCCTGATTATGAGCTTGTCCAGCTCCTTATCAATTTTGGTTTTAGGGCAAAAGGACTCTCCTCGCCTTAAGCCTAATGGGGGCTACCTGGGGTCTAAGTTGAAGGAAATAGGGGTCCCTTGTACTTGCCCAGGCAGTCCTTGAAGACATCTTGACCTCGTTAAAGAGAATGTCTTTCAGGTTACAGTCACTTCTGTAGATGCCAGTCACTCCCATGCCCAGGGCACGAAACCAGTCTAGTCCCAACAGACTGGGCAGAGTTCCTTCGACGATCGTGAGGGGCAGGGTCTTCTTGTGTGGACCGTTACTCGACTCGGACGGAGGTGGTCCCTCGAACAGGGATGCGATTCCCTTGGTAGTCGTGGACTCGTAGCCGTTGTGCTTGCAGGTGGCGCTTCGCGACGGACGGCAGCGACTTCGCCAAAGTGTCCCAGGACATGATGGTGATCGCTGATCCCGTGTCTACTTCAAGCCGGCACCGTACTCCCTCTATTTTGGCTTGGTGAAGATCTTCTTCTCCACTCTGGGTCGAGCGCGCCTATGACCACAGTTGTTTGGCTGAATCCGCGCCTTTTTGTTTGAGCCAATCGCGGGTCGCCTTGCCGATTCGCGCTCTGATTGGCCGATTTGAATTTTCGGCGGAAGGTTGGGCTGCTCGACAAACTTGAGCTAGGTGCCCTTTCTTCCCACACCGCAGGTCGCTCCTTAAACTTGCAGCGTTGTCGCTGGTGTTGACCACCGCAGCTCCGCATTCATCTCTGTCCCTTTGTCGCGCGTTTCTCGGTTCGGCAGACCCTTCCTCATCTTCACCGTCGGATTCGGTCTGAACCTCCTCCTGGTGCACCGGGTTGCCTTCGCGCTCACCTTTGGTGGACAGGCTTCTGCAGTGTCTCCGCGCTTGGGTGGACATTTCATGTGCTCTGGCTTCGTCCAGAGCGTGGCCAGCGTTAGGTTGCTCTTTGCTAGCAGCCGCCGCCGCAAACGGATATCTTTGACGCCTCGGATGAGTTGCTCGAGGAGCACCTCGTCTAGGTCGCGTATCCACAGTCCTTGGGACGCTTTCTTAGGCGGCCATGTAGTCACCGATGGTTTCGCCCTCCATCTGCCTTCGCTCTTCAATTCAAACCGCCGCACGATTTGGACGGCGCAGCGTGCAGTGGTTTTTAGTAAAGTCTGTAGAGTTGGCCATGACACCGACTGCAATGGCGTTGGCTCTGCCAGGGCTTCCGCGATATCAATGACCTCCGGACCACAGTGGCTTAAGAAATAAGCCCTTTTCGGTTATCTGGAACTCCTGCAGTTCGTTGGCTTCTAAAGCTTTCAAACGGGTCATATCGTTCCCCATTTCTCCTTAGCTGGTCAAGCGGTGCGGGCGGAGTGTAGCTGGCCATCTCCGCGTTTTCTGCCCTGGATTGCTGGGTTCGGGTCTCTCGTGTTTCAGCTCGGTTCTGGTGCTCCTTAGCCTCGAGATCCCACCTTCGTCGCCAATGTTAAGTTCGGGAAGTAACGAGGCTGGAGACCAGGGTAGTGACAACAGCTCTTTAATATAGGGTGAACCCAGCAACAGGCTGGGGGAAAAACCTCTCCTTTTATACAGTTCTACTGGAGGCTTCGTCCAATCAGCAACGTGCTGATTTCCCGCTCAAATATTTAAAGGTACAAACATGAATACATAACAATATTGATCATCAATTGTGTTGTAAATGTTGTACCTTGATGAACATATCTTTTCTTTTATGTACACTGAGAGCATATGCACCAAGACAAATTCCTTGTGTGTCCAATCACACTTGGCCAATAAAAATTCTATTCTATTCTAATAATAATAATAATAATAATAATAATAATAATAATAATAATAATAATAATAATAATCAGCAAGCATTAGCTATATTTTGAATAGTGATGTTTTTGATAGCCTTCACCCTAACAGGGAAAGAGGCATACTGAATAGTGGTGCAAAGAGGGCTTCCTAATGCACATTTTCTGACCTGGGAAAGCACATCCCCTGCAATGAAAAGATTTCTAGGTGAACATTTGGCACACGTTTATTACTTAGTCACATGAAATGTTCTTGTTCTTCACAGATCCAGCTTCTGCTGCACGAAAGCATGTGGAGCTGCTGAGACTCAGAAACACTCTCTGGTTTCTGCTGAGGCTATTCATAAAGACAGGCAGGGAAGGGGGAAGAAGCTTGCAGATCCTGCCTTGCTGTCAGAGTGAACTTTCCTATTTCCCTGACTGCCTTTGATGTTATAAAGCTGGACATCCTCATGTCTCTATGAATCATTTTCAATGCTATTACGTATTCATAATGGCCTAAATATAGTCAGAGAAATAGGGCTGGCGGGCAGAATTCTCTGGGTGGTCGCAGTGGCTGACTTCTCCATCAAGATGAAATGGCACAACTATCCCCCCATTTTGCTTCCCCCAGGGAAGGAAATCAAGCCCCTCTTCATCCAAAAAGCATAAAACTCAGCCATAGTTCTAGTAGTTTTCAGCCCTCTCCCCCAGTGGCTATATTCAAATCAAGCTGCAGGAAGCCCAGGCATGTTTGCTGAGACTTCTAGAAGGCCATAGTATTGGCAGCTTTTGTAACCAGTTTTCCTCTTCAATGCCCTTGTGGCTTCTTTTCATGCCAAAGCCCCAAAGCCATGTTTTTCATTAAATGAGAAGGTTAATGATTTCAATTATGTAAAGAGAAGCAGCTAAATGATTATAAATAAAATCTTTTTTCCCCTCAGTTCACAAAGGGTTATGGGGAACTAGGGAGAAGGTTCTAAAATCCTTATTAGTTCCAGATGGAAAATAATTGTTTAGGAAGGGAAATGAGGTCGAACGCATGGGCTGCAGTTTTTTGGTTATGGAGGGGGTATGTTTCCTGAAAACAAACAAATAAATCAATGCATCCTCTGCAAGAAGTATTCAGGCTATGAAGTTGGAGTTGATGAGTAGAGTTTGAATGCTGTGAAAGTATTTGACTCTCATCTGCAATCATACAACCACTAAATTCCTGATCATCCCATAAGCATCTGCCTCTTGATACATTCTATGTGAGGGTTTTGTTTTTAATTCTAAGTAGACTTTCAAAAAGGAACTGAATTATCATGCTGTCCCTCCAGGCAAAACATGATTTTCTGAAGAGCCTTGCCCTGGTGCACTTTTGGAAGGAGTGACATTTTAAAAGATTAGTTGGATTGAATTATGGCCAGGGAACTATAATACAGACAATATGTAACCAGGGCAAGCAGCAGCCAGAATCCAAAAGACAAGGAATGATGCCCCTGACCAACGACTACCGCTCTTTAGCTGTTCAGTTTGGAGGGAGGATCATCACCATAATCCAAAGTGTCTTGAATATAATTTACTTTACCTTCTGTATTCCAACAGCTGGAAAGTAAGGCATCTCTAATTTCTTCTGTTTTTGAAACTTGGTTCTTTCCCAGAAATGGGCAATTCAGAAACATGATAAATAAACTGCAAGCATCTCTCTCTCTCTCTCTCTCTCTCCTCCCTCCCCCTCTCCCTCCCTCTCTTATATTGCAGCCTGATTCTATAGTTGCTGAAATTCATTTTCATTCTCATTAATCTACACTCAGCATCCCATAACGACAAAGTGAAATTTATTAAAAAGAAAAATAACTGAAATATCACATTGGCATAAGTATTCAAACCCTTTGCAACAACAGTTGAAATTTAGCTCAGGTGCCTCCCATTTCTCTTGATCATTGCTGATATGTTTCTATACTTTGATTGGAGTCAACTTGTGGTAAATTAAATTGATTGGACATGATTTGGAAAAGCACACACCTCTCTATAGAAGGCCTCACAGCTAACAATACATACTGTAGCAGAGCAAAAGGCGAGAGGTCAAAGGAACTGCTGGCAGTGCTCAGAGACTGGATTATTGCAGCACAGATCTGGGGAAAGTTACAATAAAAGTTCTGCTGCACTAAAGCTAAGAGCACAGTGACCTCTGTAATTCTCAAATGGAAGAAGTTTGGCACAACCAGGACTCTTCCAAGAGTTGGTTGCCCAGTCAAACTGAGCAACTGGGGGAGAAGGGCCTTAGTAAGATTAAGAACCCAATGGTCACTCTGATGGTGCTTCTGGTGGCTCCGCTCTCTCCGAAGGACGCCCTAAGGGCGCCCGCGCTGGGATTCTGTAAAAGCCGGCGAAATCATGAAAGGCTGAAAGTACCTTCCCCGGTAAGGAGAAGGGAAAGAGCAGAAGAGGGAAGGGTAGAGCTCTCTCTAGAGGCCCCGTTTGGGGAACTCGAAAGGGAAAGTTCCCTGAATTCCTTCTGCAAAGCTCCAGCCCCAGTGTGTTTCTGCTTTAAGCAGACAGAGAAGAGAGCGACCACTTCTGCTTCAATTGATTGTTATGGATATTTATAAGCAGACGGAATAAAACACAGGAGATCAGTCATTTAAATTGCAAGTATTAAATCTGACTTCTATTTTTTCTTTTAAAAAAATAATAATTTTTTTTCTCTCATCTACAATCAACACAATGAAATAAAATGGCGTTTACTTGTTGAGAAAGTGAAACTGAATGGAGATTTTATCTTATTGTACTGGACTGTGGATTGTTGGATTATTTTAGTTTGTTTAAGTATCTCATAAGGGGATTTTCAGCAAGAACTTTGCCATGAAGGTTTTCAGAAGAATGGATTCGTGACTTTATACAGGATTATACAGAAAGAATGTATTTAATTATTCAACAATACCAATTGGAAAAAAATGGAGGCGTTTTGGATGAGAGTTTGGAGGAAATTAACCAAAGTAATCAGGAATTGGAAGATGGAAATGGATGTAAAGAAGCCTTTTTTAAAAAGTTTGGATGAAAAGCCTGAAGTTGTGCTACAGGAGGCTGTCTCCCGAAATGGAAAAATTCACAGGGTTAATGCTTTCCAAGAGTTCTCTTTTCGGATTGAGGGAATATACGGCAGTAACTTGTGGATTCTTGGACATAAGGAACTATTAGGAAATATTGTGACTGACTTTTCAAAAGGAGTAATGAAGGAAAGACAGAGACTAATGCATCAAAAATGGCAAGAGACAAAAGTATCATTTTTGAAAGAATTTTTTTTTTTTGAAATATTAACAGAAAAAGATTTTAGCCTTTCTGAAAGACAATACGTAAGGAAGATTTGGAAGAAATGGGTTGATTATATGTTTTATAACCATCATAAAAGACTAGATATTTGGATTTATACTGGATTTTGACGAGGAAGGACTAAAGTTGAACAGATATTGTAATTTCCCTGTATTGAAATTCTATAATTTGTTGTATTGAATTTTAAATAGAATATTCTCGAAAGATCTTATGTAAGAAAGACTTGGGGGGGAAATTATATGGTTATAGAAGTTATAAGGGAGATATTCTCTGAATTGGATTGGATTTTTATGCTTTAGCTGGTTTTAAATATTTTAGGATTAATTTGTTCTACTGATCTATATATTTTATTACTGTTTATTGTTAATTTTTTGAAGGATTTTGGTTATGTAAGGAGGAAGTCAGAGCTAGAGAGGGAGAATTGGTATAATAGTTTTGGGAAAAAAATTTTTTTAGCATATGGTTGTTTTATTTTTAACTATACCTTCTGTTTGTTCCAGGAAGCCAGGGGGGGAGGGGGGAGGGGGTTTGTGAAGGGAGAGGGGTTGGGGGGAAAGGGGGAAAAAATTTTTGGTAAAACTTTTTGAATTAAAAAAAAAATGGTCACTCTGGTGAATCCAGAGATCCTATGTGGAGATGGGACAGAGTTCCAGAAGGACAATCATCACTGCAGCCCTCCACCGATCTGGGCTTTATGGCAGAGTGGCAAAACGGAAGACTCTCCTCAGTGCAAAGCACATGAAAGCCTGCCTGGAGTTTGCAAAAAAGCACCTGAAGGACTCTCAGACTGTGAGGAACAAGATTCTCTGGTCTGATGAAACCAAGATTGAACTGCCTGGCCTCAATTCTAAACATCATGTCTCAGACTGGACCAAAGGTTCACTTTCCAACATGACAATAATCCTAAGCACAGTAATGGCTTAGGGACAACTCTGTGAATGTCCTAGAGTGACCCAGCCAGAGCCCTAACTTGAACCCTATTGCACATCTCTGAAGGGACCTGAAAATGACTCTCCACTGACGGACACCATTCAACCTGATTGAGCTTGAGAGGATTTGCAAGAAGAGTGGCAGAAAAGCCTCCAATCCAGATGTGCAAAGCTTGTTGCATCATAGCCCAAAACACCCGGGGCTGTAATTGCTGCCAAACGTCCTTCAACACAGTACTGAATGAAGGGTCTGAATACTTATGCTAATGTGATATTTCAGTTTTTTTTCTTTTTAATAAATTTACAGACATTTCTAAAGTGATTTACTTTGTCGTTATGGGGCACTGAGTGTAGATTAATGAGAAAAAAATGAATTTCAACAATTGTAGAATCAGAGTGCAGCATAACAAAATTGACAAAAGTGAAGGGGGTCTGAATACTTTCTGAAAACACTGTATGATCCAGATACACCTCTTTTTCAATGCTGGAGTTTCTATGGATAGTAGTCCCGTAATGTCTCCTATAAAATACCAGATTATCTACATTTTTTCTCTATTCCCTATTTATTGTAAATAACTGCTTTTATTGTTCATCACAAATTTGCTGCATACAGGTTGCACAGATCTGCTTTTATAGCTTGGAAAAAAAACCATCAGAATTCCTACAATGCCAGAAAGTATTTGTTGTACAGTTATGGAAAGACCAGCATCCACTGGTATTGCTGAATCATGGTACATGGTGTTTTTTTTTGGCCAATTAGGTATAGTAGAATCATACTAATTGCCATAATGACAAGACTTCCTTCAGAGGATACTTGTTGTGAACAGGATTTGTATCCCATTCAGAAGCACCAAGTGGAATGTGCAGTGTTCTCCCCTGTTTTCTATGCAATCCTGTGAGATAGTTGGGCTGAGAAAGTGTGACTGGCCCAGAGTTACCTAGGGAGGTCCCATGGCCAAAGAGGGTAGAACCTGGGTTGCCTGGGTCCTAATTCAACACTTTCAGCACTACACCACAGTGTTCCCCCATTTGCCTCCCTCTTCTGCACCTAAACATTGATTGTCTGGCTTCTTCTGTGTTGAGATAGATGTAGGCAGAAGATAACAGCAATTATTTTGAATGCATTGTTCTTATATTCTATGAGAATTCTGCATCAGAGTTGGGTTCATAACTCTTGTCATGTGGATATAGGAAGCCAAGGTAGCCTTCATGTGCACCTGCATAGAAAAACTTTAATTTGCAAGGTGGAAGAATGCTGACAAAGATGATTTTTAGTTTGTTCTTGAAAAAGATAATGATGACAATGACATAGTTAAACATTTCTCAAAACTTTGTAGTTCAGCTTCACTGGCTCTGTGAATTTATTAACTTAAGTATGATAGCAAAATATCTTAGGCTAAAAATTGTCAAAGCATTTCATTCTCTTTATTGCTCTGACAAGCTATTCTGTGCTCACATTCTTCACATTACTGGTCATTTATCTGATTAGTTATTAGGTGATAACGATTTGCAACGTTTTTGTTCTTGTTGTGACAATTGGACATTATTAGTAGTCAATACTGGACTAAAGTTTTCCTAGAATAACAACTCTCACAAACTCCTTAAGATTATATTGACTGCCTCATTTAAAGTCCTTGATTCACTTTGATAAATGACAGTTCTTGACACTGAGCAACATAAAGCGGTTGTGGGATACAAGACATTATTTCCCCTTTAAAAATTTGACCGGTAATGTGTTAAATATGGCTTCTTTTCACATGCAGAAATTTGGAAACTGAGATCGAGTGGGGATTCCACTTATCATCCCCAATGATAAATGCTGGTCTAGCTTGGCCTGAAATATTTATTCTTGAACATTTCATCCCTGGGAGAATAGTCTTTTACTCCTCTCATTTAGTTAGATCTAGAAGCATCTTCCACTTTACTTAAGGAGTCTGTTTTGAAGAGATTACTGTTGTCTGAGTAGGACATTTTTAGTGTGGGCAAAAACATGGTATGAAGCCTGTCAAATATGTGTTTTAATGTCTAAGTCCTGACAAGATACGAACAAATGGGCTGGAAACCAATTGACTCAGACACTCCTGGTACATTTACAGATAAACTACCATAGCCCTTCTCTTCATGCATAATAGCTGAAAATTCTGTATTGGTATTTTGTTGTATGTTGGTATTTTCAGTTCAATATTATTATTTTTCAAGTAGGACATCTCACATCTCACTTAGATGCTGGATGATGCACAAAACCTTCTAGTCTCATGGTTGCAAAATATTTTATCCTTTTCCTTCTCCTTTACCCATGCCAAACACTTAATAGGAAATAATAATCTCAGCTTGAAATGCTATGCACACTCCCCAAAGCACTGCTACCTTGTGTGTGCAAGTCTTGGCAGGAAGCCCTCTCCAATACAGTAATTCCAAGAAAGTGAAGAGACAGGACTCCTCCACAGATTAAAAGGCAACTGCTTGATCCCTCAATGGAGAATCATGAATGTGAATAGTCTTCCAAATAGGTTTCAGTGAAGACAGACATGAGAGTTGTGTATTTCTCCAGGTTTAGAAACCAGTCTGAGTAGAACAGAACAGAATAACAGAGTGGGAAGGGATCTTGGAGGTCTTCTAGTCCAACCCCCTGCTCAAACAGGAGACCCTATACCAGTGATGGCTAACCTTTTTCCCATTGTGTGCCAAAAGCAAGGGGAGCACGGAGGGGGGGTGTCATGCGCATGCATGCCCACACCCATAATTCAATGCACCCCTGCGCCCCACACACACATTTCCTCCGCTTTTGGCACGCAATGGCACAGTGGGCCCATTAGGCCAGTTTTTTGCCCTCCTTAGGCTCCAGAGGCTTTCTAGGAGCCTGGGAAGGGCGAAAACAGCCTTTCCCACGCCTTCCGGAGGCTCTCCGGAGGCCAGGAACAGCCCATTTTGCGACTTCTGGTGGGCCCGGAAGACCCAAAAATCAGCTGGAGCTGAGCTAGGGCAACACGTGCGTGCCCATAGATATGGCGCCCACAGCATGAGTGCTACCTGTGGCACACATGCCATAGGTTCGCCATCACGGCTCCATACCATTTCAGACAAATGGCTGTCCAGTCTCTTCTTAAAAACCTCCATGGATGGAGTGCCCACAACTTCTGGAGGCAAGCCATTCCAGTGGTTAATTATTCTCACTGTCATGAAATTTCTCCTTAGTTCTGTGTTGCTTCTCTCCTTAATCAGTTTCCATCCGTTGCTTCTTGTCTTACCTTCTGGTGCTTTGGAAAATAGGTTGACCTATTTTTGTGGCAGCCCCTCAAATAATGGAACACTGCTATCATGTCACCCAGTTCTTCTTTTCACTAGACTAGACATAGCCAATTCCTGCAATTATTCCTCATATGTTTTAGCCTCCAGTCATCTAATTTATAATTTATCCTGTAATTTAAAACTTCTTCACTGCAAAAACATGTGGACTACAAATCTTGATCAGGGCTAAGCAATAGATACAATTTACATAGACGTCTGTAAAGCTTTTGACTCAGTGGTACATGACAAACTTCTTCTAAAACTAAAATCCTACGGCATCTCCGGACACCTCCATAATTGGATAATAGCGTTCCTGTCAAACAGACAACAAGTGGTCAAAATAGGCAGTGCCATATCAAATCCTGCTCCTGTCAATAGCGGTGTCGCCCAAGGCAGCGTTCTAGGACCAACACTCTTCATATTATACATTAACGACCTCTGTGACCATATTAAAAGTAATTGTGTTCTCTTCGCTGATGATGTTAAACTATTTAACACTACCAACAATACAGCTACCCTTCAAAAAGACCTTGACTTTGTGTCGGAATGGTCAAAAATTTGACAACTCCAAATCTCAACCAGCAAATGCTCTGTCTTACACATTGGAAAAAAGAATCAGAACACTAAATGCAAGCTTGATGGACATTACCTTGAAGATGACCCTCGCCCCGTTAAAGACCTTGGAGTTTTCATATCAAATGCTTTAAGTGCCAAAGCCCACTGCAACTACATCGCAAAAAAGGCTTTAAGAGTTGTAAACTTAATCTTGCACAGCTTCTTCTCCAGAAATATTACACTACTAACCAGAGCATATAAAACATCTGTAAGACCAATTCTTGAATACAGCTCGCCTGTCTGGAACCCACACCTCATTTCAGACATTAATACAATTGAGCGTGTCTAGAAATATTTTACAAGAAGAGTTCTCGACTCCTCTGTTTACAACAAAATACCTTATGCCACCAGACTTGAAATTCTGGGTTTAGAAAATTTAGAACTCCGCCGCCTTCGACATGACCTGAGTTTAACTCATAGAATCATCTGTTACAATGTCCTTCCTGTTGAAAACTACTTCAGCTTCAATCGCAACAATACACAATAGATTTAAGCTTAATATGAGCTGCTCCAATCTTGATTGCAGAAAATATGACTTCAGTAACAGAGTTGTTAATGCCTGGAATGCACTACCTGACTCTGTGGTCTCTTCCCAAAATCCCCAAAGCTTTAACAAAAGACTATCTACTATTGACCTCACCCCATTCCTAAAAGGTCTGTAAGGGGCGTGCATAAGAGCACCAACCTACCTACCGTTCCTGTCCTAATGTTCCCTTTGATTGTATCCAATTCATATAGTTATTTCATGCTTAAGCTTATATATATGCTTATATATCGTATGCTCTTATATACTGTTGTGACAAATAAATAAATAAATAAAATAAATAAATAAATCATCTCTGTTACTTTTTTCAACATCTTTTTTATATTGTGGTGACCAAAACTGGTTGCAGTATTCCAAGTGTGGTCTTACCAAGGCATTATAAAGTGGTACTAACACTTCACATGATTTTGATTCTATCCCTCTGTTTATGCAGCCTAGAATTGCATTGGCTTTCTTGGTCAGTGCTGCCCACTGCTAGCTCATATTTAAGTGATTGTCCACTAGGACTCCAGGATCCCTCTCACAATTACTGCCATTGAGCCAAGTTTAACCTAATATGTACCATACATTTGGTTTTTATTGCCTAAATGTAGAATCTTACTTTTCTCACCACCAAATTTCATTTTATTAGATAGGGCCCAGTGTTCAAGTCTGTCAAGATCCTTCTGGATCTTGAGCCTATCTTCTGGAGTTCTTCCTGTCAGTTTGGTGTCATCTGAAAATTTGATGAGTTCCACTTCTGTTCCCTGAGTAGGATAAATTTAATTACTCCAATCCAATGGAGCTTTCATAGTCTCCTTTTATGCCTTCTTGATCTTGGTCTCTTATCATCTGAAAGCTTTAGACTCTTCCATTATTATTATTATTATTATTATTATTATTATTATTATTATTATTATTATCATCATCATCATCATCATTATCATTATCATTATGCAATTTCTCAGCAGGAGTCTCAGATTCAGCAAGTATCATGGTAAGAGAATAGACAGGTATGAGGTACCTCTGCCCAACAATTAGTTTCCCAGACTACCATGCTCATATAATCTCATGAAGAAAGGTCAATTGTCAGGGATTATACATTTCTAATTAAAAGTTGCAACCCCAAAGCTTACATCAACTTTCATAATCTCAGAGTAAATGTTTTCACAATGGGACTAAAACTATGAAATATACTTTTTTATTCACATCTGCAGTTCAGGTTTTGAACTGTAGAAGTCAACAAAGATTATTGACTGTGATTGGAATGTCCTTGGACTAAAATGATTCATTACATATCTATGGAAGTGGCTTTGCATTGTGGAACAGTTCTCCTTAACCTGGCACAAACTGACATGATTTGCCTTAATGAAGAATCATTTTGCACTGCCAGGCAGCCTTGCCCAGTAGAGGCTTCTGTGTACCTGCTGGATGATGCACAAACGCCTATTTTGGCTTTCTGAAAATGCTAGAGGAAGTATGGTATCAAAGCTGTATAACGTGAAGCCACACAGCTGCTTTGCTCTTTGGTGGGAAGAGGATGTATTGTTTCATGAAGTGGGGACATATCACCTGAGCCTTCATTAAAAGGAAGCATCTCCTCCAAGACTGCATAACCCGAGTTTATTGCACTGGTACTGGCACTGCGCTCTCTCTCCCTCTCCCTCCCTCCCTCCCTCCCTCCCTCCCTCCCTCTCCCTCTCTCTCTCTCTCTTTCTCTCTCCACATAAGTGAGGTCTGTTCTAATTTAATCAATGTCTCTCCTTATTGACATACAAATGTTCTGTTCTACTATTTTAAATTACTACATGTTATACTAAGCTGGCTATTAACAATTATAAAGTATTGAAAACATTTACAAAGGGAACCCATCAGATTTTAGAAATTGATTTTATCTCTGAAACAACAATCTCTTTGTGTATGACCATAATACACTCTTAACACTATTTCAAGCATAGTTCTGCTCCACCTCTAGCATTGTATTTATTGATTTGATTTATAGCCCCCTTTCTATTGCACCACCTCCCAATCATGAAAAGTTTGGGGAAACTTTTTGCATGTTATACCCTAAAAATGCCTAGGCTAAATTTATAGGAATTACATATTGGAATTCAATAATTCTGGTTTGCCTGAATTTTTTTTTCTTCCTGGCATTTAGCATAACCTAACTTGAAGGATTTTATACTTCTCCAAATTCTGTGATGCATTTCTTGGTCCAAAGTTTTCAAATGCTTTCTAAAATAGACATATTCAGTGAAACTACACTTGAAACATAATTAAAGAGAAAATAGGTAGAAAACTGCATACTGAAGTATTTAAATGTAAATTAATACTCAGATTTGAGAAATACAAATTAATGCAGAAATAGGATGAAATGGGTTTCTGGGTGAAAATGTGCAGAAGTGGCATAAACTAAAAATGGGATGATTTATTTATCTTTGCACAAAGTGAGATCTCTAAATCAAAGCTGTTTTAGTAATCCTATCAATAGAAGACCATCACAAATCTGTCTTATTCCTGAAGTTTCCTTAGAATTAATATAACATACAGTTATATCATATATCATTATATATATGGAATTTATGAAACAGATTCCAACCTCTGAAATCCTAGATTTTGTGGCATCCCATCAATGCAGAACCTGATCTCTTGATTTCTGTTTTTAATTCAATGTATTTATGGTGAGAGGAAGCTTCTTTCTGCAATTATCTCAGGTTTAGAGCAGAGGAAGCAAATTCCCATATAATGCATTCAGGGTGTATGCCTTAGGAATTTACAACAATGCAAAGTAAGTAAATAAAAAAATGGGTTTTGAGGTATGAATGAATAACTTCTCTCAATGAAGGGCTCTCTGTAATGACAGGATGATAGAAAGGTATTGGTTCACAGTTGGGGGTCACAAAATTTCAAAGATAGGAGCAGTAGAGTGTCTTTAAGTGTAGTGCTTGCTCCCTCTAGTGGCCAAGAGGCAAAAATTCTATTGTATACTATTGTCCTCAATGTCCAGAATTAGCAAACCAATTTTTTCCAGAAGGTTACAACCCATAAATTGATCTCTGGCTTGTTGTTAATACTACCAATAACCAACAAAGACAGAAAGGAGATGATTATGCTAGTGAAAAATTATAATGTCAGGCTTATGAGTTCACAGATGCCCCTTGGAACGTCTGTTATGCGTATCGTTTGGGTGTTACCATTACTGTAGAAATTGCTAGGTGGAAACAACCCATGATTGCTTATATTTTTTCTGCTTAGAGTCCAAATTTGACCATTCCTAGGTTCCACTTGAACATCAAAAACTATTTTGACCGAATTACTTTATAATAATTGTTGTGTATGCACAGGCGTGGTCAGAAGGTTCCACTTTGGTCCGTGCTAAGTGCAGGAAAATACTTTGATTTTATTGGCTAACGGCTGATAGCCTGCAACTTCAGTTCTTGTTATAATGCTGCTGTTCCATGCTGAATAAAGACAAACTGTTATATCTGCTAGCTTTGACTCTATTCTTCGCCCTATATATAACACTGGCAACAAAGGTGGGATCAGATGGAAAATGAAGCTGCTTAGACAATTTGTGATCATGGAACCGCACAAGAATAAGCCCTGAAGTCTACCACAATCCAGATAACACAGATCTATCAGAGATGGCTGTGCTACTGCAATTCATGCTTGTTGTGACCCAGGTTCCTGGACCCGGACTCCTGGACTCGGATGATTCAGAAAGTAAGGGAGAAGACCTGGCAAGCCCTGCTTCTCTTGAGCCCTCTCCCTCCCTGGCACCCACTCAAAGGGAGGAGGAGGGACTGGCAAGGCCTGATTCTCTGGAGCCTTCTTCTGATTTGGCAACGCCCCAAGAACAGTTTTGGAGTGATGCAAGACTGCGCAGACATGACTGGCGCGCGCAGCAGAAGCAGCGTTGGGATAAAGCCAAGTAATGATTGTCATGCAGTGACATCTGCAGAGACTATAAATAGGAGGCGGGACTTCCTGGTTTTTTGTCTTGGACAAAGCAATGAATTTGCGCGGGCAAACTGTATCAATGGAGGGAAGAGTATATTCGTGAGTAATTCTGGCCTTATCTATAATTTCCTCGTTATCTCCAGAAACTTGGCAGGCCCGTGGGTAGACGTGGCCAGGACATCTAATCTATGTAAATAAATTAGAAAAGGAGGCCTCTGACTGACTCTTTGCTGGGAGTATTGGGGGGAGGGAAACAGAACATTTTGTCCAAGACCCCGACTAAAACATCTTCCACCAAAGATGGACCAGCAGCAGGTACAGCAGCAGTTACAGCAGCTACAAGCGGCTAATCAACAGCTCCAGCAGCAAGTGGCTCACTTGGCAGGCCAACTTGCTGCTGGGAATGTGCCTGCAGCCCCCCCTCCCCGTCCTCCCACTCCTCCTCCTCGTCGCAAGTGCCCGATAACCGTGCCGGATAAGTTTTCTGGGCAGCCTGAGATGTTCCCGACCTTCTTGGGACAGTGCCAGCTCTACATGGCTATGAGGCCAGAGGATTTCCCAGACGACCGGGCTAAGGTGGCCTTCGTGATTAACCTTCTTTCCGGCTCGGCTGCTCGATGGGCCACGCCCCTCTTGCTCCAGGACAGCCCCCTGCTGGCGGACCAACAGCGTTTTTGGCAGCACCTGCGCACCATGTACGAGGACCCCGTTCGAATGCTGACGGCAACCAGGCGCCTTAAGGAACTCCATCAAGGGAAACGCCCCATGCAGGAGTACATCGCCGAATTTCGTCTTTTGTGCCAGGACTCTGACTGGAATGATGCAGCGCTGGTGGACGCGTTCCAGGAGGGACTCTCAGAGGAATTGCAAGACGAGCTGGCCTGGGTGGAGGTGCTGCGGACCCTCGACAACTTGGTGCCCCTTTGTCTCTGCCTTGACGCCCGTTTGCAACGGCAACCGTCCCGTCGCACCCCCCCGGGACCCGCCGTCGACATCTGCACCCCCACTTCCTGCACCACCAGCACCCCGGGTCGCCCCACGTTTTTTAACCGCTGCGGAAGAGCCCATGTAGTTGGGAGAGGCCAGACCTCACCTGACAGCCCAGGAGCGGAACCGGAGGTGCCAAGGGGGATTGTGCTTGTACTGTGGGGAGCCCGGCCACTTCGCCGCTTCTTGCCCCAGAAAGCGAAGTGGGGCACGCACAACGGTCCCCGAATCACAGTGTGACCAATCGGGAAATGGAGCAGGCTCGACCTCGGGGAAACCCTAGGTCAGGCACGTACTAAGCCCCCACTGGACGTTGCAGAAGTAGACTCTGGACCCCCTCGGCATCTGATTCTGGACACATGGATATGGTTGGGGAACCAGTCGGACGGGCTCCAGGCGCATGCGCTGGTGGACTCAGGGGCCACAACAAACTTTATGGACCAGGCCTTTGTGACCCAGTTTGCGGTTCCCGTGGTTCCGGTGGACCCTCTGGGAGCGGTGCTGCTACAGGCTCCGACGAATGGCGGCACACTTTTTCCCTGCACTTACTACTCCCGGAAACTCAATCCTTCCGAGCGCAACTACACCATCTGTGAAAAAGAGTTGCTGGCTATCAAGGCTGCATTCGAGGCTTGGCGACACCATCTGGAGAGGGCCTGACATCAGGTGGAGGCCAAATGGACCATTGGAATATCGAGGACCTCACCACAGCTTGGAAGTTGAACCAGCGGCAGATTCGGTGGTCATTGTTTTTTGCCCGGTTCAACTTCCGCGTGACCAATATTCCCAGCAGTCACAACCAGAGGGCAGACACCCTATCCCGCAAGCCAGAGTACCTCTGTGCCAAGGACCCCCTTCCTCCATGGACGGTGCTGCTGGCACCGGTGGACTTGCGGGCGTAGGTGTGAGAGGCGCAGTGCCAGGACACCTGGTCGCAGCAAAGGAGAGCAGAGGTGGGCCCCACATCTCCTTGGACCTTGGAGGAGGACTTACTCATTTCGGGGGTGATTATACATGCCCTCAGGACCACTCCGAGCCCTTCTCATGACCCAGTGCCACGACAACCCTGCAGCAGGACATTTTGGGTTCTTCAAGACCCTCCACCTGGTGACACGGACCTTTTGGTGGCCCCGAGTGCGGCATGATGTACATGCCTACGTGACATCCTGTGTACCGTGCCGGCAAGCCAAGGCCGCCACGGGGGGCCCTCCCGGGCTCCTCCAGCCCTTGCCGACACCCGACAGACCCTGGGGGGCGATCTCCATGGACTTCCTGACGGACCTGCCGCCGTCCTCTGGGTTCACCACGGTGCTGGTGGTGGTGGACATGCTCACCAAGATGGCACACTTCATCCCATGCCGCGGACTGCCCACAGCCGCAAAAACGGCCCGTCTCTTTCTGCAGCACATCTTCCGCCTCCATGGTCTACCGGACAGGGTGGTTTCGGACCGCGGAGTTCAGTTCACAGCTCGCTTCTGGAAGAGCCTGATGGCCGCGTTGGAGGTGCAGGTGTGTCTGTCGTCATCGCACCATCCGGAGACCGACGGGGGTACAGAGAAGGTCATCGGTATCCTGGAACAGTATCTCCGTTGCTTCATCAACCAGCAACAGGACAACTGGGCCGATTACCTGTCCCTGGCGGAGTTTGCTTTTAACAACTCTCAGCACACCTCTACTCAGATGACCCCGTTCTTTGCCAATGTGGGGTACCATCCGCGGCTCTTCCCTCTGGCACCACCGGACTCTCCTGTTCCCGAAACGCAGACCTTCCTGACGGAATTGCATGCGGTCCAACAGTTGGTACGTCAGCAGCTGGATCGGGCAAAGGAAGACTACAAACAGTCCGCCGACCGCTCCCAACGGGCAACGCCCCCACTGGCGGTTGGAGACCGGGTGTGGCTCTCCACCAAAAACCTCCCGTCCGACCGCCCGGTAAAGAAGTCGGACCACTGATTCATCGGCCCATTCCCTGTTGAGGCAGTCATCAACCCGGTAGCCTACCGACTGACCCTGCCACAATCCATGCGGATCCACCCCATCTTTCACCGGTCCCTTCTGGTTCCTGAGGCCGCACCGAGTCCCCTTCGGTGCCCAACAGCACCCATCACTGTCGCCGAGGACGGGTCGGAGGAATACGAAGTCCACAGCGTACGAGACTCCCACTGGCTGAAGGGTTGTTTCCAATATTTGATCGCGTGGAAGGGATACGGGACTGATTTCTCCTGGGTAGATGCCTCCGACGTTCATGCCCCTGACCTGGTGCAGGCCTTCCATGAGCAGAACCCAGCCTGACCGCATCCCGATCGTCAGCCCCGGGGGAAGGGCCCTGCGGTGAGGGATAGTGTTGTGACCCAGGTTCCTGGACCTGGACTCCTGGACTCGGATGATTCAGAAAGTGAGGGAGAAGACCTGGCAAGCCATGCTTCTCTTGGGCCCTCTCCCTCCCTGGCACCCACTCAAAGGGAGGAGGAGGGTCCGGCAAGGCCTGATTCTCTTGAGCCTTCTTCTGATTTGGCAACGCCCCAAGAACAGTTTTGGAGTGATGCAAGACTGCGCAGACATGACCGGCGCGCGCAGCAGAAGCAGCGTTGGGATAAAGCCAAGTAATGATTGTCATGCAGTGACATCTGCAGAGACTATAAATAGGAGGCGGGACTTTCTGGTTTTTTGTCTTGGACAAAGCAATGAATTTGCGTGGGCAAACTGTATCAATGGAGGGAAGAGTATATTCGTGAGTAATTCTGGCCTTATCTATAATTTCCTCGTTATCTCCAGAAACTTGGCAGGCCCATGGGTAGACATGGCCAGGACATTTATCTATGTAAATAAATTAGAAAAGGAGGCCTCTGACTGACTCTTTGCTGGGAGTATTGCGGGGAGGGAAACAGAACACACAAATTCCCTGAAGTACTGGAAAATAGCCTCTGACTCAGTGGCTGGGAAGACAGCCAGGGAGCTGTCATAAGCTGGGGTGGCCACATGGAATGAGAAAAGAAGAAAGTGAGGTGAAACATCTGGGTGAGAGCAAATTGCTGTCTTGGAAATAAGATTCCTTTTGTAAAAAAATTTACTCCCTCACTTTAAAAAACTTTATTTGAGAGAGAATGGCAAAGAGGAGAGGGGAGGGAGCAGATACAAGGCTATCTCCCCTCTTCCGACAATAGTGGTAAAAAACTGGAAGCCATTAATGAAGATAATTGACAAAGTTTGAAAATTGATTTTTAATGAATAGAAAGCAGAGTGGGCAGAGTGGCTTTTTTGTGCCAAGTTTGATGTATGACTGAACTTTGAAATCCCGAGATTTGTATCTGAAAAACTGAAAAATTGGACTAAACATAACTTAAGATAATTGGGAGTAAATTGTAGTGCCATCTAGTGGTGCTAGAGAAAATGTAACAAATTGAACAAAGAAGAAGATAATGAATGAAATGACCTTGAATAATGTTTTAAGAACTCTGATAAGAAATGGTCTGGTGATTTTAGCATCGATAGCAGAGAAGAAAAAAGCAAAAAAAATATACAGCTAAAAATTGAACTGCCTGCCCATTGTTTTGCGGATTTATAAATTGTGGAATGGTGGATTTTTGTATCTGGTCCTTTTTTTAAATTGGATTTTGTTTTCTTCTCTTTGGAATTAAATTTTTGGAGATTAGCTTCTTTTTTTCTCTTTCTTTGGAAATTTTATATTTCTCTTTTTTCATTTTGTTTTTTCTTTTTTCCTTTTCTCTTTTTTTACTTTTAATACTTTTTTGGGGTGATAGATACATTTTTATTTTTATTGTCCTTTTTATATTTTTGACTTTTTTGACTCTTTTTGATTTTCAAATCTGAATTTTGAACTTTTTGTTATATCCCTTTTTTCTCTGCTTTATGGATTAGGGTAAGATTTTGATTGTGGATCGGACTTTAATTTTAAACCTGGATAATTAAGAGGCAAATTTGAATTTTAAAGTCAAATCATTTGGATTACAGATTGGGTGGTTTGAATTTAAAGAACAAAATGAAGAAAACAATAAATCTATCTTCACCATCAATATCAACAGCAGCAGCTCCATGGGACAAAAAACAGCTGAAACTATAACACAACAAGAGAAAGCCAATATGGAATTTAAAAAATATGCTACAGACCATATATGAAGACCTCAAGGAAAGAATAAACAAAGTAGATGAGAAAATTGAAAAAAATGGATGGAGAATTGAAGGAAGTTAAAGAGATGATAGGAGAAAATGAACAATGACAGAAGATAGTGGAAGAAAAAGCAGAAGCACAGAGGAAAAAAGTGGAGGAGATAGATTATAGATTTGCAACCACTGATAAAAATCAGGAAAGGACAATTATAACTCTCGAACTGGATAAAGCTAACTATTATCTAAGTGTTCAAAATATTGAAGAGAAAGGAGAGAACCAAGCAGAAAAAAATGCAGAAATATTAGAGGGGGCAATGGAAGAGGAGAAAGAAAAGATACTAAGCAGGATTGATGAGATATATAGAGTGCATAAAAGATATGCAATGAGAAATAATTTACCAAGAGAAACACGTGTCAAATTTACCAAGAAAACATTGAGAGCAGAGATATTGCAATTGATGAGAAATGTGACAGTAAAGCACAAAGGTAGAGAGATAACAGCACTGAAACAAATTCCAAGAAAAGTTAGAAACTTAAGAAAAGAATATCAATTTCTTACAAAATGTCTGATTAAAAGAGGAGCGAATTTCAGATGGTTGGTGCCAGAAGGAATCTTGGTGAACTTGCAGGAACAAAGACAGAGATTAGATACAATAGAGAAAGCAGAAACATTCTATGAACAATACATAGGATTCCAAGAGAAAGGAAGATTGAGTGAAGAAACAGGGGTTGGACAACAGGAAGAAAGAGCAATAAAAGAAGAAGCAAGAGCGAAAGAAGTTAAAGACCAAAGGAAGATAAGAGTGACTAGATCTACAAAACAAATAAATAAGAAATGGAAGAAGAAATTAAAATGATATCAATGAATATCAATGGATTAAATTTGGTGATAAAAAGAAAAAGAATATTTAATAAATCAGAGAAGCTAAAATTAAAGATTATATGTTTGCAAGAAGTCCACATTAGAAAACAACACAAAAAATTTTTGGAGCAAGTAAAATTGGGGACATTATATACAACGCTTGCTTGCCAAAATAAAAGAGGAGTAGCACTTTATATTAAAAAGACAATTCAATATAAACAAATATTTGAGGACGAGGAAGGAAGAGTATTAATGGTAGAAATAGTAATGAACTATAAAAAAATATTGCTAGTGGGGATATATGCTCCAAATGAAAATCAAGTAGAATTTTATGCGAAATTACACAGGAAAATATCAGAATATGAAATGAAGATATATGCATAATAGAAGACTTCAATGTGACTGATAGTAATGAGTTAGACTACAAATCTACAAAAGTGAATAAAAAATTAAGAAAGACTTTACCTAGAGCATTTTATACAATGACAGATGAGTTAAGCTTGCAAGATGCATGTAGAAAAAGAAATATGAAAGAAAAGCAGTATACATTCTACTCAAACAGGCACATGTGGTGTAGGGTTTCCTGCCTGGGCAGGAGGTTGGACTAGAAGACCTCCAAGGTTCCTTCCAACTCTGTTATTATTATTATATTATTATGTTGTGGTCAAGAATAGATATGATGTGGATGTCAACAGAATTAATTTCCAAGATATACAAGATTGAAACAGAAGCAAGTATATGAGCAGACCACAATCCAATAATGATATGGAAGGGGAAGAGAAAAAGAATGAGATGGACATTAAACCAAAACTTTCAAACTATATCTTTCAAAGATCCTGGAGCACAGGGGAACTGCCAGAGGACTGGAAAAGAGTTGCTGTAGTTCCCATCTTTAAAAAAAGGGAAAAAAAACAGATCCAGGAAACTACAGACCTATCAGTCTGACCTCAATACCAGGGAAGATTCTGGAAAAGATAATAAAGCAATGAATCACCAAACACCTAGAAGCAAACAAAGTAATAAACAAAAGCCAACATGGGTTTGTCAAAAACAGATCATGCCAGACTAATTTATTGCATTCTTTGACAAAGTGACAAAATTAGTGGACCAGAGGAATGCTGTCGATATAATTTACTTGGACTTCAGTAAAGCATTTGATAAAGTAGACCATAACCTACTACTAGATAACGTAGAAAAATGTGGGTTAGAAAGCATCACCACCAGATGGATTCATAACTGGCTGACCAACCACACTCAACGTGTAGTCCTCAATGGAACTACATCCACATGGAGGGAAGTATGCAGTGGAGAACCCCAAGGCTCTGTTTTAGGCCCAACAACTTCATCAATGACTTGGACAAGGGGATAGATGGGGAACTCATCAAATTTGCAGATGACACCAAGCTGGCAGGAATAGCCAACACACAAGAAGATAGGCTCAAGATACAGAAGGATCTTGAAAGATCCTTTCTACAGAAAGAGTGCAGAGAAGAGCAACAAAGATGATTAGGAGACTGGAGGCTAAAACATATGAAGAACGGTTGCAGGAACTCACCTCAATAGATTAATGCTTACTGAGCATGTCCAAGATGGCGCCGCCCTGCTGATCGGGGGAGCGGCAGTGGGCCTTTTCGGGCCCTGTCCGGTTCTGGGGGGGGGCCTTGGTGACATCTTGGGCCCCCGGACCTGATGGAGGAGCATCCAGTCACCCGGAGGAGGGGTGACTTGGCGCAGGACGACTCCGGGCGTTGGGAGCCCCGGGCGTCCTGCTGCAGCGGTGGTCATGGCGGCTGGCGGGCGGCTTGCTGGGCGGCCTGCGGCTTGCCGCCGGCCTTTCGGCGGTCTGGCGGCGGCGGCGGCGGCGGCGGCGGCGGCGGGGGTCTCTGATGTCCAGGCCCCTTGGACCCGCCCGTGGGAGGAAGCAGTGGCGGCCCTGGCAGCTAGCCGGGCGGCTTGCTGGGCGGCCTGCGGCTTGCCTGGCTGCCGCCGCCGCATTCTGGCGGCGGCGGCGGCGGCGGCGGCGGCGGGGACATCTTTGGAGGCTTCAGTCGTGGAGGAAGATGGATGACGGGCGACTTCAGGGGTGAGGGAGGAGCCCCGGAGCCCCGGAGGAGGAGGCCCAGTGGAGATCTGGAGGGCCTACCGGGCCCCGTCGGCCTTTGTTGGTTTTCTGGCGGCGGTGGCGGCCTGGCTTTTCGTCTGGCGCTGGCGTCGGTGGAGTGACTGGCGTCCCTTCCTAGTTGGGGATGTCGGTGGCCTCATGTGCGGCGATGGGACGCTTTGGTGACGACGGCGGGCGGAGGTGGCCGGTGGCGGCGGCCTACCTCGGCGCGTCAAGGTGGCGGGCGGCCTGTTTAACATCTCTACCATCGGTCCGCCCCCCTCTCCTTCTTCCTTAGTCCACCTGACTATTTATAGGTGGGTGGCAACTGACTGAATGAGTGGTTTTGTTTTCTACCCACGAGGATCACTATTGACTGCTTCCCATCAGGACTGACTGACAGACGGTTGTGGTCACTGTATCATCTGTTACCATCTTGACCGGCCCAGGATGGGCCTCCTGCGGACTTTCTTGGTGATCACGAACGTTCGGCGGCTGACCTTCTTGCCCTGCGAGACGCCTCTCTCGCGGGTTTGGCCCTCCATACTATCGAGGCCCACCTTGAGGGCAGGCTTTGGAGCCCGAGAGGTGGCATGCTAAAAATAGGAGGCTTAGGGGCTTTTAATTAGTTGTTTTAAGAAATTTTTAAGGGAGTTTTAATGGGGATTTTAAGGGTTGGGAGGGGAGGATTCGGGGTGGGGAGAGAACCCGTCGGGAGGGGGTGGGAGGTTAGGGCGGGTATTGGGAGTAGCCCGCGGGTGGGAGCCAGTCCTTGCAGCTCGTGGCGGTTTAGTAATGGGTTCGGAGGTTATAGGGGGATTCGTTCCTTTTGGTGAGGTGGTTCCATTTGCACGGTAAGTGGGAGGGGCAGATATGGCGGAAGGGGGACCGCATCGTTTTGGGCGCGCTCGATGTCTGCAGGCGATCGCGCCCGATCCCCTCCTTCTCCCGTTCCCGGATGGTCAAGACCCTCAGAGCCTGGGCCTTCGTCTGATGTTATGCAACGCGGTCCGTGGCCAATAAGGCCCCTAATACATGATCAGATTCAGGGGTGCGCGGATATTATAGGCGTTACGGAGACCTGGTTGGGCACTGAAGGGCGTGCCCTGGTCGAGATGTGCCCACGGGTTTCCGTGCATTCCATCAGCCGAGGGCCCAGGGTAGGGGTGGTGGGGTGGCGGTTGTTATTAAGAGAGTCTAGAGCCGAGGAGACCACTGTACCTCAGATTGCGGGTGTGAATCCCTCTTTGTGAGGTGGGGTCATAGGTGTCAGATGGGCTTGCTGGTCACGTACCTGGCTCCTTGCTGCGTGACAGCCGCCCTGCCCGAGCTCCTGGAGGTGCTGGCTGGGGTGGCAGTTGAGACCCCCAGACTTTTAGTCATGGGGGACTTTAACTTGCCATCTTCCGGCTCGTCATCGACGGCAGCTCGGGAGTTCATGGCTTCCATGACAGCCTTGGACCTGACCCAAGTAGTTGATGGCCCTACTCACATTGGGGGTGGCACTCTGGACCTGATTTTTGTCTCTGGTCAGTGGTTGAGAGATCTGGACTTAAAGGAAATAGTCATTGAACCTTTGTCATGGTCAGATCACTCTCTTCTTCGCCTGGACTTTCTGACCGCCATTCACCACCGCAGGGAGGCCGGCCCGTTCCGTTGCTTCGGTCCCAGGCGCCTGATGGCCCCGGATGGGTTGCGCACGGAGCTTGGGCCATGTCCTCAGGGTCTGGCTCGCGGCTCGGTTGAGGAACTTGTTGCGGCCTGGGAGCGGGCGCGCGGGCCTTAGACCGTGTCGTGCCTTTGCGACCTCTGACCCGGCGCAGGTCCCAACCGGCTCCTTGGTTCTCCGAGGGCTGAGAGGATGAGCGCGGAGAAGACGCCTAGAGAGTTCCTGGAGGTCTAGCCGTTCAGAAGCTGATCGGACACTAGTGAAGTCCTATACTAGGACTTACCTAGTGGCATTGAGGAAGCGGCGTAGCTCGCCTCCTCCTCATTGCATCGGCAGATAACCGCCCAGCCGCCCTGTTTCGGGTGACCCGCTCCCTCCTACACCAGGGGGAGCGGGATGACCCGATGCAGGGCGTGCTGAGGAGTTTAACGGTTATCTATACGATAAAATCGTTCAACGGGATGGTTTGGACCAAGATTGCGGTGATCTGGTGAGACGGCTGAGGGTGGTCTTGGTGACATTTTATGGGATGAGTTTGACCCTGTTGCTCCGAGGACATGGACAGGTTGTTGGGGAGGCTGAATGCCACCACATGTTTACTGGACCCGTGCCCCTCCTGGTTGGTGCTGGCCACGCAGGAGGTGACCGAGGCTGGCTCAGGCGATTCTGCGCTTCTTTGGTGGAGGTGTCTTTCCGGCCGCCTTGAAAGAGGCGGTGGTGAGGCCCCTCCTCAAGAAGCCTTCCCTGGACCCGGCTGTTTTAGGTAATTATCGTCCGGTCTCCAACCTTCGCTTCGCGGCGAAGGTTGTTGAGAGTATGGTGGCATATCAGTTTCCCTTACACCTGGATGAAACTGTCTATCTAGACCCGTTCCAGTCCGGTTTCCGGCCCGGTTACAGCACGGAGACGGCTTTGGTCGCGTTGGTGGATGATCTCTGGAGGGCCAGGGATAGGGGTTGTTCCTCTGCCCTGGTCCTATTAGACCTCTCAGCAGCTTTCGATACCATCGACCATGGTATCCTGCTGCGCCGGTTGGAGGGATTGGGAGTGGGAGGCACCGTTTATCGGTGGTTCTCCTCCTATCTCTCCGACGATCGCAGTCGGTGTTGACAGGGGGCAGAGGTCGGCCCGGGCCCCTCACTTGTGGGGTGCCGCGGGATCGATCCTCTCGCCCCTTCTGTTCAACATCTACATGAAGCCGCTGGGTGAGATCATCAGTGGGTTCGTGTGAGGTACCAGCTGTACGCGGATGACACCCAGCTGTACTTTTCACACGGACCACCCCAAGCTATCGAAGTGCTGTCCCGGTGCCTGGAGGCCGTCGGGTCTGGATGGGGAGAAACAGGCTCAAGCTCAATCCCTCCAAGACAGAGTGGCTGTGGATGCGGCATCCCGGTACAGTCAGCTAAATCCGCTGACCATCGGTGGCGAGTCATTGGCCCCGATGGAAGGGTGCGCAACAGCGTCCTCCTGGATGAGCGGCTGTCTCTAGAAGATCATTTGACGGCCGTCTCCAGGAGAGCGTTCTACCAGGTTCGCCTGGTGCGCCAGTTCGCCTTTCTGGACCGGGAGGCCCTTTGCACGGTCACTCACGCCCTTTGACGTCTCGCCTGGATTACTGCAACGCTCTCTACATGGGGCTTCCTTGAAGGGCATCCGGAGGCTGCAGTTAGTTCAGAATGCGGCTGCGGGTGATAGAGGAGCCCTCGTGGCTCCCGCATAACACCCATCCTAAAGGGGTCGCGGCACTATAAAGGTTGAGAACCACTGAAATAGAGGAATATGGAGAAGTAGCGGGATTGAAAATTAATAAAGACAAGACCAAAATCATAGTTAAAAATATGAGAGAAAAACAAAAAAGGAACTAATGGAAAAGTTAGATGTTCAAATAGTGAAAAAAGTGAAATATTTGGGTCAGTGGTGAAATCCAAATTTTTTTGCTACCAGTTCTGTGAGTGTGGCTTGGTGGGTGTGATGTGGCTTGGTGGGTGTGGCAGGTGAATGATACTGCAAAATCCCCATTCCCTCCCCACTCCTGGGGGAAGGCTATTGCAAAATCTCCATTCCCACCCCACGCTGAAGCCAGCCAGAGGTGGTATTTGCCAGTTCTCTGAACTACTCAAAATTTCCGCTACTGTTTCTCCAGAACCTGTCAGAACCTGCTGGATTTCACTCCTGATTTGGGTATTCAATTAACTTCAAGGTGTATAATGATGAAGGAAGATAACTACTACAAACTGAGAAATCAAATTGAAATAGACTTGGAGAAATGGAAAAATCTGCAATTATCACTAATGGGAAGAATCTTGGGGGTTTTTTTTTTCAAACAAAACTGGTAAAGTTGGAGAAAAAATATTTTGAGAATTTGAACAAAATGATGTGGAAATACGTATGGCAAGGGAAAAAAGCAAGAATTAAACTTAAACTGCTTCAAGGTTCTAGAACTAGAGGCCGGTTTGGACTACCAAATTGGGAACTATACTATCGATGTTAACCTGGGTTAAAGAATGGATTTTATTGAGAAATATGAGAATATTGACTCTGGAAGGACATGATTTGCAACTAGAGTGGCACGCTTTTCTTTCATATGGAAAAAAATAGGATACATGGGTATTTTCAGAAACATTACATAAGGAATGGTTTGCTAACAACATGGGAAAGAGTGAAAGAAAGACATTATATGAAGTTACCAATGTGGCTTTCAACAATAGAAGCTTTGACACATCCAAATATGATTAACATGAAAAATATTGTGAGATATCAGGATACTTTAACAGAGAAGGGAAAACAAAAACAGAAACAAGAACTAGGAAAAAATGGGATTGAGACAGATTGGTATACACAACTGCAAATACAATCAAAATATGATAAAATTTGAAACAGTATGGTTTTAATTTGGAAAAATCAGAATTGGATGAGATATTGACTGGGACAGTTGAAAAAATGATTAAGAAATTGTATAATTACTTATTGCAAATCAGATTAGAAGAGGAAGAGGAAGGGCCGGTTTAGCTCTGCCTGGTAAGGCCTGTTATTAAGAACACAAAGCCTGCAATTACTGCAGGTTCGAGCCCGGCCCAAGGTTGACTCAGCCTTCCATCCTTTATAAGGTAGGTAAAATGAGGACCCAGATTGTTGGGGGGGCAATAAGTTGACTTTGTAAATATATACAAATAGAATGAGACTATTGCCCTATACATTGTAAGCCGCCCTGAGTCTTCGGAGAAGGGCGGGGTATAAATGTAAACAAAAAAAAAAAAAAAGAAGTAAAAGAGACAACGATAGCATGGGCAAAAAACTTTGGTTATACGATAGAACTAGAGAGATGGCAACAACTATGGGAAAGGAATTATAAATTAACAATGGCAACTGCATATAAAGAAAATTTATATAAAATGTTTTATAGATGGCATAGGTCACCAGAAAGATTAGCAAAAAATTTTAATCAATAAACATTTAGCAGATAAATCAGCTAAATGTTGGAAATGTTTTCAATTGCCGGGATCATATTATCATATGTGGTAGACATGTATGGAAGCAAAAAATTATTGCATTAGAATACAGGCATGGTTAGAGGAAATGTTGCACCAACGTATAGAGTTAAAACCAGAGGCATTTTTATTGGGTATATTACCGGAGAAATATAACAAAGAAGATATATATTTGATTATTCATATCTAACAGTGGCAAGAATTGTATTTCCACAAAAGTGGATAACAGAAAAAATCCCATCAGGAGACATAATAAAGATTTTAGAATGTGCAGAAATGAATAGAACATTGAGAACAGAAGATAAAGAGGAACGGCTGTCTCTAGAAGATCATTTGACGGCCGCCTCCAGGAGAGCGCTCACCAGGTTCGCTTGGTGCGCCAGTTGCGCCTTTCTGGACCGGGAGGCCTTTGCACGGTCACTCACGCCTTGTGACGCCTCGCCTGGATTACTGCAACGCCTCTACATGGGGCTTCCTTGAAGGGCATCCGAGAGGCTGCAGTTAGTTCAGAATGCGGCTGCGCTGGTGATAGAGGAGCCCCTGGCTCCGTGATAACACCCATCCTGCGCAGGCTGCACTGGCTACCTGTGGCTTCCGGTGCGCTCAAGGTTTTGGTGACCACCTTTAAAGCGCCCATGGCATAGGGCCGGGTTATTCA
Source organism: Ahaetulla prasina (assembly GCF_028640845.1). NCBI lineage: Eukaryota > Metazoa > Chordata > Lepidosauria > Squamata > Colubridae > Ahaetulla > Ahaetulla prasina. Next base: position 118,861,750 of record NC_080541.1, read on the forward strand.
CGGGACCGCCTACTGCACCAGATACCTCTCACCGACCCGCGCCTCACAGAGAGGGACTCCTCAGGGTGCCGCCAGCTAGGCAGTGTCGGTTGGCACGCCCAGGAAGGGCCTTCTCTGTGGGGCTCCCACCTCTGGAACGAACTCCCCAGGACTCCGCCAACTTCCTGACCTTCGAACCTTCCGTCATGAGCTCAAGACACATTTATTCATCTGTGCAGGACTGGCTTAGATTTTTAAATTTAGAGGGTTTTAAATTGATTTTAATATTTATATTTGATATTTATATTTCTATTTTTAATAATTGAGCTAGAATAAGTTTTTAAGGATTATTTTAATTTGTATATTGATATTGATGTTTTATATGCCTGTAAACCGCCTGAGTCCTTTGGGAGATAGGGCGTATATAAATTCAATAATAAATAAAATAAAATAAAATAAAATAAAATAAAATAAAATAAAATAACAAAAAAATAAATAAAATGTCTAGTTTAATGAAAAGAAGGACTAGGGGAGACATGATAGCAGTGCTCCAATATCTCAGGGGTTGCCACAAAGAAGAGGGAGTCGGGCTGTTCTCCAAAGCACCTGAGGGTAGAACAAGAAGCAATGGGTGGAAACTGATCAAGGAAAGAAGCAACTTAGAAGTAAGGAGAAATTTCCTGACAGTTAGACCAATTAATAAGTGGAACGACTTACCTGCAGAAGTTGTGAATGCTCCAACACTGGAAATTTTTAAGAAAATGTTGGATAACCATCTGTCTGAGATGGTGTAGGGTTTCCTGCCTGGGCAGGGGGTTGGACTAGAAGGCCTCCAAGGTCCCTTCCAACTCTGTTGTTTTTATAAAACTAATAAAATTAATAAGTGGAACAACTTGCCTGCAGAAGTTGTGAATGCTCTAACACTGGAAATTTCTAAGAAGATGTTGGATAACCATTTGTCTGAAGTGGTGTAGAATTTCCTGCCTGGGCAGGGGGTTGGAATAGAAGATCTCCAAGGTCCCTTCCAACAACAGAGTTGCTGTTGTTACTAAATGAAAAGGACTTTCTACAATATATGGAAAAAGAATTGACTTTCTTCTTTAAAGAAAACAGAAACAAAAAAAACTTGGAAAAGAAATATAAGAATCTAGAGGAAGAACTACAGAAGCAGCCACAGAATTAAAAAATTAAAAATTTGATGGATTTGCAAAAACATAAATTAAACTTAATGGAAAATGAAGAATTGGAAAATAAAATAAAAGCAAAATATTTTTGAAAATGTGAACAAGCCAGAATGATGGTTGGCATATAAGATGAAAAAGGAAAAAGAAAAAGAATGATAAATCAATTATTAGATCAAGATGGAAGGATATGCTATCAAAATGAGGGAAAGAAAAAAATATTTGATAAATATTATAAAAGTTTATACTAGCAAAAGAAGGTGGCAGAAGGAAAGATAGAAAAATACTTAGAAAAAGCTAAAATACCTAAAATTCCAGAAGAATTTAAAGTTGTTGGAAGATAGAATATCAATAATGGAATTGATGAATTAAGAAACAAAAGAATGTTAAAACACCAGGACCAGATGGATTGCCAGCAGAACTATACAAAATGTTGCAAGATGTATTAAGCAATGTAATGTTACAAGTGTTTAATAATTTATTATTAAAAGCCAAAATTCCAAATTCGTGAATAGAAGCATATATAACTCTTATACCAAAAGAAGAATCGGATTTACAACAAATAAAGAACTATAGATCAATCTCATTATTAAATGTGGATTACAAAATTTTTGCATCAGTTATGGCTGAAAGATTGAAGAGACTTTTAAATGAATTTATATATCCGGATCAGAATGGTTTTTCTACCTAAAAGACAGATTAGGGATAATATGCGAATTATATTGAGAAATTGATCATAGCTGAACCTGACCCACACATCCATTTCTAATGAATACAATTCCAATGTTTCCTCAGTATAAATTGCTTGCCTATATTTATTAACCTCAGTACTGTTTTTCCAGTTTAGTTTAGTTTAGTTTAGTTTAGTTTAGTTTAGTTTAGTTTAGTTTAGTTTAGTTTAGTTTAGTTTAGGATAGGATAGGATAGGATAGGATAGGATAGGATAGGATAGGATAGGATAGGATAGGATAGGATAGGATAGGAATACTATGAAATTGGAATACTAATTGGAATACTATGAAGCATATCCAGAAAAGCAAATGGCATTGTTATTTTTGGATGTACAGAAAGCATTTGAACTGGCAATTTATCACTACACAATTGCAAATGATGGACTTTGGGAATAGGCTTATAAATATGGTTAAAACTATATATAAAGGCCAGTGGTGGGTTGCTCCCAGTTCTGTCCTGTTCTATAGAACCAGTAGTAAAATCAACAGGAGGTTCGCCCACCCCCCATCCCCCGGATATCATAAATGATCATCTGCACATGTGCAGAAGCACGCACGTGCACAAAGCACGCACACGTGGCCCCATTGTGAACCGGTAGTAAAGGTAAGTAGAACCCACTCCTGATAAAGGCCAATCGGCAAAGGTAATTGTGAATGGTGAAATTACAGAAAAAGTAGATATTAGAAAAGGAACTAGACAAAGATGTCCATTATCTCCATTGCTATTCATATTGCCATTAGAAATTTTAAACAGAAAGATAAGACAGGATAAAGAAATAAAAGGAATGAAAATCAAAAAAGAAGAATACAAACTACAAGCCTTTGTGGATGATTTAGTGTTTATCATGGAAGAACCAACAGAAACAGGTCCAAACTTAATTGAGCAAATAAAACTTCTCAACCCAGTTCTGACCCTTGGTCGAATGACGATTGCCAAGTGCCTAAGACCATCAAATATGGAGTATACTTGCAGTCAAGAATCGTGCTCAATGTTGACTCACAAGCAATCACTCAATGCTAGCCTAATCTGGCTTCAGGCGTGATAAACTTAATGGAAGTCTCGCATTCTCGTCCTCAAGGCAAGCAGTTCAGATCGCTTTGACTGATAAATTAAAACAGTTTGCTTCTTCTGCAGCTTCTGAGGCGCGCTGAGATCTGAAAATAATTTGGTTGGGTCACCACATCGTAGAATTGTATTAAAGAATGGCACTATAAAGGTTGAGAACCACTGAAATAGAGGAATATGGAAGTAGCGGATTGAAAATTAATAAAGACAAGACCAAAATCATAGTTAAAATATGAGAGAAAAACAAAAAGGAACTAATGGAAAAGTTAGATGTTCAAATAGTGAAAAAGTGAAATATTTGGGTCAGTGGTGAAATCAAATTTTTGCTACCAGTTCTGTGGTGTGTCTTTATGTCTTGGTTGTCAGGTGAATGATACTGCAAAATATTTATAAGATATTGAAAATTATTAAAGAGAGAAAAGATTCTCTGAACTACTCAAAATTTGTACTGTTTCTCCAGAACCTGTCAGAATGCTGGATTTCATGATTTGGGTATCAATTAACAGGTGTATAATGATGAAGGATATTACAAACTGAAATCAAATTGAAATAGACTTGGAGAAATGGAAAATCTGCAATTATCACTAATGGGAAGAATCTTGGGGTTTTTTCAAACAAAACTGATAAAGTTGGAGAAAAAATATTTTGAGAATTTGAACAAAATGATGTGGAAATGTATGGCAAGGGAAAAAGCAAGAATTAAACTTAAACTGCTTCAAGATTCTAGAACTAGAGGCGGTTTGGACTACCAAATTGGGAACTATCAAGCGATGTTAACCTGGGTTAAAGAATGGATTTTATTGAGAAATATGAGAATATTGACTCTGGAAGGACATGATTTGCAACTAGGTGGCACGCTTTTCTTTCATATGGAAAAATAGGATACATGGGTATTTTCAGAGACATTACATAAGGAATGGTTTGCTAACAACATAGGAAAGAGTGAAAGAAAGACATTATATGAAAATACCAATATGGCTTTCAACAATAGAAGTTTTAACACATCCAAATATGATTAACATAAAAAATATTGTGAGATATAAAGATATTTTAACAGAAAAAAAATAACTAAACAGAAATAAGAACTAGAAAAGAACTAGAACTAGAAAAAAAGGCATTGAGATAGACATGACTGCAAATACAATCAAGATATGATAAAGATTTGAAACAGTATGGTTTTAATTTGGAAAAATCAGAATTGGATGAGATATTGACTGGGACAGATGAAAAAATGACGAAGAAATTGCATAATTACTTATTGCAAATCAAATTAGAAGAGGAAGAGGAATTTAGCTCTGCCTGGTAATGTTATTAAGAACACAAATCCACCAATTACTGCGGTTGAGTAGATTGACTCAGCCTTCCATCCTTTATAAGGTAGGTAAAATGAACAGATTGTTCAATAAGTTGACTTTGTAAATATACAAAAGAATGAGACTATTTATGCATTGTAATGTAGTCTTAAAAAATATAAAATGTAAACAGTGAGACAAGATAGCATGCAAAAACTTTGGTTATCTGATAGAACTAGAGATGGCAACAACTATGGGAAAGGAATTATAAATTAACAATGGCAACTGCATATAAAGAAAATGTATATAAAATGTTTTATAGATGGCATGTACCACCAGAAAGATTAGCAAAAATGTTTAAGGATAAATCCGCCAAATGTTGGAAATGTTCACATTTGCCGGGATCATATTATCATATGTGGTAGACATGTATGGAAGCAAAAAATTATTGCATTAGAATACAGGCATGGTTAGAGGAAATGTTGCACCAACGTATAGAGTTAAAACCAGAGGCATTTTTATTGGGTATATTACCGGAGAAATATAACAAAGAAGATATATATTTGATTATTCATATCTAACAGCGGCAAGAATTGTATTTCCACAAAAGTGGATAACAGAAAAAATCCCATCAGGAGACATAATAAAGATTTTAGAATGTGCAGAAATGAATAGAACATTGAGAACAGAAGATAAAGAGGAATCGGTGTATTTCAAGACATAGGGACAATTTTATGTATGGTTAGAAAAGAAATATGAATAAAAGATTATAGAGAAATAAATTAGATAAGATATAAGTAAATGAGGGAGAAGACAAAAAAGAAATAGAAACCCAGAACACCTGTGTAAATCGAAAAGGGAAAAGGGGGGGGGAAATGTTATTATATAAATGTACATTTATGATGATATATGTGAATTTAGTAAAATGAAAAAATTGAAACGAAAGTAAAAATCGGGATTACTCGAATACCACTTTGGAAAATACTAAACTGAAAATGAATACAATAGAGAGAGAATGGAGAGGGATAGAGGAGAGAAGAGAGAAAGAAGAGAGGAAAAGAAGAAAAGGAAAAGGAGAGGAAGAAAGAGAGGGGAAAGAAGAGTAGGAAAGAAGGTTAGATGGGAGGGAGAAGCAAGGTGTGGGGGAAAGGAAGGGGAAGTAGAGATGGAGAGGAGGAAAGAAGAAAGTAGAACAGTAGATGGAAGAAGGGAGGGAAAGGAAAGAGAGGAGAGGGAGAAAAGGGATTGTTGTAAAACAAGGGAGATGAAATGGTAGAAGAGCAACCCTGAATATACTTAAATTGTTTAGGATGAAGATTGTATTAGTATGAAAGTTAAAAGAAAATATGTATGTTAGATAAGAAACTACATTTAACATACATTTATGAGGGGGGGAAAACTTTTTCAAAAAAAGAAGGCGGCAGTGTGGTCCTGGGGCTGGAAAGAAGTGGCAGCATTCAACAGAGTAAAGAAATTAATCTCCTCTGACAGTTCAATATAATGAGGTCCTGCTGCTAGTCCTAACATGCAATGCCATTTGGAATCGGAGCAGTTCTAAGCCACCATTTTCCAGACAGACAGAAGGCCCCGATAGCATTCTTCTCAAGAATGCTATCGTCGGTGGAGCAGAATTATAGCTAACTTGACAAGGAAGTGTTGGCTGCAGTCGCCGGAGCAAGAAGTTCCACAAATACGTATATGGAAGACCATTCAAATTGATGATGGACCAGAAGCCACTGCTAGGCCTTATTTCAGGGGACAGACAAACGCCACAAGTTCTGTCCCCTCGAATGACATGATGGATCATATTCCTGACCATTTACAATTACCATCTCACACACCAACCAGGCAAGTCGCTGAACCACGCTGACACCCTCAGCCGATGCCCACTACCCCTCACCATAGAAGACCCAGTCCCTGCATCAACAGGGCTGTTGATTGAGATGTTACCATCCAGCCCCATCATGGCAGTCAAAGTCATTTGACCCTCAAACAAGGACTGAACCCTTGCACAGGTACTCAACTGAGTGTTGAGTGGGTGGCCCAAGGGACCAGTAAGCTTAGAGTTCAAGCCATTCTACACCTGGCAACATGAACTGTCAGTCCAACAGGGCTGCTCACTGTGGAAAAACCATGTAGTAATCCCCCTAAACTGAGGCAACCCATCCTGGAATCGTTGCACAATGGACACCACAGAATTGTGAAAATAAAGGTGCTGGCCTGAAGCTACGTTTGGTGGCCCCACTTGTACAGCGCTATTGCAGAATAGGTCGAATCATGGCCAGCACCTCCATCGACCAGATTCGAACATTTACCAGGGATGATCAGGTATATGCCTGCAACTATGTGGGCTGCCGCACATGGCTTCTGGCCCATGTCGTGGAGGTGACCAGAACACGCTCCTATTGTGTGGAGCTAGAAGCTGGCAGGGGTGGTGCTGCCACATTGATCAATTCTGGCACCACCCTGAGGCCTCCACTGACTGCCAACAAGTCAAGATAGACCAGCAACCAAGCGCCACAGAATGGAGAGGATGAGGAGACCGGGCATGATTACCTGTAGGGCTGAATCCCACTATACTGGAGGCACCTGTCACTAAGGCCCTACCACCACCGCAGATGATTCCAGATGAAGGCTCGGCCGAAAAAACTCCTGGAGAGGACTTTGACAAACTATCCGCGTCCCACGCCAACTCTTCGTGAATGAGGAGAGAACAAGAGGACTCCGACCATCTGTTGTTCCTGCCAACTCGATGAGAATGGGGTGAAACCGACTTCCGGGTGGCTCCACCTCTTCGCTGAGCCCTAATTAAAGGGGCTCCGCACTGAACATCGTAAAGCCAGGAAAAGCCGGCTTTAATCTTTTTCCCTGGATGAAAGGGGAAGATAAGAGCAGCAGGAAATGTTGGTAGACCTCCCCAGAGGCTTTGTTTTAATTAAGCAGAGCTTCGAAGGGTCGACGGGTCCCATAAATATTCCTGCTATAAGCTCCGACTTCAGTGCGCTCCTGCAAAAGCAGGAAAAGAAGAAAGTGTCCATCTCTGCTAATTGTCTTATCTTTATGGATCTCTTTAAGCAGACGGAATGAGTGCCAGCGGACAGTTATTGGATTGCAAGTATTTTTGATTTCCTGACTTCTACCTTCTAAAAAAGAGAAAAATTTTTTTTGTTTTAATTGACTCTTAAAGATGGCGCCTGAGCAGGAGTGAAAGTGACGAATGGAATTTCAAACAGTCTGTGCAACTAAGAAGATAAGAAATGTTATGTGTGGATTTTAATGAAGTGAACTGAGCTCTCCTATACTTAAAGGGAAAAGAAGTTTCTAGACTTATATTTTGTGAATTTTAAAACTGAAATGGCTACTAAACCACCTAAGACTGGGGGCAGAAGGGTTCTGAACCAGCTTTAGAAGATCTGATTAAAGAGCAAGGAAAGTGTCTGAAGAAAGGTTTAAGGAGATTATGGATAATAATGAGAAAATAAGAGAAGAAATAAAGAGAATAATAAAAAATAAGAAGATATCTTGATGGCATTTCAAGGTTTGGCAAAAAGACTGGAGGAGGTGGAGGAGGAGGTGCAAGAAATTGTTCAGTCAAATCAACAAATAGAAAATAGAATGGGGGGAATGCAAATCAAATTGGATAAAAATGAAGATCAAGTGGTGGTGATGCAGTATAGAATGATGGAAGGAGCTCTGAGAATTAGAGGTTTGAATGAGGAGAAAGGGGAAGATTTTAAAAAAATTTTATCAGAAGCTCTGGCTGAATTTATTGAACTTGATCCACAAGAGGTTGCTTATCAAATTGACAAAATTTTATAGAGTTAATTCTTGGATTGCTAGGCAAAAGAAACTTCCTAGAGACATTGTGGTTTATTTTTTGAAAAGAACAGTGAGGAATCAAATTTTGCAAGTTGCTTTTCAGAAAAACTTGAAAATAGGGGAACAGGAGTTGAAGGTTTTGAAAGAGATTCCTCCCAAGATGTTAAGGGATAGAAAGGACTTTACATTTTTCCCACAAGAACTTAAGAAATAGGAGATTCAATTTAGATGGGAGGTTCCAGTTGGTTTGACAGTGTATTATCAAGGAAGGAGATATCGTAATGACACAGTGCTTAAGGCCAAAGATTTTCTTTCTACAGTGCTGAAATTTGAAATAGAAATAATAGAAAAAGAATTCAAGAGACTCAAATGGGTGTGGAAGCTGCGGTAATTCCAGTGATGTTACCATCAGAGGAACAACCACAAGAACAAAGACTGACAAGGGGAGCCCTTAAGCGTAAAGAAAAGGAGCAACAAACTCAAAGTAAAGTTCAGGATTCTGCTACAGAAGCGATGGGAGGAGCACGGCCGAAGATCGGGAGGCGATCTTCAGTTGATTGCTCAAAGGCTTCAGCAGCCCAGTAATGGCAAATAAAATCTTGACTTGGAATGTCAATGGTTTGAACTCAGCTCAGAAGAGAAGAAAAATATTTCATTATTTGAAACAATTTAAAATGATGTTATTTGCTTACAAGAAAGCATATTAAATTATCAGATCAAAAGTACCTAATAAACTCAAAGTTAGGTAAACATTTTGTTGCTTCAGCTTTGGAGAAAAACATGGCATAGTGGTTTATTTGAGAAAAGATATACCAGCCAAGTTAATAGAGGCAGATATTCACGGAAGATATATTGCTATTGAACTTACAATAGAAACAAAAAGGACTCTCTTGCTTGGTATATATGCACCCAATCAGCAACAAGAAAAATTTTATAGAATGTTATATGATAAGTTGAATCTATGGGATTATAAATCGTGCATTATATTGGGAGATTGGAATGGAGTAATAGATACACGAAAGGACAAGAGAATTTCTTCCAAGAAGATACCTGCACATGCAAAGCTGCCTAAATCCTTTTTTGATATGATAGAAGATTTTGAGTTAAGAGATGTATGGAGACTGCGGAATTTGGAGGAAAGAGACTATACTTTTTTTTCTGATAGGCATCAATCCTTCTCACGTATTGATTTTATTTTAATTTCTAATGATTTGCTTTTTAGGGTGAAGAAAACTAAGATATTTCCAAGATGTTTGTCTGATCATAGTCCTGTTTGGATGGAATTGCAATATGGAAAAGAGGGTAGAAGAACTTGGAGATTAAATGAAAATTTGTTTAGATATCAGGATAATGTAAATCAATGTAAAAAGCAGATGAAAGAATTTTTTGATTATAATTTGAATAATGAAACATCGATAGAAATGGTTTGGGACTCAGTAAAGCTTTTATGAGAGGTGTGTTAATATATCTTAATAATAGACAGAGAAATAAGCAACAAAGACAGCGTAGGTATTTAGAAGAGGAAATTTATAAGAAACAACAATTATTAATACATAATCCACATGATCAAAAACTTAAAGATGCAATAAAGTTACTACAGAATCAATTTAATATGATAATGGCTGATCAGGTGGCAACAAATATACAATATGCCAAACATAATACTTTTTGTAATGCAAATAGGCCTGGTAGGTGGTTAGCATATACTTTAAGGAAAAGACAAAAACAACGTACTATAGAAAAAATAGAATATAAAGGTAAAGAGAGATATCAACAGGATAAAATTAAAAAAGCTTTTTTAGAATATTATACAAATTTATATCTTAAAGATAATATATTGAATAGGGATATTGATAATTATTTGAAGGAATATAAGGTTAAAAATTTAACTTTAGAACAAACGGATGAACTGAATCGGCCTATAAATTCTCGAGAAAGGGGAGGTTTAAAAATGCCTAATTTTAAATTATATTATGAAGCAGCTGCTCTCTCTGCAATAAGTGATTGGTTTAATTTAACAGAGGACAGAATTTTGAATATAGAAGGTTATGATTTGCTATATGGATGGCATGCATATTTAATTTATGACAAAAAAGTGGATAAGGCCTTTAAAAATCATGTGCTAAGAAATGCCCTTCTGCGTGTTTGGAAAAAATACTCTTATAAATTAAATTATAAGGTTCCTATATGGGCAAGTCCTAGACATACAGTAGAAAATATAAACATAGAACAGAATCAGGAAATGATTACATATAAAGATCTTTTGTATACTGAAAGAGGTAATTTGCAGTTAAAATCTCTGCAAGTATTAAGAGAGGAAGGGAAAAATTATACTTGGTTTCAATATGAGCAACTACGTGCTAGATGGAAAGGAGATCAGAAAATTGGTATAGAGCAGAATGAGGGAAATTTGGTAAAGCAAATTAGAAATCAGTCTCAGGAGCATATAAAGAGATTGTATAATGTGTTAATTGAAATAGATTCTGAAAGGACTTGGTAAAGGACTGTATGATAAAGTGGGCACAAAATTTTCAGGAGCCAATATTATTGGAAACGTGGGAAAAATTTGGGTTAGAAATGTTAAATTCACGAGGCACAGAATCTGAGGAAAATTTTTATAAAATGTTTTATAGATGGCATCTAGATCCTAAAAATTATCGTGTATGTATCCAGAAATGCAAGCAAAATGTTGGAGATGTAATTGTGATGACGCTACATATTTTCACATTTGGTGGACTTGTAAGGACATAAAGGCCTTTTGGATAAAAATTTGGTGGATTTTACAAAATGTTCTGAAAAAGAAGATAAAGTTCCTGCCGCAATTTTTCTTGTTGGGAATTATTACGGATTGTACAGTAATTGAGACTAAATTGATTTTAAATCTAATAACTGCAGCAAGATTACTAATAGGACAATATTGGAAGAAAAAAGAAGTACCAACAATAGAAGAATGGATATTGAAAGTTGCCAATTTGGCTGAGATGGCGAAGATATCAGCCTTTTTGAAAGAATACGCAAGAAAGATACTTAAAGGAATGGAAAAAATGGATTGACTATATTCAACGTAGATATCAGACTAAGAATTATCAGACTGTTTTTGAATGATTATGATGTATTATTTTTGATTGCTTTTGGGGGAAGTTAGGAATTGATGATTGTAGGGGTACAATTAAGTTGGGATGAAAATTTTTTAGCATATGTTTGTTTTATTTTTAACTATACCTTGTGCTCGTTCCGGGAAGTCGGGGGGGGGAGGGGGGTTGTGAAGGGAGGGGGGAGGAGGGGGGGAAAGGGGGGGAAAAAAATTTGTAAAACTTTTTGAATTAAAAAAAAAAAAAAAGAGAATGGGGTGAAACCAAATGCGCACCCATCATCGACCTACATACTTGGAAGACTACGCCTGTAGCGTAAGGACTGGAGACTGAAGGCTCCAGCTAGGTGGGGAGGGGTGTTGTGTATGAGGAGGCACAGTTGGAAGGTTCTACTCCAGTCAGCAGTAAATCCAGGAAAATACTTTGAATTTATTGGCTAATGGCTGACAGCCCTCTATGAAGAGCACTGACAGCTTGCAACTTCAATTCTTGTCATACGAGGAACCACTCTAGTCATAGGGTAATTAACTTATAATGAGAGTTGTCAATGTTTTAATCAGGGATGTTATTACGATAAACAATCAAAAACCAATGTGGGTCATACATCAGGAGGTCACAAACTCTGATAGATATGACATATGACCTAATCCCATCCGAAAAGGCCTGCCCTAAACACTTAACATTCCATTTAGTTGTAGTGGCCATGAGTAACACTTGAACTTGTTTACACTGAAAAGCTATATTTTCGAAGCAATTCCTATTTGTTTTAAATAAATAAAGACTAATAAGATTTTATTTTTGTTGATCATTTCAAATCAGCACCTTAAAAGCATGACAAAAGAACTTTCTAAACTACAGCCTTGGTTTGGGCTGTGTTATTTCTGCAAAGTTTTAATTAGAAATGCCAGTTCTTTAAGCCCAACATTCCAGCAAGTGCATTGACATCCTTCAGTCTCAAAAGACTATGGTATCGTGCTCTGAAAAGAGGTCCTAAAACAGCATCTAGTGTGGCTAAAAAGGCCAATTCGAGAGTGGCAATCCCTTCCACACTGAGGGCAGATACATTATGTCCCCTGCCCAGCCCCCAGATTTTGCTGGTTCCAGGACTGCCTCTTTACCTCAGCCTGCCGAACAAAAGTCTCTTCGAATTGGAGAAGGCCATGCTGTGTCTTTAGCTTCAAAGCTGAATGATCGGAGGTCAAGGTTTCCCAGTTGTTAATGTCCATTCCCAGGGCCTTTAGGTCCCTCTTGCAGATATCCTTATATCGCAGCTATGATCTCCCACAGCTAGTGGTGTTGTAGAAAACTTACGTCTTAAAGTGAGGAGACAAGACCACGAAGGATTTGAGAAACAAGAATTAATTTATTATTTGCGCAAATAGGACACAGACCCCCACTCAGGTGGAAAACAAAGGTCTGAGCATCAAGCATGGCTTAAACATAATCTTTTATACTTTTTGGTTACAGACATTGCCATAGGAAAAAAGAAGTAGTTATCCTAATTGGTTGAAATAAACAAAAGCCCATATATATGGTCTACTCTTATCATACACCTTCTGGATACACGTGTTACTCTCGATGCCCCCTCCTCTTTGCCACATAGTTACAAGAACAGTTTGTAGAAATATTTCTGCACTTTCCCGAAAGCTTGGAACACCATATATCTGCCCAATGGTATACTTCTGCTTTCTAAGTGACACGTTGACTTTTATACAAGTTGGTAATATCTGATCTTGTTATAATCCTAACAAATAAACATAAAGCACTTGTATTATAAAGCATTGGGGTCTTGCTTTAGTGGGAGACCATTACTCCAGAAAGTAATGAAAAAACAAATACAGCAAGCAAATTGTATTTTGAACCTTTCTAAAGGAAAGTAAAAGCTAGTGAAAACAAAACCCTTAAACTTTTGTGCACAATAACTTTAACTATCAATCTGCAACTAAGCAGTGACACACCCTCTCAACGAATGTAGTAATGAGCTAAGTATATTCTGCAAGAAGAGGTTTGTTATACATCTGGGTTTGCTCAGAGTAACTGCTCTGGGTATGTGCAAAGTATGTTCTGCAAAAAGAGGTTTGTCAGGTATCTGAATATTCCCAAAGTAACAATTCTAGGCATGAGCAGAGTGAACTCTGCCAGGATAAATGTCAGTCACATTCGTTATATGTCCTGACACATCTGAGAAGTAGGATTTTGGTGTGGGGTATTTTTTTGTGTGTTTTTTTTAAGCAGCATGGGAAATATTTGTTTGATGTAAAATAGAGCCCTGACCTGCAAAGGGAAGGCTTAGGAAAAGAAACAAACTTCATTCTCTTGAACCATGCAGTCTATCTAAGGATAAGCACAGGATAGAGTTATATGCTTTACTGTAATTTCTACAACACAGAGAAAGATAATACTTTAGATTAGTTCTAAGCCCAGCACCCTAATTTTATTTTATTTCATGTTATTTTTAGAGACTTAGGTCTCAAGATGGTAGCATGGCCCAGTTTCTGAAAGCTTGTATGATAAAAACCTTTCATAGTTGTCTGATGGGTTGTCTGCGTAACCAAGAACAAGTTGATGACTGCACCGAAACAGAATTCATTAACAACTTTTGCTGTAAACTTGGCAGACAAGATGCCCTTTAGATTATGATAAATATTTCTACCGAACAGGATAAATTATATGCTGCATAGGGCGCTTTTTGTTAAAATAGCAAACTCTATACATTGCATTAACGAGGATTCAAATCCATTTTTAGAAATATCAAACTTTGGGGTTCAATTGCCCATTATTTTGAAAAATAAATGGATATTATCCAAAACAGTATTCCTTTTGCAAAGATCTTCAGAATTTAGTCTTAGGTAATTAGTTTGTGATAGATAGATAGATAGATAGATAGATAGATAGATAGATAGATAGATAGATAGATAGATAGATAGATAGATAGATGTATATATATGTATATATATGTATATGTATGTATGTATGTATGTATGTATGTATGTATGTATAAAGAGTGTTTCTGATTTATTCAGCCACTTGTAATGTTCACAGCTAAGAAAAACTTCTTGTTGAGAATGGATGCAACTAAATTTAAGTAGATTTTATTACAACTTTTTTTAGAGGTAACCTTTATATAAACAAGAGTCAGGTCTGCCTCCATTCAAAACTCGATAAAGAAACCCCCCAACTCCATTGAATTAGAAAAGAGGTAGTTTTACTAAGTTTAAATGATATCATTGAAATGATAGCAGTGAAAGCAAGGCAAGATCTGATTCAAAATGAATGAAAGTTACAGCTCACAATCACCCCAAATCCCTCCCTCCAGGGTCCAGCACTGAGAGTCCAATCAACATTCAGTATGATGTTGTGGAAAAGCTCATCTTCAGGTATTTCTCCCATCTGGAGTCTCAGGACAGTTGGCCTTAACGGAATAAATAACTCCACCCAGCAGTGCCACAATTCATGAGTGCAAACCTCCCTTTGAGACTACATGGGACTACTACACACCAGCTCACTTTCTCATTCCAAATACCCATGCCCCCTTCCCATTACTATGGCAGCTGATAGCAAGCATGCTGCAGAAACCCATGCTGGAGATTCAGCTGACAATATTGCTGGAAGGACATTGGGGGTCTTCTAATTCAAGTCCCTGCCCAAGGCAGGAGTCTTTATACAATGCTGGATAAATGGTTATTTAATCTTTTCTCAAAAACATCCAATGATGGAGCACCCACAACTCCAGGCGGAAGCTGTTCCATTGATTATTTGTTCTCACAAATTTCTCTATATTTCCCCGTTGCAGCTATCTCTTTAACGAGCTTCTACCCATTGCTTCTTGTCCTAACATCAAGTGCTTTGAAGAATATGTTAATCTGCTTTTCTCTGTGACAGCCACTCAAGTACCAGAAGACAGCTATCATCTCACTCTTAAACAGTGGTGAAATCCTCCGAGGTCTGCTACTGGTTTGTTGCACGCGCGCATGTGTGGTGCGTGCCAAACATGCATTTCATGTGCAGCACTGAAAAAGAAGGCTTAAGAAGTCTTTTCTAAGGTAAATAGAACAGCGAGGGGGAGGGAAACAGCTGTGCTGTGTTATTTAGATTCGCTAGAAAGCAGGATTTCTTGCTTTCTAGCAAATATAAATCGTGGGGCACAGCTGATCATCGGAAATACCAGTTTGTCCAAACCAGTAGCATTTTTTAACTACCGGTTCTCCCGAACCGGTCCAAACCAGTAGCATTTCACGCCTGCTCTTAAATCTTCTCTTCATTAGGTTAGACTAACTAGTTCTCTTAACTGTTCATCATACAATTTGGTCTCTAGACCTCTTATCATCTTTCTTGCTCTTCTCTCCATTTTTTGTAAAGACTCAGCATCCTTTCTGTATAGCAGTGACCAGAATTGGACATAGCATTCCAAGTGTGGCTTCACTAGTGCAGTATAAAGTAGTATAAAGTGATCTTGATGTTATCCCTCTGTTGATGAAGCCCAGGACTGCATTAGCCTTTTTTGGCAGCTGCATCACACTTTTGGCTCATATTTGAGTGGTGGTCTATTAGGACACCTATGTTAGAGGCAAAGTTAGTGTTTGTGAACTGCTTCTTTTTTTTCTTCCCTTAAGACAATGAAATATTAGACTCATAATGCCTGAAAAGCTATGAAGGTAATCATAGACACATAAGAATAATTTAAACACTGACACGTTCCTAAATCATATTGAAAACATGTTTCAGATGAATCTGGATGAGTTGTGGGTGTACTGGAGGTGGAGTTTACAGTTAGTGGTTGCCACTGTTAAGAGTAGGAGACCAGGATGCTGTTCAGCCAAGCCATGGAGAGAAGAAAGATGACATCTAGATGATTTCAATGTAAAGGATGAATTTCTATGTTTCGAGGTTTTATTTGTTAGATCACAGATCATTTATAAAATAAGATATCATGATTGAAGCCACAGATGTTTGTAACAGAATGGGTCTTTTCACAGGAAAATAGATTGATTTTTCCACCGATATGTACTTTGGAAAAACTGTTTGAGGTAACTTTCAAAACTTCGTTTTATACAGAATGGTGCTGGGGTGGTTTTTTTTTCCACAAATAGGCCTTATAAAGAATAACAAAATTTTGCTTGTATGTTTATACAACAATCATTTAAGGTTGCTTAATGAATGATATTTCTGTGAAGTCTGTCACAGCTCCATCACTATAAATTTACCTATGATTGCCAGTACCATTGTTGTGCATATCTGTGGTAAGAGTGTCATGAATTGGATGTGGAGAAGACAAAATGCACAAATTGTTTTATTGTTCTTAGTCTTGCATGCATAATTGGCAAAGAAAAAAATGTGTTTATAAGTGGTTCACAGGTCCCCATTTTAAAAGTGCCAAAAGGGAGGAGGAAAAGGTCAAAAGCAAGGAAGGGCTTTAATGTTTCCTCAATCCATTTCCTCAGCCACAGGTAGGCATGTGTAATGGTATATGGGAATGACTTTAGAAGGGGGGTGAGATGGGAAGAGATGCTATCTAGGTTAGATAAGAGAAGGCATAGCCCCCAGCTGCATAATGGGTGGATGAACAGGTTCATAAGGGAGCCCCTCCCAACTTCTCAGACTGAAAAGGAGAAGGTGGGACTTTGAGACTTGCAAGATTCTGTTAACGTAGTGTTACAATGAAGCAGAATTAGCTCATCTGGTCATGTTTCCTGTTTATAATCTTAAATGTTAAGAAGCAGGACTCTGCTTACTAAATAATATCTGTGCCATGGATAGGTTGCAGAAATAGTATAATTATGATGTAATGACATTTATTTATTTATTTATTTATTTATTTATTTATTTATTTATTTATTAAACTTTTATACCGCACCATCTCCCGCAGGACTCAGGGCGGTTCACAGCCATATTAAAATACAACAATATAATAAATAACAATATAAAAACAAATTAAAACCAAATATTTTAATGGCCAAATCACTAAAACGATAGAAACCGATTTAAAACCCATTTAAAATTTCACTAAAATATTTCTTAGGCTAGTCCAGCTCGCTGAAATAATAAAGTCTTGAGTTCACATCTGAAGGCCTGGAGGTCGGGGAGTTGTCGTAACCCCGGAGGAAGCTCGTTCCACAGGGCCGGTGCTGCCACAGAGAAGGCCCTCCCCCTGGGGGTCACCAACCTGCATTGTTTGGTCGACGGCACCCTGAGGAGGCCCGCTCTGTGGGAGCGCACAGGTGGTTGGGAGGCAATCGGCGGCAGAAGGCAGTCTCGTAAATATCCCGGTCCTAAGCCATGGAGCGCTTTAAAGGTGGTGACCAAAACCTTGAATTGCACCCGGAAGGCCACCGGCAGCCAGTGTAGGCCGCGCAGGATAGGTGTTATGTGGGAGCAGCGCGGTGCTCCCTCTATCATCCACGCGGCCGCATTCTGGACTAGCTGGAGCCTCCTGGTGCTCTTCAAGGGGAGCCCCATGTAGAGAGCATTGCAATAGTCCAGGCGGGAAGTGACGAGGGCGTGAGTGACCGTGCGTAAGGCATCCCGGTCAAGGAAGGGGCGCAACTGGCGAATCGGATGGACCTGATAAAATGCTCCCCTGGCGACGGCTGTCAAATGTTCCTCTAAGGACAGCCAATCGTCCAGGAGAATGCCTAAGTTGCGCACTCCTCCCCTGGGGGTCAGTACTTTCCCCCCAACAGTCACACCAGTATTTTGAACCTGCTAAAACTAAAGGATACCCACTAACGTCACTCTATTTCCTTGTCTTATTCTGTAAATCAGGGGGAAACGTAAAGTTTTTGCAAGCTATACAGAAACAACAGATGGTTTTGGGCAGACACAGTGATGAAGAGAGAGTCCTGAATGGAACATGGTATACAATAGAACTGCATTGCTTCAGAGAAAAGATTGAATTGCTCAGATTTCAGCAATTTTGACCTTTTTTCTATATGATTCAGTTCTGACATTTTGAAAGACAAGAATGCTATTTTTAAAATACATCAGCATGCACTTCAGGCAAAAGCAGGAGGCCAGTGGCTAGTGCAGGCTAGAACAGGATAGTGGCTTGTATATTCAGAATTATGAAAAGAAAGAAGGGTTCCATTTATGACATGAAATATCAAAGTGAATCCTGCTGAAAATGAGAGGGGCCGCTCCAAAGCAACTGCTGAACTAACCAGTTTGGTCCTTGGACTGCCAGCGAGCATTCGAGAGGCTGAAAAGGCTCTTTGCAGAAGAGCCCATCCTTCACCACCCTGACCCCAAGCAGCCATTTGTCATCCAAGCTAACATTAGCGACGTGCCTGTAGGGCCTCCAGCCCTACACATATATGTCCAAAAAACTCACAGACTGAGAGACAGTGGGCAGTGTGGGAAATGGAAGCCTATGCCATTAGATGGGCTCTCCTCTCTTGGTGGCGCTTTCTGGAGGGGAAAAAGGTGCCATTTGAGGTTTGGACTGATCACAAAAACCTTGAGGCACTAAAGACCCCTCGAAAGCTCTCCCCCAAGCAAGTCCGCTGGGCACAATATTTTAAGCGATTCAACTTTGAGCTGAAATATATCCCGCAAGGGGGAGAATGTGCTCACAGATGCCTTGTCAAGAATGTTTAATAACCACTGGGAGGAGGTCACCCATCTGGGGAGGTCATTCACACAATCATTCCCCCCTCTCAGCCAGCAGCCCAAGTCACCACCAGAGACCAAGCTAGATACTGGGACGACCCCAGAGGAGATCAAATGATGGCGGCACTGAAGTCTGCACTCCCAGCTGACCAGTGATTTGGTGACAACAGGGATGCCCTCACCCTAAGGGATGGATTGGCCTGGAAAGGGTCCAAACTATATGTCCTCGCCAGCCTGAGGCTCCAGATCTACAACACAGCCATAACTCCCGGTTGGCTGGCCACTTTGGATTCCTAAAAACCCTTCATTTAATCAGGAGACAGTTCTGGTGGATGAAGATGAAGACTGATATGGAGGATTATGTTAAAAGTTGTGCCATGTGTGCAACCATGAAGATGAGACCAGGGAAGCCCCCCAGGCTTTTCCAACAGGTGGTGGACCCCTGCTGGCCCTGGGAGGAAATTGCCATGAACTTTATAGTCGAGCTCCCAGAGAATGGAGGAAACGTGGTCATTTGGACCGTGACTGACCTAGTCTCACAAGTCCACTTTACTGCCTGCTCATGATTGCCCTCAGCCAGAAAACTAGTCAAGATGTTTATAAAGCAAGTGTACCAACTGCACGGGGTGCCCCGCAGAGTCATCTCTGACCAAGGGGTCCAATTCTCTCCAAGTTCTGGAGAGAATTCTTGTAGTCAATAAGATCGACCCAGGGACTTAACTTGGCTTTTCATCCAAGTATGAATGGAGCCTGTAAATGTACAAACACCATGGTGGAGTAGTACCTGAGATGTTATGCAGACTATCAGCAATCCAACAGGGCGGACTTGCTGCCTTTTGCAGAGGTGGCTTACAACAACGTAGTACACAGTAGCACTGGGTTGACCCCTTTCCAAGTCACTAGCAGTATGGAATTTGTCCCCATGCTGGAGCTGCTCTGAGAACCACCCTTGTCCATGACCCTGGCAGAGTGGATGGAATCGCTAAAGCTAAAGCTGGGTTGGGAAAATATAAAGCGAGCTCTAGCAGACAAGCACAGCTCCCCCCAGCCTTCTTTCCAGCCTCCCTCCCCACAGCCTCCTTTCCAGATAGGAGACTGCATATACCTGTCAACAAAGTATCTCAAGTTAACATTGTTGTGCAAGAAGCTGGGACCTAAGTTTTTAGGGCCATTCCCAATAGTGAAAGTGAATAGTGAAACCCAGTGACAGTGCAGCTTAGACTCCCACATCTATTAGGGAAAGCACATCTGGTCTTTCATAGCAGCCTGTTAAACCCAGAAGCCAGCTCGCAGTTAGACCAAGGGACAGGGCAGCCCCAAAGACTATCATAGTGCAGAGCGAGACTCACTATGAGATTAAGAAAATACTGGACCCCAGAGTGCATCAGGGACACTTGCCATACCTGGTCCATTGGAAGGGGTACCCTTTGTCTGAGGCAAATGATGTAAAAGCTGACAGATTAGTGAAGCAGTTCCATGAGAAGTTACTAACCCCCTCTCATTTCTCTCATTGCAGGATGTCCTCTTCTGCTGAGGGGGGCAGCTTGTCAGCCCTGGAGCAATTTTTTCTTGGTGTCTTCAGGGCTGCCACAAAGGTGGCTGTGCAAGTTGTGGGAAGAGATAATGAGGGTTTTGTAACCATAATAAAATTCTTTCCCCTGGGAACAAGGACGTCTAGCCAGGTGCTGGGGAGGCATGGACGGAGACCAACAGGAGTTGGGACAGTGACCAGATTGGATAATGTGATGGACATGTGGATTGGGGGGAAAGAACTTTCAATTTAATTTGGGTGGGGGAAACATGAGGCTTTCAGAATTGGGTTTTCCCCAGATGTGCCAATATGACATTCCTAATAAATCTATATTTTGAGGAATATGCCTGTCTTGAAGTTTTGATTCTGTTGGGGGTGTTACTTGGAACCCTGACATACGACAGGAGCTGTGAGTGAGTTGAGTACCTGTGCAAGCAGCAGGCAGAAGCAGAGGCAGGGGGAGGCAGGTGATCCGGACGCGTCATGAGAGTCATGGGAAATGAAAGGGTCTGTGGGCCAGAGCAGTGAGCAGTCATGGGAGGCTCATCTTCATGAAGTGACACTGACAGCAAACAGAGGCAGAGGCCTGGGCAAGTGGGGGAGGCAGGCAATCCAGACATGCTGCGCAGACTGCAGAAAAGCCAAGTGGCAGTGGTCTGGAGTGGCGGGTGGCCTCAGGAGGCTCATCTTTATGTCTCTTGGCTTGCTTGAAGCACACGCAGTGCATCATTGCTTGCCTTCTGCCCCGTGCCTTCCACTCTGTGCAGCCTCAGAGTGTGTCAACCAAAGGACCAGCAGACTGCAGCTGCTGCCAGATACCATGGATCCCCACATGCTTGCCAACACATGTGTGTGCCAGGGGACAGGGCACCCTGCTGGGCCGATTACCCTGAAATTGTGTTTCCCCCAAAATAAGACCTAGTGTTTATTTTGGGCCCCAAAAGAAAATAAGACTGGGTCTTATTTTGGGGGAAACACAGTAGCAAGATTTCAGACAATATTTTAACATCTATAGGTATTAATGAGGACGATCTCTAGGGTTATTTTTTTTTTTGAACAATTATGGTAATAAAAACTTCATGAAGGAGAATTGTTAGATTACTGAGTTAAAACACTGGCTAATAAAAATTTATCATTTAGGAAACCAAATATTTTTTGTATATATTTATGCAATTTTATAAGAAAATACAGAGAAATTTTAATCATATTATAAATACATTTATTTTCTTAAATTAATTTAATTTCTTCTGCCTGAATAGTTTAAAAATGTTTTCCAAACATGGAAGACTCAAGAGTGGCAAGGGTCGTTGTAATATATTTAATTCTATCATTTTTTTTAGTAGAACTTTAAATAAATTTCTAGGTTAATTATGGCTTAGGGGATGCAGGATCAGGAATTACTGAGTGAAAAAATTGAGGACAAAACGTTAGACCTTGGAAGTCTTTTATGATCAAATACTACTGTAGACCATTATCATAATTTGGTTACTTAATAGATAATTCTTGTAGAATACTTGATTTTTTTAAAAAAATAAAGTACATAAAAACGCATTTACAACCCGGAAGACTTCCGGGTTGGCTCCATTGGCAATGGAGGTGATCTGTTTGATCACCAACCTCTGGATCGTGTTGGACCGCTAAGACAGCGACAATCAGCTGCCCAGCAGTTCAAAATTCCCCCTCTTTGGGCGAAGAAGAGGAGGTGAGCGAAAGAGGCAGAGGTAGAGCTTCCCTAGAACTCCTGGAAGACACCAGGGGGCTCGAAGGGTTAAGCCCCCTCAGAACTTCAAAGCGCTCCAGATCTGAGGCTTTTTTTCTGCTTTGGCAGACCTAATTGTCACGACCAACTGCCGGGACCGATTCTAGCTTAAAGAAGAAAATACCGGACTGAACAGAAACAGGAGAGCTCTAACTACAAAAGCAAGTAATTAAATCAATTCCCTGTTATTTTTTTGTTTTAGTTTTGGAGCTGACTTCAAAGGGAAAATGGCGGCTGTTCTTTAATGAGCTAATCAGTTGAAAATGAAAGTGTTACAATTCTCACTGTTTGCTGTTTATTGCTGAAGACCTGCTGGAGATTTTTTAAAACGTTGTAACAAGAAGGGGGACGAGACATTGAGACTGTTTCTTTAAAAGACTTAGAAGATTTAAACGTAACATTAAGTTAAAGAGAAATTTTAAGAAATGGCAGCAAAACAATTAAAGACAACTGTAACAAAAACCCCAGGAACATTAACACCAGGAGTTTCTCCAGCACATACAGCAGATACAAAATCACTAAATTTGGAAGCACTTCAGGATAATTTGAAAGATTTTATGAAAGAATCTCTTAATGATGCTATGAATTTGCAAACCTCTCAGATAGAAGATAAGTTTAAATTAATTACAGAAGAAATGTCAGAGATGAAAAAACAGCTGTTAGAAATTCAAATCGGAAATAAAGAAGTCAAGGAAGGTATGGTGTCAGCAGTACAGGGTTTGGCATCAAATGTGATTTTATTGGAGCAGGAAGTAGAAGAAATAAAGAAAGTTAATTTAAAATTGGAAAATAAGATTGAGGTAGCTTAAAGTTAAATGGATAAAACTGATGATGAAATTGTTTTGGTACAATATAGAGCTATGGAATTTGCTTTAAGAATACGCGGTCTAAAAGAGAATAGATAAGAGAATTTGATGCAAATTTTTTCTGAGGCCTTTGCGGAGATTTTGGCAGTTCAGCCAGCAGATGTGGCTTTTTATATTGACAAAATTTATCGTGTGAATTCCTGGATAGCAAGACAAAGAAATCTTCCGAGAGACATTGTCATTTATTTTACTACCAGAACAGTGAGAAATGAGATTTTATAAGCTTCTTTTAAAGGAGAGAGGCTGGCCAAGATATTTTAATACTAAAGGAAATTCCCCCCAAAATGTTGAGAGGTAGGAAGGAATTTGCTTTTTTGGTGAACGAACTTAAAAAATGTGAGATTGAGTATAGATGGGACATCCCAACTGGTATAATAGTTTACTATGAAGGGAAAGCACATCGTGTTAATACAGTCAGTAAAGCACGAGAGTTTTATGCTTATGTGCTTAAAGCTGGAAGTCCATCATCTCCGGATGGTAGGAGAAAGGAAGGCAAAATTAAAGAAAAAGAAGTAATAGTAATGGAAGAAGACCTTTTACAAGTGTTGGATGTGTCTAAGATGGGATCAGAGATTCCAAAAGAGCCAAGGATGACAAGAGCGGCTGTCAAACACAAGAAGAAAAGGCTCAACAGGTTCAATCTGCTACTACCAAGACGGAAACAGTGGGAGGAGCAAGGCCCAAAGAAAGATATGATTTGCAGCTGGTGCTTCAAAAGTTTCCGATTGCTGATAATGGCAATTAGACTTTTATCTTGGAATGTTAATGGATTAAACTCACCACAAAAGAGAAGAAAGATATTTCATTATTTGAAGCAATTTAAAAATGACATTGTATGTTTACAAGAAACACATATTAGAACATTAGACCAGAAATATTTGATAAATTCAAAATTGGAAATACATTTTGTTGCATCTGCTACAGAAAAGAAGAATGGACTAGTTGTTTATATAATTTATCTGCAACATTAATTGAGGCAGTTAATCAAGGAAGATATATTGCCATTGAACTTTTATTGGAGGGGAGAAAGATACTTTTAATAGGAGTTTATGCACCAAATCAACAACAAGAAAAATTTTATAAGTTTTTACATAAAAGAATAACATCTTGGGATTATAAAACCCATATATTAATGGGTGATTGGAATAGAGTGATGGATATCCAGAAAGATAAAAGAAATCTTAGAAATATCTCCAATCATGTAAAATTGCCAAAGGCCTTTGATTTGATGGAAGATTTAGAACTGAGAGATGTATGGTGAGAACGCAATGAAAAAGAGAGAGATTTCACATTTTTTTCTGATAGACATCAATCATTTTCTAGGACTGATTTTATTTTAATTACTAATGATTTGTTTTTCAGAGTGAAGAAGACAAAAAATTGTTCTAGAACTTTGTCTGATCATAGCCCGGTTTGGATTGAGCTAGATCGGGAAAAGGAGGCCAGGAGGTCGTGGAGGATGAATGAGAATTTGTTTAAATATGAACAAAATGTAAATGAATGTAAAACTCAAATGAAGGAATTCTTTTCTTTGAATATGGATAAGGGGACACCTATAGAGATAGTTTGGGAAACCAGCAAGGCTTATATGAGGGGAATTTTATTGGATATGAATAATAAATATAGAAATAGATTGCAGAAAAAGCGAAAAGAATTAGAAGAGGAAATTAAAAGGAAGGAGCAGTTATTGGTATGTAATCCAGGAGATAGTAAAATAAAAGAGTCAATAAATATATTAAGAGGTCAATTTAATATGTTAATGGCAGATCAGGTGGCAACTAATTTACAATATGCAAAGCATAATTTGTTTAATAATACTAATAAACCTGGAAGGTGGTTAGCATATTTATTAAGAAAGAAACAGAAACGACGTATAATTGATAAAATAGAATATAGAGGTAAGGAAGTATATCAGCAAAACTTGATTAAAAAAGCTTTTTTAGAATATTATACTAAGTTATATTCTAGAGATGTGATTAATGATAAAGATATAGATAGATATTTACAGGACCACGGTATCTTAGAAATTACAGTAGATCAAAGGGAAGAGTTGAATCAATTAATTTCTTCAGAGGAAATAGTGTTTGCAATTAATAGAATAGAATAGAATAGAATTTTATTGGCCAAGTGTGATTGGACACACAAGGAATTTGTCTTGGTGCATATGCTCTCAGTGTACATAAAAGAAAAGATACGTTCATCAAGGTTTACAACACAATTACATTTACAATTACATTTAAGCAGCTTAAAGCGAATAAAGCACCAGGTACAGATGGTTTGACAACTACTTATTATAAAAATTTACAAAATGAGATGATTGTACCACTTAAGAATAGAATAGAATAGAATAGAATAGAATTTTTATTGGCCAAGTGTGATTGGACACACAAGGAATTTGTCTTGGGTGCATATGCTCTCAGTGTACATAAAAGAAAAGATACGTTCATCAAGGTACAACATTTACAACACAATTGATGGTCAATATATCAATATAAATCATAAGGATTGCCAGCAAGAAAGTTACAGTCATACAGTCATAAGTGGAAAGAGATTGGTGATGGGAACTATGAGAAGATTAATAGTAGTGCAGATTCAGTAAATAGTTTGACTGTGTTGATGGAATTATTTGTTTAGCAGAGTGATGGCCTTGGGGAAAAAACTGTTCTTGTGTTTAGTTGTTCTGGTGTGCAGTGCTCTATAGCATCGTTTTGAGGGTAGGAGTTGAAACAGTTTATGTCCAGGATGCGAAGGGTCTGTAAATATTTTCACGGCCCTCTTCTTGATTCGTGCAGTATACAGGTCCTCAATGGAAGGCAGGTTGGTAGCAATTATTTTTTCTGCAGTTCTAATTATCCTCTGAAGTCTGTGTTTTTCTTGTTGGGTTGCAGAACCGAACCAGACAGTTATAGAGGTGCAAATGACAGACTCAATAATTCCTCTATAGAACTGAATCAGCAGCTCCTTAAGGAGTTATTTAACAGAATACAAAGGGGAGGAGAAGCTCCTCCCTCATGGAGACAGCTTTTATTTCATTAATACCTAAAGAAGATCAAGAAGGTGTTAAACCAGAGAATTATAGGCCAATATCGCTTTTAAATACTGATTATAAGATATTTGCTAAGATATTAGCGAATAGATTGATGCCACTGATGACTCAATTAATACATAATGATCAAACAGGATTTATTAAGGGGAGACAGATGAGATATAATATGAGAAAAATTGTAAATTTACTTGAATATTTGGAAAGAAACAGCCAGGTCTCAGCAGCACTCTTCTTTTTGGATGCAGAAAAAGCTTTTGATAGATTGGATTGGCAGTTTTTGTTTAAAGTAATAGAAAAAATGCAATTTGGGGATTATTTTATTCAAGCAATTAAGGCTATATATTGAAAGCAAACAGCTCAAATAATAGTAAATGGTGGATTAACAGAATCCTTCAATATTGAGAAAGGGACTAGACAAGGATGTCCCTTGTCACCGTTATTATTTATTCTAACTTTGGAAATATTGTTGAGTAATATACGTGATTCAGATCGAATAAAAGGAATTAGAATTAAAAATCAAGATTATAAGTTAAGAGCATTTGCAGATGATCTGGTTGTTACTTTATCTCAACCAATACATTCAGCCGTATATATAAAGGAGACAATTGATCAGTATAGTAAGGTATCTGGGTTTAAAGTGAATCAACAGAAGACAAAAATGATAATTAAAAATATGAATACACATCAGAGAGAAGAACTAGAAAGAATAACTGGATATGAAGTAGTTAAAAAGGTCAAATACCTAGGAGTATATATTACAGCATCGAATGTAAAGTTATATAAAAATAATTATGAGGTATTGTGGGGAAAAGTAATTAAAGAAATGGAGAATTGGAAGAAGTTACAATTATCATTGTTGGGAAGAGTGGCAGCTATAAAAATGAATGTTTTGCCTAGATTTTTATTTTTGTTTCAAATGATTCCAATATTGAAGAAAGATGCAAATTTACAGGAATGGCAAAAAGGGATTAGTAATTTTGTATGGAAGGGTAAAAAACCGAGAATAAAGTTAAAAATAATGCAAGACGTTAGGGAAAGAGGGGGTTTAAAAATGCCTAACTTGAAATTGTACTATGATGCAGTTGCTTTAGCTTTAATTTCTGATTGGATTAATTTAACAGAGGAAAGGGTTTTGAATATAGAAGGTTATGGTTTGTTATATGGTTGGCATGCATATGTATTATATGACAAGAAAATTGATAAGATATTTAAGAATAATATGGTCAGAAGTGCTTTGTTGAGGGTTTGGAAAAAATATCAATATAAGTTAGATGGAAAGATACCAATATGGACTACTCCCAGACATATGATAGAGAATATAAATATATTACAAAAAATGGAGGTTATCACTTACAAAGAGCTTTTGGTTATGGAAAAGGGGGAATTACAGTTAAAATCTAGGGAGAAATTGAGGGATGAAGGGAGAAATTATACGTGGTTCCAGTATGGACAATTGCAATCTAGATGGAAAATAGATCAGAAAATTGGTATTAGGCAAAGTGATGATAACTTGGTAAAACAAATAAAAGATCAAGGTCAACAGCATATAAAGAGATTATATAATGTATTGGTTGAAATTGATTCAGAAATGGAGTTGGTTAAAGATTGTATGGTAAAATGGGCACAAAATTTTCAACAACCTATAATGTTAGAAACATGGGAAAAAATTTGGGTGAGGAATGTTAAATTTATGCAAGCACAAAATTTAAGAGAAAATTGTTATAAAATGTTTTATAGATGGCATTTAGATCCTAAAAAACTGTCATGTATGTATCCAAATGTGAAAGCAAAATGTTGGAGATGTGATTGTGAGGATGCTACTTATTATCATATATGGTGGACTTGCAAAAAAGTTAAAGCTTTTTGGATTAAAATATGGTGGATTATGCAGAACATTTTGAAAAAGAAGATCTTTTTCACAGTTCTTTTTATTAGGAATAATTCCAGATTGCACTGTTATAGAGATAAAACTGATTTTGAATTTAATAACTGCTGCAAGACTATTGATTGCACAATATTGGAAGAAAGAAGACTTACCTACAATTGGAGAATGGATTAGTAAAGTATCAAATTTAGCAGAAATGGCAAAAATTTCTGCCTACTTGAAAGACTATACACAAGAAAAATATATTTTGGAATGGAGAAAGTGGATCAATTATATTCAAAATAAGTATCAGATTAAAAAATACCAATTAGTTTTTGAGTGAAGTTAGGAATTGCTATGTATTAGAGTTTAAGAAAGAAGGGAATTGATAGTGTGATGGTGTGAAATGGAATATGTTTTATGTTATATTTTAGATTATGTTTGTTAGTTACAATACCCTGTATTCTGTTCTGGGAAGTCTCGGGGGGAGGGGGAAATGGGGGGGGGAGGGGAAGATTATAAATTGATTGATTGCCATTGTACAGGAATAATGGTAGAATTAAACAAGTTGGAATGGTGTAAAGTCGGGACTGCTCGGTAACCACTCCGGAAGGGAAAGGGTAAGGAAAGAGGAGTAAAGAAGGAAGAAAGTAGGTAGGTAGGTAGGTAGGTAGGAAAGAAGGGAGGGAGAAGGAAGGATAGGAGGAGAAGAAGGAGGGGAAGATAGAGGGTTAGAAAGGGTGGAAGTGAGAAGTGGGAAAGAGGAGGGGAAGTAGGAAAGCGAGGAGAAGGATGGTGGGGAAAGTAGAAAAAGGATGAGAAGGGTAGAAAGGATTAAGGAAGGGAGTGGCGGCCGAGCAGGCCTGATTGAGCATAATCTGAGTATAGGATCGATTGTTGGATAAGTGATTGTATGGTACACTGGTCAAATTGTGGGAATTATTATGGAAAATAAAAAAAATTGCAAAAAAACCCCCCCATTTACAGATAAATATCTACATTTAGACATGATTGGAAATGAAAATAAAATTTTAAGGACATATTTAAATTCATACACAAATGTAAATTTTCACTTAGATTTTAAAAATAAATAAATACAGGAAAAGAAGGAAACACACATCATGTCAGAGACACCTGAACTAGAAATAATTTTCCTATTTTGATTAAACGAAAATAGAGAAGAAAAGAATAAAATTGTGTTCTCTCTTTCTCTGTGGGTAAAATGTTCTCCTCTTACAGTATATAGAATAACAACCTGGTTCAGACAATGAAACTTCCTATGCCATGGGTGGACTGTTTCACCTTGCTAGATTACTTTGTTATTTGGTTTGGCTATATGCAGTGGTGGGATTCAGCCGGTTCACACCAGTTCAGGAGAACCGATTTTTAACTTTCTGAGCAGTTCAGTGAACCAGCTGTTGGAAGAAATCTCCTTCCAACAGCCTTTTGTTTTTCCCACCTTAAGGGATTAATCTTGTCAGGAAGACAGGAAGGAGATGTTCTAATGTGCCTCTGTGTGTTGTTTCTGGCCTAATCCTGTTTATCTGGGCAGACCATAACCCAATAAAAGTAAAATGGAAATATCAAACAAGAAAATTAAGATGGACACTAAAACAATCAGTATTGGAAGATAGAGTTCATAAAGAAAATGGAGGAGGAAATGGGATTATTTTTTAAAGAAAATAAAAAT
Organism: Ahaetulla prasina; assembly: GCF_028640845.1. Lineage (NCBI taxonomy): Eukaryota > Metazoa > Chordata > Lepidosauria > Squamata > Colubridae > Ahaetulla > Ahaetulla prasina. The sequence goes on from NC_080541.1 coordinate 118,891,271, forward strand.
GGAGAAACATCCATGCAAAATATACGGGACACTGCCAAGGCCTATTTTAGGGGATAAGCGATCTCTTATATAGGAAGGAAAAATAGGGAAAGGAAGAAAAGAAGAAAGAAACTAGAATATGAATATAAAAGATTAGAATTGGAACTACAAAAAGACCCACAAAAAAGAAATGGCAAAAATCAAATGGAACTAGTAAAACATGGAATAAATATCTTTAAAAAAAGAGGAGCTGGGACAAAAAAATCAAAGCAGTTAAACAAACTTCTTCGAAAATGCAAATAAACTGGGGAGATGGCTGGCATTTAGATTCAAAAAAAAAAAAAAGAAAGAAAAGAAACTGATACAAAAACTATGAGACGAGATAGGTACAATTCGACATAAAAATGAAGACAAGAAAAAATTATAAAAGAATTTTATGAAAAACTATATAGTAAACAAAACATGCCAGAAGACAAAAAATAAACAATATATAGAAGAAGTCAACCCACCTAAAGTTCTGGAAGAAGTGAAAACAATCTTAAATGAAAGAATTACAATGATGGAGTTAATGGAAGCTATCAAGAGGCAAAAAAACAATAAGACACCAGGACTGGATGAGCTACCGGCAGAATTCTATAAACACTTACAAGAGATCTTAGGACCATCCACGCTGAAAATCTATAATGAAGTACTGTCGGAAGCAAAGATCCTAAAAACATGGTCAGAGACAATTATAACTTTGATACCTAAAGAAGAGTCCAATTTATTATAAATAAAACAATTACAGACCACTATCATTGTTAAATGTAGATTACAAAATCTATGCCTCAATAATTGCAGAAAGATTGAAAAGATTTTTAAATGACTTCATCCACACAGACCAGAATGGCTTCCTACCTAAGAGGCAAATTAAAAACAACATGCGGTTGATTCTGGAAACAGTAGAATACTGTGAGAGACACTCAGGAAAGCAGATTGCTATGATCTTTCTTGATGCACAGAAAGCATTTGATAATTTAAGTTGGCAGTTTATGTTTGCACAATTAAAATATATGGACTTCGGAGAGAAATTTACCAACATGATCAAAATGCTATGTTATAGACAGACAGCAAAGGTAATTATGAATGGTCACATGACTGAGAATTTCAACATAGCAAAAGGTACAAGGCAAGGTTGTTCCTTATCCCCACTGTTATTCATATTGACCTTAGAGGTATTAGCCAGAAATTTCAGTCAGGATAATGAAATAAAAGGTATGAAAATCAAGGAGGAGGAGTATAAATTACAGGCCTTTGCTGATGACTTGGTGTTTGTTTTAGAAGACCCACAGGAAACAGGACCTAAATTAATTAAAAAGATAGAAGAATATAGGGCGGTTGCAGGTTTGAAAATAAAGAGAAAATGAAAATATTGGTTAAAACTTTACAGTTAAACAAAAGAGGGAGTTTACAAAAATAATGAATATACAAATTGTAAAGAAAGTCAAATATTTAGGGATCCAATTAATGGCAAGATGTGCAATACTCAAAGAAGATAATTATGACAAATTGAAAGCACAAATTAAAATGGATTTGGAAAACTGGCAAAACTTGCAACTGTCCCTATCGGGGAGAATAGGCACAATTAAGATGAATATCTTGCCAAGATTATTATACCTGTTTCAGTCGATTCCAATAAAATTGGGGGGGAAATACTTTGAAGACCTAAATAAGTTGAAATTAAAATTTGTATGGCAAGGGAAAAAGGCAAGGATAAAACTTTTTTACAAGATCTTAAAAGTAGAGGAGGTTTTGGTCTTCCAGATTGGGAGTTATACTACCAAGCATCGGCACTTTCGTGGGTGAAAGAGTGGGTGAATCTGAGGAATGTAAGGCTATTGACATTGGAGGGTCATTATTTGCAATTGGGATGGCATGCCTTCTTATTGTATGAAAAGGACAAGATATATAGCTACTTCCAGAGGCATCACATTAGAAATGTACTACTGCGAGCATGGACTAAAATTAAACAACACTATTTGAAAGTGCCATTATGGTTATCGATAATGGTGGCATGGATATATCCCAATGTTATAAATATGAATAAAATTATATGATATAAGGACATATTAAATGAAAGGGGAGAACTAAAAGCAAATCAAGAACTAAAACGATTAGGGATTGACCTATCATGGTGGCCACAGTTGCAGATACAATCCAGGTATGAAAAGGACAGGCAAGAATATGGGTTTTGTAATGAACCAAATGAGCTGGACCAGATCTTAATGGGAACAGATCAAAAACTAATTAATAGGATATATAATTACTTATTAAATTGCAAATTGGAAGAAGAACAAGTAAAAGAAACAATAATAATTTGGGCGAAGAATTTTGGCTACACAATAGATTTGGACAGGTGGGAGAAATTATGGAATAGAAATCATAAACTTACATACAAAGGAAACTTCTATAAAATGTTTTACAGATGGCATTACTCACCTGTAAGATTAGCGAACATGTATAAAACAAATTGGTTGAATATTGGAAATGTAATCAGACACCAGACTCATACTACCATATGTGGTGAACATGTATTAAAGCATAAAAATACTGGAAGAAAAGACACACATGGCTGGAAAATATAATAAGACAACACATAGATCTCAAAATCAATACATTTTTGTTGGGCATGCTTCCAGGAAAGTACAGTAAGGACAACACAGTATTGTGCAGTATGTATTTATAAATTACTAAACCTTCCTTCAGATTTAGAATACCTATAAATACCAGAGCTGCTGTTTATAGGTTGGCCACAAGATGGAGGCTTCTTCATCAGATATTTACTGCTTCCTGAAGTAAAACAGTAGGAAAAGACAAGAACATACAGTAACCACTGCTCCTCTTCCTTTCATGAGTAATATATTCAACTGGAATTTTGCCATAATTTTCTCAAAGTTGATTCCATCTCCTGGTCACTTTCCTGTAGCTTTACAGAAATAATAATTTAGCGGCTCTTGGAAGTAGTACTGCCTGCTCCAAATTAATATGCAGCCTACACAGAATAGCAAGAAAGCCCTACTGAAGGGTACAATGAAAAGAAACAAACGGCAGTGTTTTACAGTAGAGGGCTGGTTAAGGCCCCAAATACCATTTAAGCTTAGATATGCCAATGCTGTCCCACCTTCCGAGCCATTCAAACTTTTGCATCAGTGGAAGGTGGCCATGCCATCAATGAATGTGGCCTATGGGTACCATACACATTTATTTTTATTTATTTTATTTTATTTATTTACATTTATACCCAGCCCTTCTCCGAAGACTCAGGGCGGCTTACACTATCTTAAGCAATAGTCTTCATCCTATTTGTATATTATATACAAATACAATGGTCCTCACTTATTGACCACAATTGGAGCCAGCAACTCAATCACTCAATACTGCAGTCCCTAGTGAAAATAAGTCATTTCCCATTAAGCAAGATATTAAGTGACCATGGCTTGTGATTTTTACCTCTGGCTTCTCTATCACATCTGCATCTCCCTCAAAAACCCTGTTGCTTTCCGCACTATCATAAAAAGAGCCTAAGATTTTGCAGCATGACTTTATGGAGCAATATTTTGCTGCAGAGATATACTTTCTATTTGGAATCTTTCTCCAGATACTAAGTGGATAACCATCAAATGGGTATTTCATACCACTTCAAATTTATTGTCGCTATTCTTGGTCACCATGAAGCTTGTATGTCTTGCAAACCTTCCTTCTAACATGCTTTCCATAGACTGCATAAACTAACACATATCCGACATTCCACAAACGTACCAGCAATGATTATGATGACCTAACTCATATAGATTTCACAGAAGATAACGTTGGAAAAGCTCTTCATAACTTAAAACCATCGCTATCTATTGGGCCCGATGGACTATGTGCATACTTCTTAAAAAAACTTTCCATTAATATAGCTGAACCCCTAAGTATTATCTTTGATAAAGCTTTCACTACCAGTTCCCTTCCCAAACTTTGGTCACTAGCCACAGTCATCCCTATCTTCAAAATAGGAGAAACCAGCTTAGTTGAAAATTACAGACCGATCTCTCTTTGCTGCGTCACCTGCAAAGTCATGGAATCAATCATCAACCAATCCATTACCTCACACTTAGAAACTAACAATCTACTCTCCAATAAACAATTTGGTTTCAGGAAAAAATTATCATGCAACTTACAACTTCTCCACTGTAAAAACATATGGACTACAAATCTTGATCAAGGCAAATCAATAGATGCAATCTACATAGACTTCTGCAAAACTTTTGACTCAGTAGTACACGATAAACTTCTCCTAAAACTAACATCCTATGGCATCTCAGGACCCCTTCACAAATGGATATCTGCTTTTCTGTCTAACAGACAACAAGTGGTCAAAATTGGCAATGCTTTATCAAATCCTGTTCCTGTCAAGAGTGGCGTTCCTCAAGGCAGCATCCTTGGACCAACACTCTTTATTCTATACATTAATGATCTTTGTGACCACATATCAAGTAATTGTGTTCCCTTTGCTGACGATGTCAAACTATTTAATACCACAGACAACACTTCTATCATTCAAAACGACCTTGATCATCTAACTGCTTGGTCTAAAAATTGGCAGCTCCAAATTTCATCCAGCAAATGCTCAGTCTTACATATAGGAAAAAAGAACTCAAACACTAAGTACATACTAGATGGACATTACCTTACTGACGACCCCCATCCCGTTAAAGACCTTGGCGTTTTCATGTCAAATGATCTAAGTGCCAAAGCCCACTGCAACTACATAGCAAAAAAAGCTCTAAGAGTTGTAAACCTAATCTTGCGTAGTTTCTTTTCCAAAAACACCACACTACTAACCAGAGCATATAAAACATTTGCTAGACCAATTCTAGAATACAGCTCACCTGTTTGGAACCCTCACCACATCTCTGACATCAATACAATTGAACGTGTCCAGAAATATTTTACAAGAAAAGTTCTCCATTCCTCTGAAAACAACAAAATACCTTACCCCACCAGACTTGAAATCCTAGGCTTAGAAAGCTTGGAACTCCGTCGCCTCCAACAAGACCTAAGTTTAACTCACAGAATCATCTATTGTAATGTCCTTCCTGTTAAAGACTACTTCAGCTTTAATTGCAATAATACTAGAGCAACTAATAGATTTAAACTAAATGTCAACCGCTTTAATCTAGATTGCAGAAAATATGACTTCTGTAACAGAATCATCAGTGCTTGGAATACTTTACCTGACTCTGTGGTCTCTTCTCATAATCCTAAAAGCTTTAACCAAAAACTTTCTACTATTGACCTCACCCCATTCCTAAGAGGACCATAAGGGGCGTGCATAAGCACACAAACGTGCCTACCATTCCTGTCCTATTGTTTTTCTTTTCTTCTTCCTATATATATATATGCTTATACCTCCTAACAAGCAAAGTGGGATGTAGCCATCTCTTCTGCAGAGAAAAGTGCCTACCAGTGGCCAAACCTCTATGTCCTAATACTCATTCATCAATGCTCTTTGTGTGACCCACTACCCACAGTAATTCTCTTATATGTTTCTTTCATGCAGGGAGGTAACACCATTTTGCCTAAATATAGTATTCAAGGCATAGTATCCTATAAGTTAGACCAGGGGTGGGTTCCACTTACATTTGTTTGTTTGTTTAGGCGAGTACATATTAGATAATATATATAAGTATAAGCATGAATTGCTTATAAAATGAATACAATTAAAGGGAACATTAGGACAGGGACATGTGCAGCTTCTGCATGTGCAGATTACCCATGATGATGTCGGGGTGAGTGGGCAGAGTTGGTTTTTAAACCACTGGTTTTACTACCATTTCTATAAAACTGGACCAAACCGGGAGCAACCCACCACTGAATTAGACCATAAAGTCCTCTGTGTGCCACCAGCTGGTCTAATGCTAACATTTCCTACTCTTCTATCTTTGGCTCTATTTCTAGTGCTGCAAATAATTTGTTTTGCCTGGAATTTTAGAGCAAGTGAAAAGGGACTTCTTTCAGTTGTCTGCACTGACTTTTGCCTGGCATGTCAGAGAGGTTCTTCTCCTTCATGCCTCTCAATCAACAAAAATGCCACAAAGACAGGCGTCTGACAACATATCCAAGAGGATAGTTTCAAATGTAATATTGTTTTAGTCAGAAAAGAGTAGGTCAGGTAAAACTGAAGCATATTATTTTATTGTATTAGCTACCTTCATATATACAGTAGATCTACAGTCTGCCTAGTCTTTTAATTTTACTTTGGATACCTTTCTTTCATTCTGTACACCTTTATACCCTGTGCACCTTTCTAAGACAGCTAGTCTGATTCCCCACCAATATTATAGTGTTCCACTTATATTTATAGTTTTATCTAAGTAATAAATAAAACTTTCAGTATAACTCAATATATAGAATTATAATATAAGTATATAATTTTGAGGTTTCTTAAATACCCTTCTGAAATGCAACAAAATGTTTCAAATGGTATGATTGCTGCAATAATTGGCTGACCTCTACTACCCTGTACAGTAAAGTCCTGAATTTAGCATAATTCTGCAATTCCCTAAACTTTCAATTTCCCTTCTGGATCTACAAAAAGGATTTCCTGGCAATCTTGTATTTTATTTATTTATTTATTTTTGTCATAACAGTATATATAAGCATTAACATGAAATAACTATATAATATATAAGCATATATATGAACATAAGTATGTAATAACTATATTAATTGGATATAATGAAGAGGAACAATAGGACAGGGAACGGTAGGCACGTTTGTGCTCTTGTGCACGCCCCTTATAGACCTCTTAGGAATGGGTGAGGTCAATAGTAGATAGTTCTTGGATTCTTTACCTGGTCTAGTTTGTTTTGGTTACCCTCTACTGATGGTTAAGAAAAGCTGAAGACTGAGAAAGATGCTCACACACACACGCATACACACACATACACACAGCACCCCCCCCATGACAATCTTTCTCTTGATTTTAGTCAAGAGCTTTCTCTTGACTGAGCTGCATTTCAGTGTTTAAAATGTCAGTTAATATAGGATACTACCAGGATGGGTTCCAAAAAATTTTACTACCGGTTCTGTGGGCGTGGTTTGTTTGGTGGTCATGGCTTGGTGGTCATGTGACTGGATGGGCATGGCTTGGTGGTCATGTGACTCAGTGGGCATGGCTTAGCATGGCCAACTTGACATCATTCACGTCAAAGGTTAGGGTTAGGGTACCTGGCCTTTCCTTGCCTCAAAGATCTCAACAACATACAATTTCCCTGTCTATTTATTTATTATTACTGAACATCCAAAATGTACTATTTAATCCTATGTATATCCTATGTATATATGCCATATGTATACATACATATTACAAAAAGATACATTATCTACTATATATACTATATGTGTATGTACACACACACATAGCTCTTCTAAAACTATACACATTCAACCTCACTTACTACATTTGGAAAAACACACCCAGAGTCCACTTTCTGCCACACATTTAAATATAACTTCTGTACATTTAGAACCTTACATACACCTTCATATGTTCTTCCCTAGCTTGCATATGACTGTTAGAGCCAGGAGAGGTCATGGATTGAGTATGTGGTGATACTCACTTAACAATGCTCTTGCTTAGCAACCAAAATTTTGGGCTCAATTGTGGTCCTAAGTCAAGGAGTATCTCTGCCTTCCTCCGCATGGCAGCCTTGTCCTAGTAAACTCCTTTTCCTTTCTGGCAATTTTCCTCTCTGTTAGAGATACCAAAATAATCCAGATGATATAACGTTTCCTGCTGGAGCAGAGGGTTGGACTAGATGGCCTCCAAGGTCCCTTCCAGCCCTAGATTGCTGTCCTGTTTCAAAGTTCTTCTGAAGCCACATCTAGTACCAGGGTTTGTGGTCCTTCCTTCCTCTTTCTCTCTCTCTTTCTCTCTTTCTCTTTCTCTCTCTCTCTCTCTCTTTCTTTCTTTCTTGTCACTCTCTCTCTCGTTTTAGGAATCACATCTAAAGGACCTCTAGAAGTCTTGTTCAAAACTGATTGTACTCCACAACAAATTCGTTAACTTGACTATAAATGATCCCATTTAGAGAATTTAGTGTTTTTTTTAAAGAATGTGGAAATGAGCAAAACAATGTAGTAGAGAAAGAAAGAAAGAAAGAAAGAAAGAAAGAAAGAAAGAAAGAAAGAAAGAAAGAAAGAAAGAAAGGTGTTCAGTTCTTAATATTTGAATGTATCTTCTTAATAAACATGCCAGTAATAATGTATTAAAATATTTCCTTTCTCCCTCCCTCCCACCCTTCCTTCCTAAAAGTTATTTGGGGCCATATACAATTCGTTCTTCCTTCCTTCCTCCCTCCCCTCTCATTCCCAATTCCTTCCTTCCTTCTTTCTATCCTTCCATCTCATTCCCACCTCCCTCCTTCCCTCCCTCCCTCCTTCCTTCCTTCCTTCCTTCCTCCCCTCCCCTCCCCTCCCCTATCCTCTCCTCTCCTCCCCTCCCCTCCCCTCCCATTCCCTATTGCAGTATATTATATGCCATTCAGCAAAAGTCTTAATACTTTGGCTTTGAATAATATTATTGTTACAGTTAGGATTTTATGTTATAAATATTACAAGTAGTATTAAGTGCTTGCCATCACCGGGGGGGGGGGGGACAGGAACATTTTTTTACAACCTGTTCCGGCAAATAGGTTGTAAAAAAAAATGCTTTTAAAAGTAAAAAAAAAAGGCTCTGCCGATCAGGCAGCTCAGCTATAATCATCAGAGCCTTTTTTAACCTTTTAAAGGCATTTTTACAACCTATTAGACCAAATAGGTTGTAAAAAAATGCTTTTAAAAGTTTATAAAAAGGCTCTGACAATCACAGCTGAGCTGCGTGATCGTCAGAGCCTTTTTTTACCTTTTAAAAGTTTTTAAAAAGGTTCCCAAAATCACACGGCACAGCTGTGATCATCAGAACCTTTTTAAAAAAAAATATTTATTTATTTTTTAGTAAAAAAGTTTTATTTTTACAATCATGTCAAACAACTCATTCAATGTACAGTTATATACATTTAGTCGAGCCTGCCCAGTCACCCACCACCCCCCTTTTTAACACTCTTCCCTCTTCTACCTTCTTTTACTTTCCAGACCTTCCTCTCCTTCTCTTATCTACATCCTCTCCTCCCTCCACCCTACACCTTCCTTCTCCCTCTTCTACCCCTCTTCCTTCCTCTTCTCCTCTTTCCTACCTCCTACTCTCTTTTCTCCCTCCCCACCGTTCTAAAATGGTAACTGGGCAGACCCGACCCTGCATTAATTATATTTATACATCTTCAATAATCCCTGTACATTAACCATCACTCCATCTCTAGCCTCAACCCCCAATTCCCTCCCCTTACCCCCACCCCACCCCGACTTCCCAGAACAAAATGCAGGGTATCAAAACTAACAATCATAATCTAAAATAATTCCTAAATTATAATCTCTAGTCTCTCCACACTTAATCACACCCTCAATTCCCCTCTCCTTCAGAAATATATCTAATACAAAATATTTGCTAAATTTACTCATATGCTATTCGATATTTTTTTATCTGATACTTATTTTGAATATAATCAATCCACATTTTTAAAAATGTGAACCTTTTTAAAAAAAATTTAAAGCATTTTTTACTACCTATTTGTCTGAACCAGTAGTAAAAAATGCTTTAATTTTTTCTTTAAAAAGGATCCCAAGATCATGTGCCACAGCTGATTCCCTCCCCCCCCCCCATTCTACTTACCTTCCCAAGCCTCCTTTTGGTGTATAATGTGCATGTGCATGCAGCACGCATTTGGTGTGAACTGTGCATGCATGCGCAGTGCTCGCTTGGCACGCATGCGCTGCCAGAGAATTGGTATAGCAAACTGGTTCAGATTTCACCACTGGTCTATACCATTTCAGACAAATGGTTGTCCAACCCCTTCTTGAAAGCCTTGAGTAATGGGGCATCCAAAATTTCTGAAGGCAAGCCATTCCACTGATTGATTGTTCTCACCATTAGGAAATTTTTCCTTAGTTCTAGGTTGCTTCTCTCCTGGATTAGTTTTCATCCATTGTTTCCTGTCTCACCTCCTGATGTTTTGGAAAATAGGTTGACCCTCTCTTCTTTGTGGCAGCCCCTCAGATACTGGAACACTGCTATCATGTCATTCCTAGACCTTCTTTTCATTAGACTAAACATGTGCAATTCCTGCAACCATTTTTCATGTTTTAATCTCCAGCCCCTAGTCATTTTTGTTGTTCTTCTCTGGACTCTTTCAGACTCTCAGCATGTTTTTTAGATTGTGGTGACCAAAACTGTATACAATATTCCAAGTGTGGCCATCCTAAGGCTTTGTAAAGTGGTACTATTAATTCATGTGATTATGATTCTATCCCTATATTAATACATCTAGGATTTCGTTGGCTTTTTTGGCTGCTGCCACACACTATTAGCTCACATTTAAGTGATTGCCCACTTGGATTCCAGAATCCCCCTCACAGTTACTGGCATTGAGCCAAATTTGACCTTGTCTGTACCTGTACTGCAAGAACCTGCCACAGCTACCTCCTCAAGAAAGTAAAACTCTTGAAGGGATTTGCATTTCAAAGGAACTTTTACTGAGATAGTAATTGCAGAGAAGTCAGGTGGAGTCTGAAATTCATGTACAAAGCATTAGGCTAACTTTTCCCTTCAACCCCCACCCCATGTCCATCAGTAGCCAATAAAATGCTGCAAAGGTATTTTGGAAACTCCGAAGTGGGATGAGGAGAAAAGGTAGTCCTCAGAAAGCTGCAACCTTGAATGCCAGTCTGGAACTGATTGAGTGGGAGACTATGCAGATGGCTTTTATTTATTATTATTATTTATTAGATTTTTATACTGCCCTTCTCCCGAAGGACTCAGGGCGGTGTACAGCCAATTTTAAAAACAGTACAATATACAATTAAAACAGAAAGTTAAAAAATATATTCTATAAATGGCCGAAATTTAAAATAATTAAATTTAAAACCCTTAAAATTCATAAAATAGTAACCCCAGCTAACAGTAATATTTAAAAATTTAAGCCAGTCCCGCTTGAATAAATAAGTGCGTTTTCAGCTCACGGCGGAAGGTCCGAAGGTCAGGTAATTGATGCAAGCCAGGGGGAAGTTCATTCCAAAGTGTAGGAGCCCCCACAGAGAAGGCCCTTCCCCTGGGGGCCGCCAGCCAACATTGCTTGGCGGACGGCACCCTGAGAAGACCCTCTCTGTGTGGCGTGGGTGTGGGAGGCATAGGTAACAGCAGGCGGTCCCGTAAGTACCGGGCCCTAAGCCATGGGCGCTTTAAAGGTGGTAACTAGAACCTTAAAGCGCACCCAAAGACCACAGGTAGCCAGTGCAGTCTGCGCAGGAGCGGTGTTACATGGAGCCACATGTGGCTCCTCAATCACCCGTGCAGCTGCATTCTGAACTAACTGAAGCCTCCGAGTGCACTTCAAGGGAGCCCCATGTGAGAGCATTGCAATAATCCAAAGCGAGAGGTGACAGAGCGTGAGTGACCGTGCATAAGGCATCCCGGTCAAGGAAGGGGCGCAACTGGCGAACCAAGAGCACCTGGTAAAAAGCTCTCCTGGAGACGGCCGCCAAATGATCTTCAAACAACAGCCGTCCATCCAGGAGAACACCCAAGTTGTGCACCCTTTCCATTGGGGCCAATGACTCGCCCCCAACAGTCAGCTGTGGTTGCAGCTGGCTGTACCGGGGTGCCGGCATCTATAGCCACTCCATCTTGGAGGATTGAGCTTGAGCCTGGACAATGCCTCCTTAGCGCCCGGACGGAACGCTCTGCAAGGCCATTCGACGCAGGGTGGAAAGGCGCAGAGAGGGCATGTCGGATGCCTTCCTCTGCCAGGTACTCTTCAAACTGGGCTGCCGTGAATTGGGCTCATTGTCGGACACCAGAGTGTCCGCAACCCGTGAGTTGCGAATAGGTGGCGCAGGGTTGCGATTACTGCTCGGCCGTGGTGGACTTCATGAGTATGATCTCCAACCATTTGGAAAATGCGTCCACCACCACTAGGAACGTTTGGCGTGAAAGGGCCAGCAAAAGTCAATGTGGATTCTTGACCAAGGCCCTTGGGGCTTTTCCCATTCTCTGACAGGGGCTGTTGGGGGTAGCGGTCTGGACTCTTGGCAAGCTTGGCATTTCCCTACCCTCTCAGCAATCTCTGCGTCCATGAGTGGCCACCATACATAGCTTCTAGCTAACCCCTTCATCCTTACGATGCCTGGGTGACCCTCGTGTAGGAGGTCCAATACCTTGCCCCTTAACTTAACAGGAATTATTACACGATCACCCCATAACAGGCACCCCCCTTGAGCCGAGAGCTCATCTCGTTTCTTAACAAATTCTTTGAACCGTTCGCCCGGCGCAGCGGGCCACCCTCTCTGTACCCAACCGAGTACAGTCCTTAGCACAATGTCCCGGTATGATGCCCGAGCCACTTCCTTCGATGTGACTGGGCCAGAGTCCAACGAGTCAATAAGGAGGATGGGTGTCCCCGGAGTGGGGTCTTCGGTCGCCCCTGGCAGTGGGCATCGGCTCAACGCGTCTGCATGCCCCACTTCCTTTCCCGGTCGATGCTGCAGCTTGTACGAATAAGCGGCTAAAAATATAGTCCATCGGGTCAAGCGTGGCGAAAGTGCCACAGGCGTTGGGTCGCCAGCCAGTAATCCTAGTAGCGGTCTGTGGTCAGTCACGATTTCAAAATTCCGCCCAAAGACATACTCATGGAATTTTTTGACCCCTGATACAATGGCTAGTGCTTCTTTGTCTAATTGGCTGTAGTTCCTCTCTGGGGAGGACATCGTTCTAGAGTAGAACGCTATAGGGGCTTCTGTGCCGTTTGGAAGTCTATGGCTGAGTACAGCCCCCACCCCATAAGGGGATGCATCGCAAACCAGCACTAGTGGTAGTGAGTCGTGATATTGGATGAGCAGGCTATCACTTGAGAGCAGGTTCTTTACTGCTTCAAAAGCCCTATTTTCTGACTTTCCCCAAGACCAAACAGTATTTTTCCTAAGAGCCTATGCAGCGGTTCCGCAACGGTTGCTTTGTTCTTTAAAAAGACCGCGTAAAAATTAACCAATCCCAGGAATGCCTGCAGCTCTGCTTTGTTTTTGGGCGCTGGAGCCTTCCTAATTGCCTTAACCTTGCTCTCAGTAGGGTGAATTCCTTTCTTGTCTATCCGGTAGCCCAAGAAATCGACCGATTCGACCCCTATCTGGCATTTATTTGTCTTGACTTTTAACCCGGCTGTCCGGAAAATGCTCAAGACCTTTCTTAAACGCTCCCCCAATTCCTCCATGTTTTCCCCTGAAATTAGGACATCATCGAAGTAGGGAACTACCCCTGGGAGCCCTTGCAGTAGTCGTTCCATCAGGTTTTGGAACAGCCCTGGTGCCACACTAACCCCAAATTGCAATCGGGTGCACTTGAATGCCCCCCTGTGCGTCACAATCGTTTGGGCTTCGGCTGTGCGGGCGTCTACTGGCAGTTGTTGGTAGGCTTGGGCCAAGTCTAACTTTGCAAAGACTTGTCCTTGCCCCAATGAGTGCAATAAGTGTTGCACCACGGAACCGGTACGCGCTTTTCTGTAAGGCTTTGTTGCGTCGCCTTGTAGTCAGCGCAAATTCTAATTGACCCGTCCGGTTTGATGGGGTGACGATTGGCGTCTCCCACTTTGCGTGATCGACTGGCACCAAAATCCCTGATTTATGAGCTTGTCCAGCTCCTTATCGATTTTTGGTTTTAGGGCAAAGGACTCTCCTCGCCTTAAGCCTAATGGGGGCTACCTGGGGTCTAGGTTGAAGGAAATAGGGGTCCCCTTGTACTTGCCCAGGCAGTCCTTGAAGACATCTTGAACTCGTTAAAGAGAATGTCTTTCAAATTGCAGTCACTTGTAGATGCCAGTCACTCCCATGCCCAGGGCACGAAACCAGTCTAGTCCCAACAGACTGGGCAGAGTTCCTTCGACGATCGTGATGGGCAGGGTCTTCTTGTGAGGGCCGACTCGACTCGGACGGAGGTGGTCCTCGAACAGGGATGCGATTCCCTGGTAGTCGTGGACTCGTAGTCGTTGTGCTTGCAGGTGGCGCTCGACGGACGGCAGCGACTTCGCCAAAGTGTCCCAGGACATGATGGTGATCGCTGATCCCGTGTCTACTTCAAGCCGGCACCGCACTCCTCTATTTTGGCCTGGTGAAGATCTTCTTCTCCACTTTGGTCGAGGCGCGCCTATGACCACCGTTGTTTGGTTGGAATCCGCGCCTTTTTGTTTGAGCCAATCGCGGGTCGCCTTGCCGATTCCGCGCCTGATTGGCCGATTTGAATTTTCGGCGGAAGGTTGGGCCGCTCGACAAACTTGAGCTAGGTGCCCTTTCTTCCCACACCGCCGACATGTCGCATCTTTAAATTTGCAGCGTTGGCGCTGGTGTTGACCCCGCAGCTTCGCATTCGCCTCGGTCCCCTTTGTCGCGTTTTCGGTGCGGCAGACCTTCCTCGTCTTCACCGTCGGATTCGGTCTGAACCTCCTCCTGGTGCACCGCTGTTGCGCCTCTTTGTGGAACCGGCTTCTGCAGCGTCTCTGCCGCTTGGGATGACATTTCATGTGCTCTGGCTTCGCCCAGAGCGTTGGCCAGCGTTAGGTTGCTCTCTCCTGGATTAGTTTTCATCCATTGTTTCCTGTCTCACCTCCTGATGTTTTGGAAAATAGGTTGACCCTCTCTTCTTTGTGGCAGCCCCTCAGATACTGGAACACTGCTATCATGTCATTCCTAGACCTTCTTTTCATTAGACTAAACATGTGCAATTCCTGCAACCATTTTTCATGTTTTAGTCTCCAGCCCCTAGTCATTTTTGTTGTTCTTCTCTGGACTCTTTCAGACTCTCAGCATGTTTTTTAGATTGTGGTGACCAAAACTGTATACAATATTCCAAGTGTGGCCATCCTAAGGCTTTGTAAAGTGGTACTATTAATTCATGTGATTATGATTCTATCCCTATATTAATACATCTAGGATTTCGTTGGCTTTTTTGGCTGCTGCCACACACTATTAGCTCACATTTAAGTGATTGCCCACTTGGATTCCAGAATCCCCCTCACAGTTACTGGCATTGAGCCAAATTTGACCTTGTCTGTACCTGTACTGCAAGAACCTGCCACAGCTACCTCCTCAAGAAAGTAAAACTCTTGAAGGGATTTGCATTTCAAAGGAACTTTTACTGAGATAGTAATTGCAGAGAAGTCAGGTGGAGTCTGAAATTCATGTACAAAGCATTAGGCTAACTTTTCCCTTCAACCCCCACCCCATGTCCATCAGTAGCCAATAAAATGCTGCAAAGGTATTTTGGAAACTCAAGTGGGATGAGGAGAAAAGGTAGTCCTCAAGCTGCAACCTTGAATGCCAGTCTGGAACTGATTGAGTGGGAGACTATGCAGATGGCTTTTATTTATTATTATTATTATTATTATTATTATTATTATTATTATTATTTATTATTATTATTTATTAGATTTTTATACTGCCCTTCTCCCGAAGGACTCAGGGCGGTGTACAGCCAATTTTAAAAACAGTACAATATACAATTAAAACAGAAAGTTAAAAAATATATTCTATAAATGGCCGAAATTTAAAATAATTAAATTTAAAACCCTTAAAATTCATAAAATAGTAACCCCAGCTAACAGTAATATTTAAAAATTTAAGCCAGTCCCGCTTGAATAAATAAGTGCGTTTTCAGCTCACGGCGGAAGGTCCGAAGGTCAGGTAATTGATGCAAGCCAGGGGGAAGTTCATTCCAAAGTGTAGGAGCCCCCACAGAGAAGGCCCTTCCCCTGGGGGCCGCCAGCCAACATTGCTTGGCGGACGGCACCCTGAGAAGACCCTCTCTGTGTGAGCGTACGGGTCGGTGGGAAGCATATGGTAACAGCAGGCGGTCCCGTAAGTACCCGGGCCCTAAGCCATGGAGCGCTTTAAAGGTGGTAACTAGAACCTTAAAGCGCACCCGAAAGACCACAGGTAGCCAGTGCAGTCTGCGCAGGAGCGGTGTTACATGGGAGCCACATGTGGCTCCCTCAATCACCCGTGCAGCTGCATTCTGAACTAACTGAAGCCTCCGAGTGCACTTCAAGGGGAGCCCCATGTAGAGAGCATTGCAATAATCCAAACGAGAGGTGACAAGAGCGTGAGTGACCGTGCATAAGGCATCCCGGTCAAGGAAGGGGCGCAACTGGCGAACCAAGAGCACCTGGTAAAAAGCTCTCCTGGAGACGGCCGCCAAATGATCTTCAAACAACAGCCGTCCATCCAGGAGAACACCCAAGTTGTGCACCCTTTCCATTGGGGCCAATGACTCGCCCCCAACAGTCAGCTGTGGTTGCAGCTGGCTGTACCGGGGTGCCGGCATCTATAGCCACTCCATCTTGGAGGGATTAAGCTTGAGCCTGTTTCTCCCCATCCAGACCCGTACGGCTTCCAGGCACCGGGATAGCACTTCGACAGCTTCGTTGGGGTGGCCCGGGGTGGAAAAGTACAGTTGCGTATCATCAGCGTACAGTTGGTATCTCACCCCAAGGCCACTGATGACCTCACCCAGCGGCTTCATATAGATGTTGAACAGGAGAGGCGAGAGAATCGACCCCTGTGGCACCCCACAAGTGAGGCGCCTCGCGGTCGATCTCTGCCCCCCTGTCAACACCGTCAGCGACCGGTCAGAGAGATAGGAGGAGAACCACCGATAAACGGTGCCTCCCACTCCCAAGCTCTCCAACCGGTGCAGCAGGATACCATGGTCGATGGTATCAAAAGCCGCTGAGAGATCTAATAGGACCAGGGCAGAAGAACAACCCCTATCCCTGGCCCTCCAGAGGTCATCCACCAACGCGACCAAAGCTGTCTCTGTACTATATCCGGACTGGAAGCCGGACTGGAACGGGTCTAGATAGACAGCTTCATCCAGGTACTGGGGCAGCTGCCATGCCACCACACTCTCTACAACCTTCGAAACAAAGCGAAGGTTGGAGACTGGACGATAATTTCCCAAAATAGCTGGGTCCAGGGAAGGCTTCTTGAGGAGGGGTCTCACCACCGCCTCTTTCAAGGCAGCGGGGAAAACCCCTTCCAACAAGGAAGCATTTATAATTCCCCGGAGCCAGCCTCATGTCACCTCCTGTGTGGCCAGCACCAACCAGGAGGGACATGGGTCCAGTAAACATGTAGTGGCATGTAACCTCCCCAGTAACCTGTCCACGTCCTCGAGAGCCACAGAATCAAACTCATCCCAAACAATCTCAACACGACGCGTCTCCGTCCTCTCGCCTGGATCATCGCAATTTTGGTCCAAACTATCCCGAAGCTGAACGATTTTATCGTATAGATAACCACTAAACTCCTCGGCACGTCCCTGCAAGGGGTCATCCTGCCCCTCCTGATGAAGGAGAGAGTGGGTCACCCGAAACAGGGCGGCCGGGCGGTTATATGCCGACGCAATGAGGGTGGAAATGTAAGAACATTTTGCCTCCCTCAGTGCCACTAGGTAGGTCTTAAAAAAAGACCTAACTAGTGTCCGGTCAGTTTCGGAACGGCTGGACCTCCAGGTACTCTCTAGGTGTCTTCTCTGGCATTTCATCTCTCTCAGGGGCCAATTGAGATCTACGCCGGGTCAGAGGCCGCAAAGGCACGACACGGTCCAAAGCCCTGGCTGCGGCCTGTTCCCAGGCCGCAACTAGTTCTTCAGCCGTGCCGTGGGCAAGATCCTCAGGGAACGACCCAAGCTCCGTCAGGAACCTCTCAGGGTCCATCAGGTGCCTGGGACGGAACCAACGCATTGGTTCGGTCTCCCTGCGGTGGTGAGCAGCGGTCCGAAAGTCCAGGCGAAGGAGAAAATGATCTGACCATGACACAGGTTCTGTCACTAAATCTCCTAATTCCAGATCATTTAACCACTGTCCAGAGATATAAATCAGGTCCAGTGTGCCTCTCACACTGTGTGTAGGGCCATCAGTTACTTGAATCAGGTCCAAGGCCATCATGGAGGCCTGGAACTCCCGCACCGCCGTCGATGACAAGCCGGCCAATGGCAAGTTGAAATCCCCCATGACCAAAAGTCTGGGGATCTCAACCGCCACTCCGGCAAGCACCTCCAGCAGCTCGGGTAGGGCTGTAGTCATGCAGCAAGGAGCCAGGTACGCGATCAACAGACCCATCTGATTCCTATGGCCCCACTTCACAAGGAGGGATTCACAACCGGCTATCTGAGGCACAGTGGACTCCCTTGGCTCTACACTTTCTCTAATTACAACCGCCACCCCTCCACCCCTACCTTGGGCCCTCGGTTGATGGAATGCTCGGAAACCCGGAGGGCACAGTTCAACCAGGGGTACACCCCCTTCTGTGCCCAACCAGGTCTCCATAATGCCCATAAAGTCCGCGGACTCCCCCTGAATAAGATCGCAGATCAGGGGGGCCTTATTGACCACGGACCGGGCATTGCACAACATCAATCGAAGGCCCAAGCTCTGAGGGTCTTGACCATCCAGGGAACGGGTAAGGACTGAGGGGCCGGAGCACGTGATCGCTTTTACACAGCGAGCACGTGCTCCCAAAGAACGATACGGCCCCTCGCTTCCGCCATATCTGCCTCTCCCACTTACCGTACAGATGGAACGACACACTACACCAGGAACACCCCCCTCCCCCCCCGCCTTCGGACCCGGTAGAATGACGCCATGAGCAAGCGCAGGGACTGGACATACCCTCCCAGACGGGTTTCTCCCCCCACCCGTCTCTTCCCTCCCCCCCTTAAAAAACCCTTCTTTAAAAACGTATTTAAAAACCCCCAAAGATTTTTCTTTGACGCATGCCACCTCTCTGGGTCCCAAGACCCTTCATTAAGGTAGGCCCTCGATAGTACAGAGGGCCATTCCTGCGAGGTGGGGGAACCTCGCAGTCGTAAGAGTTCGAGAGGTGAGTATCTCATGGAAGATTAAAATAACAGCAGAAAAAAAGGGGCATCCCTAGCCGGCATAAATATTGCAGTTGTCATAAAACCGTCCCCACTATCTGCTTAATCCCTGTCACATCATTGTTCTGTTGTTGTTATTAGTTGTCGATGTCGTTGATGTTGTCGGCTTATTAAAGGCTAGTATACTGCAGATGAAAATTGCGGCCAAGAGTCGAGCCATGGCCAAAAGTTCAGGCCGGAAAACAGCTGATGACTATCGCGGCCAAAATCAGGCCCCACCATTTCAGCCGCTGATGATAATTGCGGCCTGGGGAACAGGCCAGACCAGGCCGGAATGCTGACCCGTGCCACAAGATGGCCACAAGACCCATAAAAGCTAAAAGATCAAGAAGTCAGCCAAAACCAGCAAATCCAAAAACAAAGGGAACTTCCGCAGACAGGTAGAATTAGGCTGAACCTCACAGAAGAACGCCATCGGGGATCGGGCTGTCCGTAGGCCGCTGATGAAAATCACGGTCCGGTGCACCGCTGCAGGGAAATCACCATCTGAAGCCAAAAGCCAGATCATAGTTAGAGACCAGGCCAGTGGAACGACCGGTAATCGGAATTGATGAAACTTCGGACTGATGAAACTTCCGTCCGCATTACCGCCGATGTGCCGCCGATGTGCCGCCGATGTCAAATATGGCAACAAAATTCCGACCGCCAGAACCGCCAGGGTCCAAAGCCGCTGATGCCGCTGATGCCAAATGCGGCAAAAAATCCTGGCCGCCGATGTCGTTTGCGGTTAGTATTCAGTTAATAGTGATTTCCACCCGCCAGAGCCGCCGATGTCCAAGCCGCTGCTACCAAGTGCGGCAGGAGTTCTAGCCGCCGATGTTATTCGCGGCTAGTAAACAGCAATCCGGCAGGCCATCTTCAAAGAGCGCCGTTCCGCACCCCCCAAAATGGCCGCCACCATCCGCTGCTCGATCAAGACTCCAGCCCCGTTCTCGGCAACCGGGGATCCAACGAGGCCCAAAGACCTCTCCCTCGGTTGCCGAAACGATGGAATCCGAGGCGGAGAACTCAGGCAGCTCGGCGGTCGGCATATACAGCTTCTCGGCCTAGGGAAACCCAGCCTGCTGTCTCCAAGAGAATCAAGTCACCGCCATACTCGTGCATGCGCAGAAGAAAACTCTAATTCTCCCCTCCTCAAACTCCCAAGCAGTTACAGCAGTTACAGCAAAAGCATGCAAAATATTCAACTCACGAAGCCTCCCCCCCCCCGCCCGCTCAGAGTGGCAAGCAGCATTCTGACAGGGACCTCACATGTGCGGTTGGCTTTTCTTGCCTAAGTGTAGATTTTATCTACATTGAATTTCATTGTGTTAGATAAGACCCAGTGTTCAAGTCAAGTTTTCAAATGTTCGACAAATCAGTTGAGAATGAGCAGGTTGATGTAGTCCATTGGTTTAGCATGCTTCTGAACTTGCACTATTACCCCATTTCCATGCAACAGCCATCCAAGGCAGGGCCAATTTTGTAAATACAATAGAATTTAGTCCCAAATCCTGATCTTAGCCCTGATCTAAAGCCTGATCTAAATCAGGATTTCTGATTTAAGTCAGAACTTAATTCTGCAACACCTTAAAATTTCAGTTTTCCTTCTGGAGCTACAAAAAGGATTTTCTGGCAGTCTTGCATTTTGTACATCTTCCCTGTGGGCATTTCTCTTCAAACCGGTTCTCAATGTCCTTCATTGAAGATGCCATGATAACTTTGAATTTTTCCTGTCTGCTTCCATACCTATATTACTAAGTCCCTCTTCTACTGATACATTAACATTCAGACATATTTCTACCAGAACAGACAGACAAATAATCAGGTTCTAAATAATTTAGGACTTTGAAATCAATGCAAACAGATACTTTAGTTCAGGCATCACATGATTCCTTTACTTTATACAGGGTAACAGTCTAGCTACTGCACTTTGCATCACCTGCATGTTTCAGATAATTTTAAAGAATAGTCTCATCTAGTGATCATGACAAGATGTAACAAAGACAAAGATCATTGTTACCAAATCCAATCTGCTCAAGGAAGGTAGAATAGTCAGAATTGTGCAAAAGTGTTCTTCCCCAAAATTGCCCCTTATGAATTTAATAATTTGAATTCAGGGAGAATTCATAGATTGTCAACCTTTCAGAGGATGCAACCTTATCCAAAACTACTCTTCAAATACCCTTTCTTCTTTACTAACAGCATCTTCATCTTGTCTAGATTTAATTTCAACTTGTTCTCCCTCATCCAATCCATTATTAAATTTAGGCAGTATTAAAGGGCATCATTTATTTTCTTGGAAATGGTTAATAAGCAATTGAACTGGAAAGCATCAACATACTGATACTGATATCCCACATCAACACTCTAACTGACTTAATTGATAGGATTTGTTTAAGAGCTAAACTGTGTGAATAAAGGTTTAGCTGGCAAATAATTCTCCTACAACACCAATTCTGGACATATTTGAAAGAGGGAATGAACAGAATTTCTGTAAAACAGTGCCCCAAGGCCGTCTTTCTAGGCAATTAAGGATACCACGATGAAAGCCATCAATAAGTCTAGAAAAGCTAGCAAGGCTGCATACCCCCATTAAAAGTTGCCCCAATGAGCTTCTATAAATCATTTGAAAGTCTGGTTGGAAAATAGGAGCTTTCTTCCTGAAGAGGATTCAGCATTGCATGGTACTACATTATATTATTGCTATGAAGGGTTATCCATTTATTTTAACTTGGGACCAGTGTGTTTCCAGATTGGTCAAACAATTTCAGTGACATGCTGGATTATTGCCTCATTTTAGCTGGTTAGGAAGGCAGACAGACTGATGAAGAACCAGTGACCTGAAAAAGCTAAGAGTGCTACAACTCACAGGCAGATGGAGAGACAATGCTCCATGTTGTGAGAGACAAAAGCCAGCTCAGATCTCCTTTCCTGTCCAGATCTCTGCCTTGGTTTTTGCTTCTCAATTTGGATGAGAGATTGCCATGACTTTTTGACTGAAGCGACTAATTAGAGGCATTGTAGAATTGGGGAACATGTGTTGGATTCCACATCTGCCCCATGGCAGCAAGGCTCAATATGTGAAGTGTCATTCCTTTTCTTGCTCCTGCATACCACTTTAATCAGCTATGACACATAGACCAGCTGTTCACAATGGCAATCCCCCTCTGCTGTCCTTGAAACAGAGGAGAGAATGGGGCCATGCCAAAATATGGACATAAGATATATGGTAATCATCTTTCAACAAGGCCAGAACATTCAAAGGGTACATACAGGAACATATTCTGTGAATATGCAGTACTTCTTACTTGGAATCTTAATTACTGAAATATAACATAAATACATACTAAATTTAATCTTGGAACATGTACAGATATAAGTACAAGGCCGGTTTAGCTCTGCCTGGTAAGGCCTGTTATTAAGAACACAAAGCCTGCAATTACTGCAGGTTCAAGCCCGGCCCAAGGTTGACTCAGCCTTCCATCCTTTATAAGGTAGGTAAAATGAGGACCCAGATTTTTGGGGGGGCAATAAGTTGACTTTGTAAATATATACAAATAGAATGAGACTATTGCCCTATACATTGTAAGCCGCCCTGAGTCTTCGGAGAAGGGCGGGGTATAAATGTAAACAAAAAAAAAAAAAAAGTATCTTTACTTAGAAGGCAAAATTTAAATTTACTCATGAGGAAGGTATGTTTGGAATATTACTGATATGTATATAGGTTTATGAGGATGTCCAGATTGGCACATGTCATTCCCCAATAAAAAGCAAAATGTACTCATATGGTATTTTTGAATATTAACTTGCTCTTTTTGTGAGAATAAGAAGTGAAACATTCTTATTCATTTCAACCTGTTCCAAGGACTGCATTGAGAATGTCATTCTCTGGATCCCAACCTTCTGGATCCCTTGAAGTGTGGCCACTTACAGCGTTCTCTCCCAACTAGACCAATGTAGGAGAGCCTGATTCTACATGGAAAAGTTGGCTCCAGATGTAACAAGGGCTGAAGCCAGAAAGAACATTATAGGTAACAATCATCCCTTAGAATTAAACCCAGAAACTTGCCAGAAACCAGTGTAGTTGTTGTAAAATCACTGTTATTCTGCTAAACCAGCTAGTGCCAATGGGAGTATCCAGATAAGTAGCTGCATATTACAAACTAGAGAGTAGGTTTTGCTTTTGAGCTTTAATTCTGCTTTTGAGTTGTAAGTGGGGAGACGAAAAAGAGCTGCAATAGCAACTGATTAAGAGGAGGAAAACCTATCAGAGGTACAAGGAACAGAAAACAGGGCTAGAAATCAGAGGACAAGATTCTTAACTCAGTGGTTACAACAGTAATGGAAAATCTGAATCAATTACAATAGGCAAAAGTTGTATGTAAATAATGAAAAAATGAATTCGGGACCATCTTATTATAAGTGTTAATGATATGTATGTATGTATGTATGTATGTATGTATGTTAAATTACAGTGGTGAAATCTGAACCAGTTTGCTACCGGTTCGCTGGCTGCGCATGCGCAGTACGCACCAAAAGGAAGCTTGGGAAGGTAAGTAGAAAAGCAAGTGGGAGAATCAGCTGTGGTGTGCGAGCTTGGGAACCTTTTTAAAAACTTTTTAAAATCATTTTTTACTACCAGTTCTCTGGAACAATCGTTGGAACTTTTTTTTACCTTTTTAAAGCATTTTTAACTACTGGTTCCAGAGAGCTGGTAGTAAAAAAATGTTTAAAAAAGTTTTTTAAAAGGTTCTGACGATCGCGTGCCACAGCTATGATCATTGGAACCTTTCTTTTTACCTTTTTAAAGCATTTTTTACTACCTGTTCCAGAGAACTGGTAATAAAAATGTAAAAAAAAAAGTTAAAAAAGTTCCGAAGATCAGATGAGCAATGCGCGATCATCGGAACTTTTTTAAAAAACTTTTTAAGCATGTTTTTACTACCGGTTCTCAGGAACCGGTAGTAAAAATGCTTTTAAAAGGTTAAAAAAAGGTTCAGACGATTGTGCGTTGTTCAGCTAATCTTTGGAACTTTTTTTTTTTTTACTTTTTTTACTACCAATTTGGTGAACCAAAAAGCATATTTTACTATCGGTTCAGCCGAGCCGGTCTGAACCAGTAGCATTTCACCCCTGCTTGCTTAGCTAGAAGCAGTAATATCTATCGGTGCAAAATTATCCTCTAGGACAGGGGTGTCAAACTCAAGGCCCATGGGCTGCATCCGGCCCATGGGGTGCTTAGATCTGGCCCACAGGGTCATCCTAGAAACATCAAAAGACAGCAGTGCCTCTGCCAAGCTCGGGAGGACCACACACCATAATGGCCTCCTGCAGCCCTCTGCCAGTGAAAATGGAGCTCCATTTTTACTGGCAGAGGGTTGCAGGAGGCTGTCCCAGCTTAAAATAGGGCCTGGGGGGACCACATGCAGCCCCCCTGAGCTCTGTTTTCACTGGCAGAGGGTTAGCAAAACATAGAAAACAAAAGGAGAAATGTTTCCCCTTTTGCATTTGAGCATGCAAGAAGGGACAGGAAAGGAGAAAGAGAAAGAAAAAGAAAAAGAAGGGAAGATGGGAAGGAAGAAGAAAGGAGAAGGAAGAAGGAAGGAAAAAGAAGAGAAGGAAGGAAGGAAGGAAGGAGATTATAATGAGAGTGAAGTCCTGCCTTAGCACTTGGCCACCACAGGTACCCCACCCCCCCAATATGAGTGACATTGAGCTGGCCATGCCTACCCTGGCCACACTTACCAGGGCCATGCCTAACATGCCCCTCTGCCCACCCAACCCGAGGCAAAACACAACCCTGATGTGGCCCTCAATGAAATCAAGTTTGACACCTGCTCTAGGAGAAAAACAGAACAAGCATAATAGAATATGCAAGTAATATGAATCATGAGAGTAATTATTCAATTACTAAACAAGTGATGTGTAAACAATAGAGATCTGTATGATCTTAAAGATTTAGAGAACCATGCCATCAATCTTCTGGACACTAAAAATATTTGGTTCAGAGTAATTCAGTAGTTTAGAGAATAGCTCTTTTCTTCTGGATTGATTTATACATAACAAATGAATGAATTGGAATTCAGTTTGAAAATTTGGAACTTTATGCTTCTTGCGAATTAGTATTGGAAATTACATAAATTTTGAGAGTAATGTTTATTACAATAGTATATGTCCATAGAAGTGATCGTGGTGGTTGTGACAGAATTAAGCTTACAGGTGTACCGGCTCATTTCTATTTAGACAAGTAGGTACGGTTTGGGAACTATTTAAACTACTGCTACTTTTATTTGATTGCAATTTATCTAAAAATAACAGTCTTTGTAAGAAACCTGCTAATAATGAGGATTTTGGTTTGGAAAGGGAATAATACAGAATCCTGGAGAAGAAGAAAAATATGCTTTTGAAGAAAAATACTAATAAATTCAGCCCAGGAAATAAGGCAATAGTGTAATCAGGCAGCATCGTTGACCCCCTTAAAAATCCAAACTGGGAAATGCTGCTGCTAGTAGAAGAAATGAACAATTTTAAATGTAAAATTATTGAGAATTCAAAATTGATTGCCTTTCATAATGGATGGAATATTAAGAACATGAATATAATTTGAAAAAAATTGATTGTTTTATTTATATTCTATTTTTCTTTAAATGGCTTAAACTAGCATACATTGTACACCTTCTTCTTTTTTCTCCCCATACATACCTTGAATAGTCAGAGAAAAAAGAGAGAGAAAGAGAAGGAGAGACAGAGAGAAGGGTCACAGTTTCCATTGCTGATTGTGGACAACTTGTCCCAAAAAGTTTTCAAATCCCCACCACCACCTTTGGAAGACATCCATAAAAAGGATTCTGACAGACCATCTGCAGCCTGTGAGCAATATTTCTGCACTGTTGTTCTAGCACATGGCACAGACCGTATTCTTGGAAATAGAGAATTTATAAATTTATAATTTATAAAATATATTTATAAAAATTTATAAAATTTATATTTTTTTATTATATTACAATTACAACATTTATAAAATTTATAAAAAAATTATAAAATATATAACTGTCTGGTTTGGTTCTGCAACCCAACAAGACAGACACAGACTTCAGAGGATAATTAGAACTGCAGAAAAAACAATTGCTACCAACCTGCCTTCCATTGAGGACCTGTATACTGCACGAATCAAAAAGAGGGCTGTGAAAATATTTACAGATCCTTCACATCCTGGACATAAACTGTTTCAATTCCTACCCTCAGAACAACGCTACAGAGCACTGCACACCAGAACAACTAGACACAAGAACAGCTTTTTCCCGAAGGCCATCACTCTGCTAAACAAATAATTCCCTCAACATTGTCAAACTATTTACAAGGAAGCACTACTATTAATCTTCTCATCGTTCCCATCACCCATCTCCTTCCACTTATGACTGTAACTTTGTTGCTTGTATCCTTATTATTTATATTGATATTGTTTTCTGATTGCTTATTTGTACCCTATGACTATCATTAAGTGTTGTACCTTATGATTCTTGATGAACGTATCTTTTATCTTATGTACACTGAGAGCATATGCACAAAGACCAATTCCTTGTGTGTCCAATCACACTTGGCCAATAAAAAATTCTATTCTATTCTATTCATGCCTTTAATTTATAAAATATATAAAATAAAAATTTATAATTCTTTTAAATGTATAAAATATATTTAATTTATAAAATATATAATTCATAAAATATATTCAGGTCTCTGGCCATTAATAAAAAATATTCTTAAAATATTATATACAGAATGAAGAGGCTTATTAATGCAATACTGAATTAGGCTACCATCTAGTGCAAATAAAGCTTGCTATTTGTGGATGAAAGGGTGCATTTAGGGGAAAATGTACATGCTGAATAAGCTACCTTACAGTCCCAATTCAGCACTTGCTATATCAGAGGATTTGGTTAAGGAAAAAGAACATTTCTTTTTTTAATTTATTTTTGATTAGGAACAATTATTCAGATCAAGGAAAGGAGGAAGTATTCAAATTCTGGAAATGAAAATTATATAACTAGTATAGAAGTGAAAGTCACTTTGGTGTAGGGATTAAGCCATCAGGTTAGAAACCAGAAGACTATGAGTTCTTATCCCACCTGAAACACAAAATCATCTGGATGATCTTCAGCCAGTAACTTTCCCTCAATCCCACGAAGAAGACAAGGCCAGTTTTCTAAATCTTGCCAAGCAAACTGCAGGGACTAGTCCAGGCAATCACCAGGAATCAACACTGACTCAAACACACCAAAAAGTTGAATTAAGTTTAATTGCATTCTGAGACCAATAAAACAGAAATGCAGAATATAAAATACAGAAACACCAACCAAAGAAACTTGGAGAGTGGATTGACCAATAAAGCTGTAGGCTTTCATTGTGTTCCACTTGTCATTTATTGGAGCTAGCTGAAGAAAGAAAGAGAACGAAGAGCAAGTATTAGGGATACAGTATGCAGATCCAAAGCCATAAAGCACTTCCCAGTGGGTCTGAGTGCACAAGCACCTGTCAGCTCCATCCTGAAGAAGCAGTGTGTTTTCCAAGGTTTGCATGGTAGTCCTGCGATCTAAGGAACATAGCGTGCTTTAGCATGCCCAGACCGGTTCTGAAGGGTCTCGGCACACCCAGTCAGAGGTCCTTACCTCAAGGGCATACGTTTCCTTGGACTACCATTTGACCTTTGCAATAAGAAATGCCCACAAGTGAGTCATGCACTTCCACGCCAACTCAAAAGCTTGGAATGGGGGTGGCTTGGGAATGAAATACAGCACAGCTCTACCGAGAATCATTTAGCACATTAAAAAAAAGACTGCTGCTTTCCAGGTAGAGTTTTTAGTGTTGTTTTTTTTATGTTTTGGCTATGAGGAATTTAGAAGTCATATATTGCAATATAATTTTATTCCTCTGCGGTTAGTAGGTTAAGCATAGTTTTTTGCTCAGGATGCCATTTGCAAGGTTGCCAAACATAAAAATAATTTGCCTTGTTGATTTTGGAAGCAGAGCCAAATTATCCTCTAGGACAGGGGTGTCAAACTCAAGGCCCGTGGGCTGCATCCGGCCTGCAGGGTGATTAGATCTGGCCCACGGGATCACCCTGGAAACAGCAAAAGACAGCAGCAGTGCCTCTACCAGTGAAAATGGAGCTTAGGAGGACCACGTGCGGCCCTCCTGGGCCCTATTTTCAGCCACAACGGCCTCCTGCAGCCCTCTGCCAGTGAAAACAGAGCTCCATTTGTACCCACATGTACAAATGTAATGCATTGTACATGTGGGCATATGGGAAGAAGCTTCAACCTACTGACAAAGTTTAATTTTGCTGTTATACTATTGCTCATGGACTGAATTATTGAAGTGAAAGTCTGTCGTGTCCCACTCCTCCGCTGATGGCCGGGTCAGGGAAATCCGAATCAGGCTTGCCTCTGCAGCTCTGCCCAAAGTCCTAGCAAAGTCCTCAGAGCAGGCAGGAGACCAGAAAGGGACTTCAGCAAGATAAGTTCGACTTTGCCTGACTCAGAGACTGCCAGAAAGCAGATCCTTTATATAGGCCATGGGGTGTGGCTCCATGACTCAGCACTCATTAAGGCCTGCCCCTCCCTTCCTTCTGTTGCCTCCGCCTATGCAGTCTTCTGATGTGAGGGTCACTCCAATCAGCAGCTGTTGGAAATAAACTTTCCTCAGGCTCACATGCTGTGGAGGAGGGGGAGGGGTCTAGCTGCTCTGTTTGCCTGGGCATGGAGCCAGGGCTGGGGCCGGGGGGTGCTCCCTCCTCTGCAGCCTGCTTGGGCATGGAGCCAGGGCTGGGGCCGGGAGATGCCCCCTCCTCAGCCTGTCTGGGCATGGAGCCAGGGCTGGGGCTGGGAGGACATTCTTCAGCGTTCGGAAGCAGATAAGCAGACCCCGGCTGCGGTGAGAGCAGGCAAGACACAACAAAGTCTGTGGAGATTCTCACTCATCCAGGTCATAACTGACTCAAAGGTGCTTTTTCAAAAGTCAGTTGGACTGGGGTTTTTTTTCTTGTTGTTATTTTTTTGAGGAGGAAGAAGAAGAAAACATTTCATTTCTCACCCAAGAAGCTTCATTAGTTGTGATGATGGGGGAGATAGAAAGATAGGCTGTTTTTAGCTTTTTGCTGTGGTGAATTGTGCATATGCATTACTTCCATTATTTGTTAAGGAAATTTTAAAATATTGTTTTAAAACTAAATCCCTTTAAATGATCTTCTTTAGTTGGGTAGAAGAGGTTTACTATCATTCCTACCTCTGTGGTTATAGATTGAAAATGGAAAGAATCAGAGGGTGCTTTGTCATGCTGTTGTTTGTAGTCAGTCTGTGTCATCTTATTGCAGCAGTTAACTAGATAATCCACTGCGTCATCAGTTTCTTTGCAGAGACGGCATTTGTTGTCTATTACTGTCTTCTGAATCCTGGTTTTGTATCAGTGGTGGGTTGCTACCGGTTTGCCCCAGATCGGGTGAACCAGTAGCAGCGGCGGGAGGCTCTACCCACCCGCCCAGACGCTTCTGCACATGCAGATATTTCCCTCACAAACCTGTGAGGTGGGTTGGGGTGGGAGAAAGGGAATGAATGACATAATGTCACCCAGCCAGCTTTCATGCCTACAATAGAGCTAGAACTCAGTTTCCTGATTTCAAGGCCAGCACCTTCACCACTACATCAAACTGGCTCTTTCTCTCATTATGGTCAAAGTTTATGTTGAAACATTATGACCAATTTGCCCCTTGCCCCCTCCCTTGTTCTTCTTCTGTAGACATTTACAATGCCGTTCTATGATCCCTGAAGTGTCTTAGCATTCAGAAGCAAGGTACAAGTAGCAATGCTTACAATGTTTCTTGCCAACATTCAGGGGAAGCAGAAACTTTCTTTTTGAGGAAAGTTTCCTATCACCTTGGCTCAATATAGGAGCTGAGAAAACTGAGCAAGCAATGGTTGAAGAGGACCATCAACAGCAGGGCAGTGATAACCTCATTATTACTTCCCAGGTGCTAAGTCTGCCAAGGCAGCCGCCCTTCTGCTGACCACACTCAGCTGCTTGGCAGCCTGCAATACATGTAATTGCAAGAGAGGCTCCAGCTTTACACCTTCCTTCTCATTAGCTCCCTGCTGTTCTACCACATGGGTAGGGATGAAGAAAGGTGTCTTGAGCCCCTGCCTGGCCCAGCCCAGCCCCACCCATACCAGCCCCTCATAGTGAGAGGAATTGCATTGAAACAAGCCAAGGATCCTCCATTTAATGGGTGTCTCTTCTGGATATATTGGGAGAGAAAATTTGGCGTTCCTGTATAAATTCTGCTAGAATTTAGACTGTTAGAGTACAATCCATGTGGTAATTCTGTCTGAACTGCTGATGATCCATTACAAGATAGGACAATGTCATGATGATTACGATTAAATCTCCAGGGTCTCCAGGAAGCATGGCTAGTGATACAATGATAGCTTAAGAGAGGCAGTGTCAAAATGCCAAGATGGGTTTTAGAAAATAGAATTCATGTTTTAAGGCACTGCAGGTCTTAAGGGCTTGTTCCTCATTTTAGTCATGCATATAGTACTAAATAAAGCAGAAAAAAATAACCACAGACTATTTATACTGTTGCATTTCGGTGGCATGATATGGGAGTCCTCTTGGAATGACCAGATGGCATTGTCACTGTTTATCTATAGACTGGGAAAGGGTGGAGGAAGATATATGTATGTACAGTAGCTTTCTATTCTAATATGCTTGGCCTTGCTATAGTACATATTTAGATTTGGATTCAGCATCCTGGTTTCCATTAAAACATTTTTGCAACTGCAGTTGAAAGACAGAACCAATAATTATTTTTAGGTAGTCTGGTATTCTTTGTTATAATTAAAACTTCTTTAGCAGAAGCCACAACTTTTAAACATTTCAGGGATTCATTGGTAGTGATAGAATAATCTACCATATTCAGATTGAATTGTCATAAGGAGACCTATTTCTAATTGTTTAGAACTTAATACACAGATTTTTTTTTGATTTTTTTTTGTTTACATTTATACCCCGCCCTTCTCCGAAGACTCAGGGCGGCTTACAGTGTATAAGGCAATAGTCTCATTCTATTTGTATATTTACAAAGTCAACCCCCAACAATCTGGGTCCTCATTTTACCTACCTTATAGCAGTGTCAATTGGTCCCTTTAAGATGTGGATTAACTCCCAGAGTTCCTCAGCCAGCTTTGCTGGCTGAGGACTCTGGGAGTTGAAGTCCACAAGTCTTAAAGGGACCAAGTTTGGACACCCCTGTTATAAAGGATTGTAGGAATTTAGCACCCACCCCCCTCCTAGAAGAATGAAATATTCTAGGAAATATTTTAAAAAGCAGAATATTATACCTTCCTGGATGAGAAATGGAGAAACATATTTTAAAGACAAAGGAGCTCCCTGCAACTTCCTGACTCCCCCCCCCACCTTTGTCAATGGGCCATTAAAAGCCTCAGCCAAGCTCACTCAATCCCCCCATGATTTGCAACACAATACAACTGAAACTCACCACATGGCACCTGGGAAGATTACATCAGCCAGCAAGGCTAGCTAAGACCCCAACCCCCTGGGAGTCTGACAACCAATCAGGATACTCTTCCTGTGCCCCAGAAAGGTCAAAGCTCAGAAAAATCATAAAACCAGGGAGCACACAGGATCTCGGGCCCTTTTCTGTTCAGGAACTCAAGCCATGTGATCCTGACCACCATTAAACCATCTTTCCAAGCAGCCTCCATGTTTCCAGTGTCTTTGTCCCCACTTGGAACTGAACCCAGATGGATATTTCTTCCAACAATTGGCACCCAGATGGGACTCTGTTAACCTAACCAATGGACCTGGCCCAGGTAAGCCCCCCTTGCTAGCAGCAGACCCATTGAGTCTGTGGGTAAGTTTTCCTGGACCTTGGCCATTTGGAACTAGGTTTTAAAGGGGTTTTGAGTGTTGAGCTCAAAGACTGCTTGGAAAGAAGGTGAGTACCTCTAAATTTTAATTTTAAGCATGGAAAAGCATGGGAAATATGTGTATGCCTGCATGTGTGTGAATGAGAGAGCCCTGCTCCCAATCACAGCTGGATCTTGCATCCTCTGTGCATTTCCTAACCGCAGAAAGACCAAAAGTCTGGAGAGCATGGGGGTTTTGCCAGAGCACAGGACCTTCTGTTAGGGAAGGAAGAAGTGTGTGTGTGGGATTCCACCTAAGGAAACAGTCTGATTCCACCTCTTTGAGCAACCTCTAGCCGCACCTCTGCCTACTGCTAGCTCCATCGAGCCGTGACCGGTAGGATAGAGAAAGCAAGGGGGGGAAGCCAAACGTGGAACTTTGTGTTTATTGGGAACGGAAGCCGAGCGAGAGGAAAGTAAGTGTGAATGAAGCAATTAAGAGAGTAAAAAAGGAGAAAAGGAGAAAAAAAAGGAAGCAGGAAATCTGCTTGGGGCCCTGGATGCCCGGAGGCTGCCAGCTTTGCCTGGTATGCTAAAAAGGAAGCAGGAAGCAGTGTTGAAGAGGTGCTCGTACCTACTGGCAGGGCAGTAGGTCCTCTGGGATCACCTTTTTTGATCCAAACTGGAAGCTCCCTTAACAGGAAGGTGCCCATACTTCGACAGAAGGGAGTCGAAGTCCTTCCCAGAACCTTTTTTTTCTGAAAATTGTAGGAGGATCCACCTGGCTAGGCCAAAGTGAAAAATAAAACCTCACATCGGAGAGGGAAACATGGGAAGCAGTAGCTCGAGGGTGGAGGGAAATCCCTGAAAACCTGCTGGGGCCTGGAGTGCCCGGAGGCTGCCAGTTTTACCTGGTATGCGGAAAAAGAAATTGAGGAAATTGTGTAATAAAGATGAGAATAGGAAACAAATTTGGCTAAATAAAGGTACTTAAAAGAAAAGGGAAATATATAAATAGGAATGTTTGGGTTTTTGTTTTGTTTGTTTGTTTGTTTGTCTCTTTCTCTGTCTTCTATGGAACCACGTGGTCTGTCTGTTAAGATTTGTGCCTTCCCTAATTTAACTGAGATTTATGGCGGGAATGATCAGTGTGTGTGTAAATCTCAGAGTTTTGTTTTCCTCTCTGTCCTCCTTGTTTTTATGTGTGTATGTCTGTCTTTGTGGGCCCTTGAAGTAATTGTAACTGTAAAATGTATCTGATCTCTAGAGACAAGAATTTTAAATTGTTAGGAAAACAAAACAAAAGGTTGAAGCAATAAAATAGGAAAAGAGAGAGAGAGAAAAGAAAGAAAGCCTTTGCCCTATTTTCGTGTGGCCACCGAATAGGGTACAGAACTTTTCATTTCTGCTTTTTCTCCTCCTCTCTATCTTAAAGTAACAACTCAAGTTTATAAGGAAACATTTTAAGTTCACTTACAAGATAAGTTTATGAGGAAACGTTTTAAGTTCACTTACAAGAGAAAAAATATATATTCAGTCTTGCATTTACTGTGTGTTTAAATGATTTTACCTGTTCCTGAAGCATGTGAATCCAGTTTTTTCTTTCTCATCAGTTGTTGAAACTGCATTTTGTTGAAACTGCATTATCTTTTAGTAACTGCAATATTGATGTGTTGTTTCTTTTCAAACTCTGCCTGCAAGATATCTACCCCCCTCCTTTTTTAATCCTGTTACAATGCCTTTCCTGAGAAGATTACCCACAAAAGTGGGGAGGAGATTCTGTTCTAATATCTTTCAGCCCTGAAAAGATGACTCTGCAACTGGAAGCAGAGCACATGGTTCCAGATGCTGCCCCCAGAGGAGACCTTCCATTTGTTGGAGCCAGGAATTGTGTTTGAATCCAGCCCCCACTGAAAGTCATCACAGCAACCAGATTGGAGCAGACCTTTCCAAACCTGACTGACCAACAAGCATGCCACCCAAAAGATATGAAAGAAAGGACCCTGAGATGTATAAGTAAAGACTAAAAGACTCTTTTCAATTCCCAGAAGACAACTGGAAAGACTATGGGGAAGGGTGGAAATTCATTGTAAGGTTTTCTGTCTTGTCTCATTTACATTGTAATCAGTCTAAAGTACTCATGTAAGGATTGTATTTGAGTGGCTACCACAGTTAGTTCTGAACACCTGAGATTTCTGTCTAATGGTAGGGAAATTTGTCCAGTATGTTTGTATTGTTTGTATTGCCTGAATTGTAAAAGTAGCTGCATACACAGGCACACACAGAGAGACACACCATTCAGAATTAGTCTATTCCCTTCACTTACCTCCACACAAGACTTTTAGGTTGATTTTTGCTCTGTGGCACTAAAAGCCCAAGGAGTCAGATCTCCCTGCTAATTCCATGGGGGAGGGGCATTCCCCTCAGGCAATTCCTCTCTTGAAGAGATAGCAGAAAAAGTGATATCCAAAACCCAAGCCCTGACTATGACTCACAAATGATGCTGCCCAGTTGCCCAGTAAAGCAAGATATGTTGCACTGGTGGTCTCATGAGTAGAAGTCCCAGGGCTCATTGTGTAATTTATTTTGTTAAGAAAGGAAAAAGCCTGGATTGCACACTGATTAACCTCAATTTGGACTGGAAAAAAATCTTGGATAGACTAAAGTAAGAGCTAGGGCAGGTTCAGTAACCAACCCTTGGAAATGGACAGCCTGTAATTTAAAGGAAAACCATGGCTGTGAAAATTTTGGGATGTGTGCTTGCTTGACCTGACTGGAAGCTCTCAGAAAGTGATATCTAACAGCTGAAATTAATTGGCATAGAAAATTGGATACTGTAAAATTCTTACCAGAACTTTTCCCCTGGCTGCTAGACCTTCATGGTTGAAAGCTTTTGGGAGCCACTGAAGGAATCTTTTTTCTGTTGTCTCTATCAATGGCTTCCTTTGCATCAGGAAAATTAAAAGCACCCACTGATTTGATCAATTTTAATTTTTGCCAAGAGCATGTTTCAAAACTCACATGTTTTGAAAAAAAAAAAAAGTAGGGATTGTAGGAATTTAGCACCCACCCCCCTCCTAGAAGAATGAAATATTCTAGGAAATATTTTAAAAAGCAGAATATTATACCTTCCTGGATGAGAAATGGAGAAACATATTTTAAAGACAAAGGAGCTCCCTGCAACTTCCTGACTCCCCCCCCACCTTTGTCAATGGGCCATTAAAAGCCTCAGCCAAGCTCACTCAATCCCCCCATGATTTGCAACACAATACAACTGAAACTCACCACATGGCACCTGGGAAGATTACATCAGCCAGCAAGGCTAGCTAAGACCCCAACCCCCTGGGAGTCTGACAACCAATCAGGATACTCTTCCTGTGCCCCAGAAAGGTCAAAGCTCA
The DNA here is from genome assembly GCF_028640845.1 of Ahaetulla prasina. Lineage (NCBI taxonomy): Eukaryota > Metazoa > Chordata > Lepidosauria > Squamata > Colubridae > Ahaetulla > Ahaetulla prasina. The sequence continues at coordinate 118,926,652 of NC_080541.1, forward strand.
GAAAAATCATAAAACCAGGGAGCACACAGGATCTCAGCTTTTTCTGTTCAGGATCTCAAGCCATGTGATCCTGACCACCATTAAACCATCTTTCCAAGCAGCCTCCATGTTTCCAGTGTCTTTGTCCCCACTTGGAACTGAACCCAGATGGATATTTCTTCCAACAGGATGGAAGGCTGAGTCAACCTTGGGCCGGGCTTGAACCTGCAGTAATTGCAGGCTTCTGTGTTCTTAATAACAGGCTTTACCAGCCTGAGCTATCCGGCCCCAAATAGATTGTTCTATTTCTGAGTTCAATTCCAATTCCAACTGGAATTGAACTAAAATATGTAAATAACCCAGCTCTCCAAATGTTTGTCAACCATCCAACTGGTTAGACTGCAATTCTTTTCTTATCCAACCAGTTTGTTAGTCTCTACCAGTTCAAGGCCTTCTTCTATACAACTAAACATAGTATTTTTTAAACCTAACATGCATCAATTTATTTTACTTTAAGTTCCTTGAAGTGATACACTTAAAGTTTTGACTTTTTTAACCTTGTCAATTTATCTTGTCCATATAACTCCTGCTTGGAAAGCAATTTGTAATCCAATTGGTATTTCACCTCTTTGAATAGCTTGATGTTTTCTTGGCCACTACCTTTCATCTTTTATGAAAGACTAAGAACATGGCTATTCTGATGTAAAATTTCAGTTGTTGGCACTTTTTTCTTTCCTTTTGTTAGGGCAACATTCAATGTCTGAATGTCTTCCTTTGAACATTTTTCTTTCTTTTTTAAATCTACAAATAGAGAATGTAAACCACTTTAATCCTAGGATGCCCATTAGGATCATGAATGAAGCAAAAATATGTTTTATTTTCTTTAGAATGACGTTTAGCCAGACAATTCCAGTTGGGTCAAGATTCAGATCAAGAGAAACCGGAATCATTTATGTGGTTTAGGATTTTGGCCAAATCAAACCCAGAACAGTTGTCAGGGGTTAGTAGGGTAAAGTTGCAATGCCTTGCTCCTCCCTTTCCCCCACTTGTAAACAAGCCTGTGTGCCAGCCTACATTTTCAGATATCTTCCCCTTTACCTCCGCTCAGCCATCACTGTAGTTGAAATCAAGCCCACCCATTCTCTGGGCCCAGGCAATCTCCGTTCTTCCTTTTCTGCTGGGCTCCATTGTCTTTTTCTCATTTGAAGTAGCTCCTCAGTGATTGCACATCATGGGTTGAGGGATTATGCTGTTATTAAATTGCATGTTCTTTATTGTGAATGTTTTTAACAGGAGCAGATTGCAAGTCCCAAGTACAGAGCTGAAAATGTTTCAGGTTTTTAAAATTATGTCAAAATATGTGCTACTGCATAGGTATCCAGAACAATGTTTTTTAAACAACAAGTTTGTACAATAAAATCAGAGCTGTGCAAGATTGTATGGTGCAATCCATTATTAGCCAACCAAAATTAACTTTCAGAATCAAAGTCTGTGCAACCAACCTTTTATTAATGGAGGAAAAAAATGGAGCCAATATGAATTTCATATCGAAAAATGTTTTTTTCCCCTGCTCCTGATCAATGACAGACACAAAAAAGTTCAAAATCCTCCTGCTATTTCAATTTTTCTTTAACATTTTAAACCAGGCACTGTGTACAGCTTGCCAGTTTTCAGGTATTTAAATTTCTTTGTGTACCTTACCAAGTATGGGTGTCAAATAAGCAATTTCTAAAGAAATACACCTAAGAGTATTCCCTCTCTGTGTATCTCTGTGGGTTTAGGACTTTTCACCTCCTACCCTTGGCCGCACCTGCTTTTTTGCCAGGCTTCTGCCTTGGGAGATTCTCCTCTAGCTATTCTCCTCAGCTGACACATGCCTATTCATAAATTGGGAGACTGTGAGTTCCAGTCTCTCCTTTAGTCCAAAGCCAGCAGGGTCACCTTGGCCAATCACTCTCTCTCAGTTCTAGGAAGCAGGTAAGAGCAAAGCACTTCCAAAATCTTGCTGAGGAACTTGTCCAGGCAGTCATCAAAAGTCAAAAATTGACTTGGAGGCACAAAAAAACAAAATGTATAATTGAATGTTGAGGAAGCTGCTTTATATGGGCTACATACACAGAAGCTTAAGGTGCTCTTCTTGTCAGTAAATAAAATAAGAAATTCTAAAGACCCTTATCCTGTGTTTGAAATCAAGAGTTCTTTCCACATGTTTGGATTCCATGCCCCTCCTTCCCAGATTCTCATTCTCCATCTCACATCCCACAGGGTTTCTGAAACCATTTTTCCTCCAAAATCCTGAAACACTTTTTCTCCCCATTTTCTGCCAATGGCTGTTTTTTGGCACAGTAGGAACCAAACTGTTTGAGAATCCTGTGAGACAGCTTCTTGAAAGCAACATTTCTGTTAAACTTAGTGGAAAGCCTCTCCAAATCTCACTCCTCCCCAATTAGTTGTATGAATGCAGCTCTTGCAATTAAAATTGTTCAGTCAAATATTAGTTGTCACATTGTGTTAAAGGCATTCTCAGCATATTCCCTTGGAAGTGCTGGACTGCCCGCCGTCCCATCATCTGCTCATGGGCCCCAAATATACCCAGCCAGAATGTCTCATTGGCAGGTTTTGTGAAACAGCAACCTCTTCATTCTATGTGAGAAGAGGATAAAACTTTTCTTGACAAGACAAAATATGGCAGCAAAATAAGAACTGGGGGTATAATAATATCTAACAGAACCAAAATTGCAGTTACTACTAAACATACAGTTTTCCCCAACCGTGTGCCCTCTGTATGGGTTGGCTGGCACTTCCTATCATTCTTGCACCTATGAATTAAAAAAGCCAAACAAGATTAAAAGGAAAAGTTGTAATTTAAATATCATAATCTACTTAATGTGCAAGGAAAGTGATTCTGTTCACCCATCTTTCTCTTGAGGAACGCTGTATATGCATCACATAGAACTATAGTTTCTTTGTAGCAAGGAAAGTATAACAGGTACCCAACTCATATCTGACTATTGACATAGAAGAGGAATTCATTCTCAGGCCATGAATAGATAAGTAACATGTTGCTTTATATTCATGTTGCTTAATCACAAAATATTCAAAACATCCTCTAATGTGTTAGGTGCTTGTCATATAACTTATATGTACAATTAATTACCACTTTGCACAGCTCTTTTGAGGGTATTCCAGGAACGTATTTACTTATTTTATTAGATTTGTCCACTGCCTGACTCCCATCAACTTCTTTACATCTTTTCCAAGCATAATTGTTTTATACCGTTATTTATGACATAGTTAGCTAGCCAGAGTTGCTTGATAGTGAGATGAGTAGTATATAAATTTAATAAATAATAAATAAATAATGCTTCCACTAATCTTGCCAAGCTTAATACATTTTTCAATATTTGTTCCAGCTTTCATTCAGCCATGGCTTCTTCCAAGTTGTTCATATGCCCACATTGAGTCTCTAACAAATCCTTTGTGCTGGCTCACTGATAAAAGAACTGAGATTAGAGATGTCCCCACAGGAGTTATGGCTGGCAGCTAAAATGGACCAAGATATTTCTGGCTATTGAAAGTTTATGATTTTAGTAATGATGGTGGTGGGCCTAAATGGGAGTGGATAGTGTTACACTGCTGAAATTTTGTTGTTCTTTGAATTTTGCCTCAAGATAGGATTGCAACCTCCTGAAGTAGAGGAGAGGCAAGGGTTGATGGGAACATTGGGAAGGGTGTACAAGGGTGTAAGGAGTGCACAAGAGGTGTTGCACAGATTGGGAAGGGTGTGTGGTGGTGCCCAAGAAGTGCTGCATGGACTGGAAGATCTTTAGGATGTGGACATGTAAGAACATATAGAAGATGCTGTCAGAGGGGAAAAAACAATATTATACCTGAAACTACAGAACAGTCATAGCTTTCCTGTCATGGGATCTCAGAATATTCTTATATAAAAGGAAATACATGAGCAGAGCTTAAAAACAGGGGTGAAATGTTCCCGGTTCGGACCGGATTGCCTGATTTGGTAGCGATGGTGGCGGGTGGTACGGAGAAGCCGCGTGATCATCAGAGGGGGGTTTTTTTACTTTTAAAAGCATTTTTTCTTCAACTGAAAAATGCTTTTAAAAGTTTTTTTAAAAAGCCTCTGATGATTGCGTGGTTCATCTGGGATTATCAGAGGCTTTTAAAAGCATTTTTTACAACCTCTTCCGCTGAAGAGGTTGTAGAAAAAATGCTTTTAAAAGGCTCCTCTGGGAGATCCCAGCTGAGTTGCCTGATCATCAGGGGCTTTTAAAAGCATTTTTTTGGCCGAAGAGGTTTTAGGAAAAATGCTTTTAAAAGTTAAAAAAAAAGTTGGTCACGCCCACCTAGTCACATTACCACCACCACCCCAAGCCATGCCCACAGAACGGGTAGTAACAAATTTTACATTTCACCCCTGCTTAAAAGTGAGTTCTCATGAATCCTGCTGAGTTCAAATTTGTCATGGCAGAGCAAATGCCAGAAGAAAGTACAGGTAGTACCAATAGAACAGAACAGAGTTGGAAGGGACCTTGGAGGTCTTCTAGTCCAGGTCCCTGCTCAAGCAGGAGAACCTATATCAGTGATGGCTAACCTGTTTGTCATCACATGCCAAAAACCTATAATGTGATGTGTGTGCGACCCCGACCCCGCACGACCCCTGTGCATGCATGTGCTCCCCCCACACATACCTGCGCATGAGTGTATGACCCCCCATGCTCCCCCCACCCCCATGCATGTACATGACTCCCACACATGCATGTGTGACTTCCCCACCTTGCACATGTGTGTGTGTCTCCCGCATGCGCCCCGCGCATTTGCAGCAGAGACCCAAAAATCTGCTGGCTGGTGGGAGGCATGCACAGTGGAGCTGAGCTGGATGATGGCTCGCGTGCCATCAAAGAGGGCACTACGTGCCACCTCTGGCACGTGTGCCATAGATTTGCCATCACAGACCTATACCATTTCAGATGTGACTGTCTAGTCTCTTCTTAAAAACCTCCACTGATTGAGTGTCCACAATATCTGAAGGCAAGCTGTTCCAGTGGTTAATTGTCCTCACTGTTAGGAAGTTTCTCCTTAATTCCAGGTTGCTTCTCTCTTTGATTAGTTTACAACCATTGTCCTATCCTCTGGTGCTTTGGAAAATAGGTTGACCCCCTCTTCTTTGTGGCAGCCCCTCAGATACTAGAACACTGCTATCATGTCATCCCTAGTCCTTCTTTTCATTAGACTAGATATATGCAATTCCCCCAGCCATTTTTCATATGCTTTAGTCTCCAGGCCTTTAGTCATCTTAGTTGCTCTTCTCTGAACTTTTTCCAACATCTCAACATATTTTTTGTAGTATGGTGACCAAAACTGGTTGCAGTATTCCAGGTGTGGTCTTACTGGGGTCTTATAAAGGGTTTTATAAAGTGGTACTAATACTTCATGTGATCTTGATTCTATGCCTCTGTTTATATAACCAAGGATTGTATTACAGTAATTTTTTTGGGTGCTGTTGGCTCATATTCAAGTGATATGAGCTGCGGTGGCGCAGTGGTTAGAATGCAGTACTGTAGGCTACTTCTGCTGATCACCAGCTGCCAGCAGTTTGGTAGATCGAATCTCACTAGGCTCAAGGTTGACCCAGCCTTCTGTCCTACCAAGGTTGGTAAAATGAGGACCCAGATTGTTGAGGGCAATATGCTGACTCTGTAAACCACTTAGAGAAGGCTGTAAAGCACTATAAAGTGGTCTATCAATCTAAGTGCTATTGCTATTGCTATCATCCACTAGGACTCCAAAATCCCTCTCATGGTTACTGTTTTTGAGCCACGTCACACCTAATCTGTATTTATACCTTTGATTTTTCCTGCCTAAATTTAAAATTTTGCTTTTCTCCACATTAAAATTCATTTTGTTATATAGGACCCATTGTTCAAGTTTGTCAAGATCTTTTTGGATCCTGAGCTTGTCTTCTGAGGTGTTGGCTATTCCTGGCATTTTGGTGTCATCTGTAAATTTGATGAGTTCCCCTTCTATTCCCCCATCTAAGTAATTTATGAAGATGTTAAAGAGTACCGGGCCTAAGACAGAACCTTGTGGTACCCCACTGCTTTACTTCTCTCCATGTGGATGTAGTACCATTAAGGACTACTCATTGAGTACAGATTATCAGCCAGTTATAAATCCATCTGGTAGTGATGTTGCCAATTCCACATTTTTCTAGTTTACCAAGAAGTAGATTATGGAAAGAAACTTCTACCATTCAAATACCTTTCAGAGGTTTTTTTTTAAAGACATCCTGACACCTTATATATTTTAGAAAGTGTCTATTCTTCAACAGACTTCTGCTAGAAATTTTTAATTACAATTTTATATTACATTATTTATATTAAAATTATAAAATTATAAAAATTTGGTAGATGGGATTGGTAAACTCAGAAATGGGGATCTTTCCTTATTCAATTCTAGATAGGAATGGAACTATTTTTACTTGTGATAAAGGAGAAAATACTGTATGCCATTTCCTTCCCATAGTTGCAATCTTATCTAATGAAATAGACCTTTTAAACAGCAAGTGCTGCTTGCTCTAGTTGTATACAATAAATCCATCTATTAGGTAAAGTTACCTCTATTTTGGGATTTCTGGCGTCTCTCTCACTATGCCTTCTCTTCTAGCATTATGTTTCTTTCACAAGGTTCCCAGCTCTTTTTCTTTATGTGCTACAAAAATATGTGAGACATAATCGGCCTGAGCTGCCAGCAGGCAAGAGTCCATGACAAAGCCCTTGGACTATGCATGGTATTCCTCGTGTTGTGCCAAGGCATGGATTCACCTGTGTGGGACTGACAGTGCTGAATTGTTTTGAGCGAGCACTGTGCAATCAAGTGGGGATAGTGGAGGCAATGGGGTCAGGCCAGCTGCCTAGAATGCCTTTCATCTCAGACTTATATTGGTGGCACATAAAGGGTGTAGGGAAGAGGCTGGTGGGCAGGTGAAAGGCAAGCTTGTTCGGCTGTCTATCTACCATCTCTCTGAGGTCACCAGTTTCATTCAGGTAGCTCACTTCAAAGGCCTATGATGGAGCTTGATTTTTTTTTAAGTTGGAGGATAAAAGCAAAGCTTTTGAAAAGC